>NC_043712.1:16772596-17094465 GCF_006229205.1 Suricata suricatta | reverse complement strand
AGGTACTTCATATGTTTTTGCTGCATGATTAAGTGATGCATGGATGAGTGGCAAACTCTGAGGAATAGAAGACCAGGAGCTCTCTGGATATCTAATCTATGCAATCCTAGTAGATCTTCTCCAACATCAGGGCAATAGATTGTGCTTCTATCGTTCCAGACTATCTCCAGACCATTTGTCCTGCCTGTCACTGAGCTGATAGCAGTTGTGAAAGTGATGAATAGCAGACCAATTATGAGCAACAGGAAACATCAGTTATAACTCCAGGGAGAAGACGCAGCCATATCAGTAGCCTCATCCATCTAATCATGAGTCATCTTCCCAAGGCATCTTGCCCTGTGACCTTGAACTGCCAAGGGCTTCTTAGTCTTGTATAAATCCAAGTTCTTCAGAGAACAGATCCCCCTCTCAGCCTGTCTCCTACAAGGCATTGCTCCTGGCCTCCTCAGTCCTAGAAGGGAAAACCTGGATGCAACTCACACTTTTCCTAAGGGGAGCTTTTAGCCAAGGCTCCCAACCCCACCCAAGAGACAAGACCTGTCTTCTAAGGTCTGCTGTCCTTAGACAGATAGTAACTCCTCTCCCCTGTGGTGAGAACATCTGGAGATGAGAGGCGGGTGGGAAGGTTTCAAGTGGAAGATTTGTCCAAGATTGTGGAGTTTATATCGCTAAATGCTAGCTTAAGTTAATGGTGAGTTTCTGAGTAAAGGACTGCAGAATTTCCTTTCTGTGGCCACTGGTGACCTCATTTTTCCAGTACGCCCATTTTCCCTTGGGAGGTATTTGAGAAAGACAGTCTCTCCAGCTGGTGAGGCTTCCATGGTTGGGCCTGTGGGTGGGGGCAGGGAAAGAAAGGTCAGAGGACAGGAGGGGACATGCTTAGTCTAGACTCAAACTAAGCTTATCTTTGCCTTTGAAAAGGAACCTTAGAAATTAAGCTGGGGAGGTTATGAAAATGGAAATTTCTACCACATTCATTCTAGTCACATTTCCATCATGGCATGTTGGGACTCTGAAGTCTAGATCCCTTAAACCATAAAAGGGATCTTTTTGGAGGGACAGCAGGACGTGGAGGTTAAGAGTATGGTCTTTGGAACCAAACCCCTGGGTTCAAAGTTTAGTGTTTTCACCAAGCAAATTGACAGAAGTGACTTCCACTGTCTATGTTTCATTTCCACATGTGTGAAATAGGGATACATTGATGCCTACAACAGTAAGGAATGGTTAAGCCTCATTTATAAAATACCTAACATACTGTCAGACCCATACATATGTCTATCTGAATACATATATTTGATAATTAAGTGAATATTGACAAAGCCCTGGACTTGAGTGCTCTCCACATGGAAGAAACATAAGTATTATGAATTATTATTTATTATGAACATAATAAAGTTGTTGTTTACAATTATTTACAGACAAAATTATTCTAGACACATCTATGCTCAGAATAATTTTTATTCTTTTTAATATTTTTTTCAGTGGGGAAAATAAGTCACTAGAACCAACTGCAAAAAAGACATTAAGATTACCTTTGCCTTTGGAGGAGGTATGGCTTTCCCGCTTTCTGTGAACTGACTACATTTCAGGTTTTTTAATCAATGGATGCCTGAGGCTAAGGCAATTACTATTTAGTGTGCACCTACTCTATGCTGAATGTTTAATCAGCAGCAAAAACAGAAGCAGAAGAGACAAGGAAGAAAAAAAAAGAGAAGAGTGAAGTTGAAGATGTAGGAAAAGGAAAGAACCTGCAACTAATATTGATCAAGTTTTTATTCACACTAGGCATTGCTAAAGGCTTTATATAAATAATCCTACTGAAGCCGACAATAATTCAATGAGTTACATCATCTCCATTTTATCTTAATTTAGATTCTGAGTAATAGAAGTTGTATCTTCATAGCATGTGGCAAAAAAAGAATGTAAGCCTAGGTCTATCTGATACTTGCACCTTCTTTTCTTTACATCTATCATATATAATATCCAGAACAATCCAAGGAAGCAAGTCTTCTTAAGATAAGACAATGGAGCTCAAGTAGGATATCTGTATAACGCTATCTGACAGGTAAGCATAGCCCTCTATCTGGATTTTTGTTTTGTTTTGTTTTTGTTTTTTGGGTATTTTTTAGTGGCTTACTTATTTATTTTTTTATTAATTTTTTAAACTTTATGTCCAACTTAGTTAGCATATAGTGCAACAATGATTTCAAGAGTAGATTCCTTAATGCCACTTACCCATTTAGCCCATCCCCCCTCCCCAACCCCTCCAGTAACACCCTGTTTATTCTCCGTATTTAAAAGTCTATTATGTTTTCCCCCTCCTTGTTTTTATATTATTTTTGCTTCTCTTCTCTTATATTCATCAGTTTTGTATCTTAAAGTCCTCATATGAATGAAGTCACGTAATATTTGTCTTTCACTGACTAATTTTGCTTAGCATGATATCCTCTAGTTCCATCCATGTTGTTGCAAATGGTAAGATTTCATTCTTTTTGATTGCTGAGTAATACTCCATTGTGTATATACACCACATCTTCTTGATCCATTCATCTATCAATGGACACAGGGCTCTTTCCATACTTCGGCTATTGTCGATAGTGCTATTATAAACAGTGGGGTGCATGTGTCTCTTTGAAAAAGCATAATGTGTCCCTTTGATAAATACCTAACAGTGCAATTGCTTGGTTGTAGGGTAGTTCTATTTTTAATTTTTTGAGGAGTCTCTCCATACTATTTTTCAGAGCAGCTGCACCAGTTTGCATCCCAACCAGCAGGGCAAAAGAGATCCTCTCTCTCTGCATCCTCACCAGCATCTGTTGTGTCTGGGTGACTCCAAAACATGGACCTTCTCAATGACAGGTCACTAAAATACCTAAAACCTCAAAATCTCTGTGATAAGTCTGTATACCTTGAATATAAAAAAATACCCTCCTTTATATAAAATATGCATAAATATATATGTATATATATACACACACATACACACATTATATGCTAATATATCTACCTATAGGTATATATTTATATTTATACTTTCTCCAGTTTCCTTCAAAATAGATATCTGAAAATTTGAGAAAAAAATAGGGAAGAAGCAATATGAAGGGATGGAGGAGATGCACTAATGTGTACTTCTCTATCCCAAAGCAACCACTTTACTACCATTTGCTGGTATTCCCTCTATTTTTTGAAAGGGAGTAAGAACTTCTGGCCAAGATTCAGGTTGGGCAAGCTAAAGTTGAAGGAGTCAGCCCAAACTCTTTTAAGAGTGGATTGATGCTTCTAAAAAGGATTGAGAAAAGGGCTTTGGATTGAGTTAATAGAAGGTCTTTGTTGAATCACTTCATATCTGTTAGAATGGCTATTATCTAAAAGATAAGATATTTTGATATAAGACACCAAAAAAAGACAAGACAACATCATCGAGCATTGGCGAGGATGTGGAGAAAAGGGAACCCTTGTGCCTTGTTAATGAGAATGTAAATTGGTGCAGTGATGATGGAAAACAGTATAGAGATTCCTCACAAAATTAAAAAAAAAAAAAGAACAACCATGTGAGAAAGCAATTCCTCTGGGTATTTATCCAAAGAAAATAAAAACACTAACTCATAAAGATACATGCACCCCAATGTTCACTGCAACATTATTCATAATAGCTAGATATGGAAACAACCAAAGTGTCCACTGATGAATGAATGGATAAAGAAAATGGGGTGTGTGTGTGTGTGTGTGTGTGTGTGTGTGTATTACACACACAAATATCATTTAGCCATAAAAAAGAAAATGTTTCCGGATGAACATGGATGGGCCTTGAACACATTATGCTAAATGAAATAAGTCAAGCAGAGAAAAACAAATGATCTCACTTACATATGGAATCTGAAGAAAAAAAAAACGAGTCATAGATAAAGAGAATAGATTAGTGGTTGCTCAGAGGTGGGGGATAGGAGTGGGGAAAATGGGTTAGTGTTAAAAAGTTTATAATTTACAAACTTGCAAATTAAAAAATAGATAGGTTATGGGGATGTCATGTACAAGTTTGTGCTATAATTAATAATACTTAATTGTACATCTGAAAGATGCTAAGAGAATAGATCTTAAAAGTTCCCATCACAAGAAAAAATATATAAGTATGTGATGATGGATGCTAACTATTAACTAAACTTACACGGTGATCATTTTGCAATATGCAAAAATACTGAATCGCATGTTGTGCACCTGAAACAATATAATGTTATACATCAATTACACCTCAGTAGGGGGAAATGAGGAGGATGAAGAGGAGGTCTTTGTTGAGTTTTAAGATAAGAACTTCAGTTAGGTGGTGGAATAGCTTCCAAGAGTCAAAGAAGTGATGAAGAGTTGAGAACAAAGGAGAAGTTTCACCATCAAGGAAAAGCAAAGTGAAAGATAGTGACAGGAGAAACCGTAGAATCCAAGAAAGGTTACTTAATGATACATTAGGCTTGCCTGTGATAAAGTGTAGAGGAAGGAGCCAATGATGAGACAGTCTCTATAGATTATATATTGAGACTACAGGCTATAGAACCAGATAAATGTGTTTAAATCCTGGTTCCAGGGGCACCTGGGTGGCTCAGTCAGTTGAGTATCCGGCTTTGGCTCAGGTCATGATCTCACAGTTCATGGATTCAAGCCCCGCTTCAGGCTCTGTGCTGACAGCTAGCTCAGAGCCTGGAGCCTGTCTTCGGATTCTGTGTCTCCCTCTCTGTCCCTTCCCTGTTCACGTTCTCTCTCTCTCTCTCTCTCAAAAGTAAATAAAACATTAAAAAAAATAAATCCTGGTTCCATAACTACTGGCTGTGTGACACTGATGAGGTTTCCCCTTCTGAGCTTTGGTCTACTTTAACCACTCACAAGTTATGCTTTGAATGCCTAGTATATACATGATACTAAAGATAGAAGCTATTGTGACACAGGACAAATCCAAAATTCTGGAAGCAAGAGACTTGGATTCTATCTTTAATTCTGCAGGCAAGTGAAGCAGTCTCCGTGTACTCTAAGGTCTTTCTGTATAAACCAAACATCATTAAGATATATGGATGTTGAAGTTCCTTCAGATGCTAATAGTTAAGATGGCTGGGAGTAAACAGAGTCTGAATTAAGAACAAACTCATTTGATGAAAAGTTATCAAAGGAGCTGGGGATATTTACAAGAACAAGACCCAAAATATCTTCAAATACCTGAAAGACTGTCACTTACACCCCGGAGAGAGGACAGATTTTTATTGAGCTACTTCTATGTGCCAAACATTGCTCCTAAGCACTGTACCTAGATTATTTTCATTAATAGTCTATTGTTTTCGTTATTTTAGTTTGAAACAATTCTATAAAGTAGACATTATTAATCCATTTTACTGATGAAAAAATAGAATCTTAAAACCTTAAGTAATGTGCCCAAATACACAAAGGAATCTTGTAGCAAAGCTGATATTTGAACCTTTATCTCTCTGATTCCAAATATATGCTCTGTCTAATAAGTCAATAGGTAAATCTATTTCAGTACAGTACTGATGAATGGAACTAGAAACAAGGATAGGGAATATATAGGAAAATATTTTGACTCCATAAAAAGGACATTCTAGTAGTGAGAGAAAAGCTGTTTAGGGATCACTGGGCAAGCTTCCCTTGGAAGATTCAAAGATTCTTGCAAGGTATAGTAGAAAAGATTCAAGCAATAGATTAGGATAGGCCTAGAAGCCTGGATAATCACTTCCACTTCAGAGTCTGCCTGCTCTTTATTTCTCATAAGCATTGTTTTGATCATAAAATAAAAGAATGAAATGTGGAGGAGAAGGAAAAGCAAGAGGAAGAACAGGAAAGGAGGGAACACAAATAAGAACTTGTCTATACTCAGCACCAGAGTAAGCTTACTACATACCAGGCACAAGACTAAGCATGTTACATGGCCATCTCATTTAATATAATAACCTCAGAATTAGGTATTATTATTATTATTATTATTAACCCCACATCACATCTGAGGGAACTAAAGTTCAGAATTCCTTGCCAAGAGTCACATAGGAGAAAAGAAATAGCCAGGACTTGATGACAGATGTGACCAGCATGAAAAACAAACTCCTACATACTAGATTAGAAAGCTCAGGTTATTTTATTAGATAACCTTGGTCTTCAGGTGTATCAATACTGGTTGTGGTAGAATGCCAAAAAAAAAAAAAAATCAAACCTGGTCAACCTTCTAGACCTAACCATCAAGTTACAGGAAACACAGGGGCAGAGGTACATGTTAAATGATACCATGGGGATGCAAGGAGTGAAATCCTGGCTGTGGAGACCCCTATTGGACAAATGATGTGGGTTTTCCTGATAAAATATGGCAAAGAATCAGAGAGAGAGAGATAAAGGAAGAAACCTACAGATTAAAAGAGACTTACTTATCAGCCAATCACCATGTTTAGATCTTATTTAGATCCTATTTCAATCAAACAAACATACCAAAAATATAAGACAATCTGGTAAACGTGAACAATGACTAGACATTTGATGGTATTGAGGAACTGTTAAATTGAAGAGCATGGTAATGGTATTGAAGCTATGTTTTTAGTCCTTACCTTTTAGAAATATGGGCTTTAAGATTTATACATAAAATTGCACAGTGTTTGAGGTGAGAGAGCAGGGTGATGCAGGCTTAGTGTAAACTGATCACTGTTGCAGCTGAAAGGTGAGAGGTCCATGGAAGCTCATTACATTAATTTCTCTGCTATGATAGAGGTTACAGTTTTCTAAACTAAATTGTTTGGGGTTGGGTAGCAGAAGACCTTGAGATTTAACAGTGTCCCCCACAAATGGGAAAGTGTGGAAATGAAGTTGAAAAAGAAAAGAGACACGTGGTCCCAGGAGAAGCCCCGTTCTTCAAGGGTTTCTCCTCCTCCCAAAACTTGAGTTTATAGCTGGGAACCCTTCCATTCAGAAATACTAGAAATGACATGACTCTATTGTCCAAAGAAGGCACTGTACAGACTGAGTGTATAACGGCACAAACTCATGCCTCTTTCAGCTGCATCTGCCTGGTGAATTGTGAGACACATCTGGAACAACTTTCTGGTTCTTAGAGAGAAATGGAGAAAGTTGAACTGTTTGTGAATTCTTTATGGGCCCTTTGCATCACCACTGACTGAAGTTGTCTAATGATCCAAGAAGAGCCCCTGTGAACAGGGATAAGCTCCATTTCTGAAAGCCAGGCACTGCCCTGGCTGGGGTAGTCTTTGCATGGTTGTGTGATGGATGAGTTGTTGTAGGTCAGCTGGAAAAGAGATTCCAGCCCTGGTTTTGATATGTTTTAGCCCTCTGGCACTCTGGGGGGAGGGAGGAGGCAGTGGCATCTACCCTTTCTGAGCCTCAGTTTCCTGAAATGTAAAATGATAGGTCTGTTGAGAGGATCAAGGGGGCCAGTGTATGTGAAAGCACCATGGAGACGTACCAATATGTCAGTAACTCATCCACTTTTCACTCATTCAATTCACCTATTCTCACTGAGAATTTACTGAATTTCTACTATGAGTCAGGGACTATACCAGAAGCAGTTGGTGCAATGCTGAACAAAAGTTTGCCCAGATACCCTTGTCTCATGGAATTTACCCCCTAACATATACGGCAATTATTTAAGTCAATTAGGAAAGATATTCTAGGAGTAAGGAAAACAGGATGCTTGGGGTCACTGAGCAAGCTGTTACTGGGAATGTTCAAACACAGACTCCACTACATTTGCAAGGCGTGGCAGAAAGGAATCAAGAAGTAGACTAGGGTTGGACAAGATGCTTGTACAATGCCTTCATTCCTGAGTTTACCTGTTCGTCCTTCCTCACAGGCACTGCTGTCATCATAAAAGAAGATAATAAAATGTGGAGGTGGAGGAGACATAGACATTAATCAATTTCAAAACATAAAAAATATTAATTAGAAACTTTGATAACAGCTATGGGAGAAATTCAAAAGACTCAAGAAAGTACATAAACAAATAAATGGGGAGCTTATCAAATCCAGAAGCTTCGGCAGCAATCTGGTGGGGCAAGTAGCAGTTAACTCAGAAAAGAAGGAGGGAGGGAAGAAATGCATGCTAGTTAGACAGAACACATGGCCAAAGGCTCTTCAGCAAAACAAAGTATAGCCTTTACAGAAACTGGAAGATCACCAGAGACTGAAAACCAAAAGCAAAGACGGTAGGGGTACAATGAGTTTTAAAAAGTTGGAAGGGCCAGCCAGTCCAAGCAGCCTCAGGTAGGCCATGGTAGGTACCTTGGACTTTATTCTAAGCAACTGGAAGGCAGTTAAGGGTTTGGATCAGGAAAGTGATGAGCCCAAGTTTTATTTTTGAAAATATTACAAGCTACTGGAAAAAAAATTAATTAGAGGAGGCAAGGATTATTGTTCGCCAATGAGGAGACAATTACAATAGTTCAGGCAAAAGTGGGTAAGAGTTTTACCCAGTGAACCAGACTGGGTAAGAGTGAATGTTTTTGAGAACTTCTTAAGAAGAAAAATCTATAGGATTTGAGAATGGGTTGTAGTTTTAGGGGGGTAAATGCAGGAAGGAAGAAAAGCATCAAGTATACCCCACTGGTCTCAGAATTGTTAAAAAGTGAGATAGAAAACACTATTTAAAAAGGCAGTCTTTTATGGCAAATGGAGTGTCTGCAAGACTTACAAATGACAAGCCACTCTATTTCCATTGGATGAAGAAAGTCAACCCTAGAATGGATTACAAAATGAATCAATATATAGAAGGAGGAGCAGTCAATTTTTCCAAAAACTTTGGCCATGAAATAAAGAAATGAAGACACAGTAGCTAGAGAAGGTAATATAATGCAATTATAATGTCTGTAGTGCACATTACACTTCCAAATTATGATAATTTAAAAAGTTGAAAGGAAGTAGCTAATAGAGAGTATAGCAAAGTGAGAAAAAGCTCAGGGGCTCAGGTCAAACTGTGGTTCCTCGACTCAGTCCTACTTCCAGGGTCTGGGGACAGGTGGCCTAACTTCTCCATGCCTCAGTTTTCACAATGGAGAACAAAAAGATAATAATACCCACCATGTAGGCTTGATGAAAAGGCTCAGGGAGCTAAGTACATAAAGAGCTTGAGCTGAGCTCCTGGCACAATGGAAGTGCTCAGGAAATGGTTGTTATTAAAAGTACCAGGGAAAGACATTATGCTATTTTTTTAAATCACATTTGCTAACTGAATTCAATGTTCCATGGGGCAAGGGTAGGGGGAGGATGCCCTGTGCTATGACATGCAAGAATGTTTGCATTTGCTAAGTCTGTATGTCTTGTAGATCTTACTGAAGCCTGTCGTGTTCTGGTCCCATGAAAGAACTATGTTTTCCAGTTTTGCAAGTAGGCAAGCCAAGCATTAAGTTCCTTTTTTGTAATTGACCATAAGCATGTTGAGTAATATGTGGATTATTTCTCCCTCTTTTCTTTGATCTTCTCTCTTGCCAAGGATTGCCTGACAGTCTGGTTCCTGGCCAAGGCACCTCCTCAGAATGCACTGAGATGGAGAGGAAGTGACCCACAATAGCAGAGATTTATGCCAGATTATAAGTACTTGACTTTCTTAATCCCTAAACAAGGAATTCCCTGAAGGAACTTCAGAATGAAAGAGACCTAATGAAACATGGTTTTGGACCATGGTTCTCAAGTTCAGTGTATATCAGAATCACTAAGAAAGTTTGCGAAAATGAAGATTCCCAGCCTCAACCTACCTGACAAAAAATAATCCATAGGAGGAAGCCAGGAACCTGCATTTTAAACAAATCCTTCCTCCATCCCCATCCCAACAGATTCTGAGTGAGACCCTCTGAAGTCTGGGTGTCCATATTCCACCAGCTACTCCTGACTTTGCTTCCCTGCTTCATTTTTTCTCATTTTCTAATATTCAATATTAATTACTATTATAATTGTTTACTTTTTGTCTCCCACACATGCTGTAGCAGAAATTAAGTCTGCAGATGGTCAAAATAGATGCCTGTTTCTCTCTTGAATGAATCCCAAATGCCTAGCATCGTGCCTGACTCATGGGAGACCTTCAGTAAATACTTGCTAAAATTATCTGAATTGAGTGTCCACACTCCCAGTTTTGCAGTCACCTCATATAGGAACTTCTGCAGTGGAAACCCCGACTAGCTGGCCATCTTATTTAAGTCATCTACAACATTTGGATCTAGAACATTTAGAAAATAGGATGATACCATGTACTTTTTTCCCAGGAAAAATAATCTGACAATGTATCATTTGGTATAAATTTTCAGAGGATGGAGATCCAAAGACACTTTGAAATCAGAGCTCTGCAGACCGCAAATTAATAACCCTTAGTTATTATATAGCCCTGATCCCTGAAATTCACCCTTCAACTATTGCTGTAGTTATTCACCTAAAAGTCACATTTACTTTTATTTTTTTAAGATTTTAATATTTTTTAATGTTTACTTAATTTTTGGGAGAGAGAGAATGAAAGCAGAGAGGGGGCAGAGAGAGAGGGAAAGAGACAGAATCCCAAGCAGGCTCCATGGGGTCAGTACAAAGCCCAACACGGGGCTCGAATCCATGAACTGTGAGATGACCTGAGCCGAAATTAACAGTTGGATACTTAACCAACTGAGCCACCCAGGCACCCCTAAGATTTTTTTTAAAGTATTCTCTACACTCAACGTAGGACTTGAACCTACAACCCCAAGATCAAGAGTTGCATGGTCCATCAAGGGAGCCAGCCAGGTGCCCCTAAAAGTCACATTTAGTCATTTCTTTCCCTTGACTGAAATCTTAAAGGAGGACTCCCCATAGTTTACATGGTTCCCAACTCCCTCAATTGCAGTGTTCAAAGCTGCCCACAGTTCAGCCCTGAGCACATCAGTCTTCCAGTTTGATCTCTTCCAAATCTCTTACACCTGTCACTGAGTGACTGATGAAACACATAAGCTTTAGACACAGACATCCCAGGCTTGCATTCTGACAATACAAGTACCTAGCTATGTGATCTTGGAAAAGTTACTTAGCTCTGTAAAGCCTCACATCTTGCCTTTTAATTTGTGAAATCAACATAACAGTGCATACTCAAATGTGTTGAGGGGTAGAATGAGAGAATGTATATTAATACACACAAAACACTTAAAAATGCCAGGTAGAGAGTTGGCACTCAATCATTGTTGAGCTTTATTCTTCTATACGTTTGGTTCACAGTATTTGAAATAACTTTTTCCCCCTTCCTTTCCAATATCCCTTAGCCTAGACCAAAGTTTGTCAAACTTTCTTTGTAAAGAACTAGAAATGAATGTTTTTGGCTTTGCATGCCATCCTGTATTCCGTGGTCACTACTAAGCCATAGATGATACATAAACAAATGTGTGGCCATGTTTCACACATGTTATTTATAAAAGCAGGTGGCATGCTGGATTGCACCCATGGGTCACAATTTTCCAACTCTGACCTGAACTAGCTTTAGAACTTTACAGCACTGGCTTCAGCTTCTCTGAGCCTCTGTGTCCTCCTCTATTAAATAGGGATAATAATAGTACTTCCCTCATGAATTGTTGGATGATTAAATTAGATAAAAGCAGACAAAGCCCTCAGCACAGTTTTTGGTATTTGATATGCACCTCATAGATAGGATTATCTTCATCATCCAACAGACTTGCCTCAAGCTCTTCCATGATCTGCCCCTATCCACCTTGCATAAGAATGTTTCCAGATTCTCTCTGAGTTTCTTTCTCCAACTTTTCTAACACTGTTGGAATGTCAATTGTATTATTTTAAAATAAGTCATGCATGAATGTAACATATGCAAGTAATTATAGTTATTTATGTGACTCTTCTGCTTCATCTACTAGACTGTGAGCTCCTTGAAGGTACAATCTGTATCTTACTCCCCTCTCTGTATCCTGTTCCCTCACACAGTCTCTGATATACCCTAAGTGCCCAAGGAAGGGAAGAAGATGGTGACAATGGTATTATGAAGACAGCGACGGTAGTTATGATAATGGTGGTGGGGACAGTGGTAGTGGTAATAATGGTGTGTGTGTAGGGGGGGTGATCTTGGCTGTTAATTTCTTTTCAAAGAACATTCATTTGGAATTCTCTTCTCAGTGAGAGCCAAGAAGTGTAAATAGAGCAAACAAGTCTTTCTGGCAGAGAGAGGATCTGCTAGAAGGTCAGACAACCACAACAGGACCAAAATTATACATGGCTCTTCCTAGAGCAGCATGAAAAGAAAAAGAAAAAAAAAACAAAACAAAACAAAGCAAAACAAATCTCACATGATTGGAAGTCAGGAGACCCAGGCACTAGGAAAGAATTATCCATGTATAGAGTATTTCACAGTCTTCAAATTGCTAGCAGAGGGTGTCTTAATTTTTCTACACAAGAGCCATCTGGTAAAAGTTACCACGTCCATTTTACAGATGAGGAAACTGAGTCTCAGAGAGATGAAGGGCATCATTGAGGCCCGAAGCCACACCTAACTGCTTCAAATTAAAAACTGGTGTGTGACTAGAGCAAGCCATTCCTCATCTCTAGGCCTTACTTTTACTATTTGTAAAATAAAAGAGTTGATCTGTTAAATGAACAGGATATAGTTTTTAGCATCCCTTTCTACTAAGAAATGCTGTGTCACTGCAATAAAGTACAAGATATGTACACCTTTCTCTTCCCAATATTAATGTAGGACGTAAAACTGTTAATATCTCGGGATGGGAAATAAATTGCAGGTCACAGGAGGATTCTTCTAACCTCAAAATATTTCCCTTATTTTCAGGGTAAAAGGTATATCTGACCCTATCACAGCACTGGGAAGTGTGTGACTGGGTGGGGGTGATGAAGTTAGCTCAGAATTCTCACGGTACAGATAAAGAAACAAAGACCACAACAGCAGAAGCATTCATGTCCAATGCCATGTAAGAATCGAGGGCAAAGCCTAGTTCAGATTCCAGATGTCCCAATTCTCTAGTTGTCCCAAGGAGAACTCCCAACCCCAACATGGATAGAGATAGATACAACGCCTAATTTACAGATGCGTAAAAGTAAGGTCACCCAGTAGTCAATGGCAGAGATGGGTTTCAAATCTAGCTCCGTCTGGCTCTGCACCACAAAACTATTCTGTCTCCCACACTTAGAACTTCTTCTTCCTTACCCACAGGCTAAATTAACAGCCACACAAAGTCTTATACATTAAACATCAGCTGTGCTGTGGTTTTGGGCTGTGTGGGGTCATTTAACAGGTGGAGGGAGGATATTTATGTATTAATCAAACTGTCCATCATAATGAATTTTTTCTGGCTTTCTTTGTTCTAAATCACAGCATTACATGTAATGAAGGGCTCCTTTCCAAATGAGGCACGAAGTGTCATCCTTTCCTAACGTATTTACAGAGATGGACGCAAGGAGATCCCAACCCCCAAAGGAGCTAGTGTCCAGGGGTCCCCAGGGTTATTCAGAGCACATCCTGACCCTGGTCCAGAATGAGAGGCTAGGACTGCCTCACAGACCTCAGGCAAGCCACACCCCCTCTCTCACACTTCCTACCGTGCCATGCAACGGGATTCAGAAGTTTACTGAGCACCCCAAATAACTCAAGGAGTCAGGGGTTCTTACATAGAAGACTAGTTCCATTCACCATCAGGAGGTCTATAGGAAAAGGAGATCCTTTTACTCTTTGTGAAACTCCACCTATAATATCCCTTACCAATGGAATATGAACTCCAACAATGTTTATAAAGTGAGAAAATATTTCTATATTCCCTCCATTCATGATCTGCCCTTCTGGGGTAACCAGTGATGTCTCCCATGCAAAATAGAGATCTTCCTCTAAAATGTCATGTCCCTAGCACTTAGGGCATCTGCAAAGTTATAGAGTACTACTTAGAAGAGGAAGTGCCAAAGGAAACTCGAAAAAAGGAAGGATCAAGTTTAGATGAACATCACTTTTATCATTATCATAAAGAGAACGCTTGTCCATTATGTGCTATCTGCCAGGCACTATGCATTCATTATCTCATTTGATCCCATAAAGACCACATTTTACACATGTGGAAACTAAGGTTTGGAGAAGTCATTCAGCATCACACAGTGAACAGGAGACGAGGTAGGATCCCAACCCAGCCCTAGCAGGGCACAGAGCCTGCGCTACCTGATTCCACTCAGACAAAGTTTCCTGCAGGAAACTCCAAAAGAAACTCACTTAGCCTCTCTGCCTTTTCAGGTAGGGAAAGAAAAACCCAGAAAGGAAAAAAAAAAAAAAAAAAAAAAGGATTTGCCCCAGCCTTGCTGTGTCTCAGGGTCAGAGCCCAGGCCAAAGTTCCTTTGTGTTTTATCCATGTGTCCTCCACCTCCAGCTGCAGAGAAAAGCAAAGAGATAGAGAAACCAGGGGAGAAGGAGCGATGGGGTCTGGGGAGGCAGAAAAACAGATGACAGCCACAAGGAGAGTGGCTGCCTTCTCATCACACCAGCCTCATTCAGTGGCCATGTTCCCCTTCCCCAGACCATTTCCTGACCTACAGTCTGCCTTTCCCACCCACTGCTTCCTTAGCTTGGCTCTCCCGGGAAAGCCTAACATACCACAGCCCCTGGACTGTTATGCAACTTAACAACGGCCTACCATTGGGATTTGGGGAGAAGCAGCTTAGAGACTCGAGGAAGCCAGCTTGTCCACCAACTCTGACGTTTCTGAGAGGGATGACTAAGAGGAGGAGAACATGCAGGTGAGAACACGACACCCCTGTCCATTCGCCTGCCCAAACTCTTCCCAGGCTCCCCAATATTGGGGGCCAGACTCCTCCCCACCACAGCTGCCTCAGGCCTGCCCAGCCCAGCCCTGCCACTTTCTCCTCAGTGCTGTCCGGCAGCCCTCAGTCTCGACCCCTGTCACACAGTTCCCTAGGGACATGGACCACATCTGTTCATTCTTCAGGCTTTTGCAGGAGCTTTGTCTTCAACGTTGCATGTGCTCAGGCTCCTCACCTTCACCCAAACCCAGTCCTCCACATTCACTTTATGATTCCAAGCCCATTTCAATGTCACTTCTTCAGGGAAGCCTTCCCTAACTCCACAAGACCTCCTGCCACACTTTTGGAACCCACTGGCCTGCACTTCTCTCTTGGTACTTTGCAGTCTGTCTTTACTTGGGTGATTATTTCATTAATACCTGCCTCGTCCTTGAGAATAAAGACCAAGTCTACGCATTACACTCTTCACTTCTCAGGGAACGATGCAGTACTTGGCATGTAGTAAGTACTCAAAAAGAATGAATGAATGAATGAATGAATGAATGACTAGTGCTTCAAGAGTCCCAGATCTCCTGTAAGGAGAACAGTGACATCTAGTGACTGCTTTCACACTCTTGGGCTTCTCTGATCAAACTCCACCAAATGGCCTCGAAAACATCTCACTGGATTTCCGAAGAACTGAATTATTTTGCTGATGCCAAGGGAAACTGGCATAGAATTCAGACATGGGGGAATCTGACTCCTAAGCAAGGAGGAAAGGAGCCACCAAGCCTCTTGCTACCACATGTGCCAAGAATACATCCCAAAAGTCCTGTGACATTGCTAAGATGGTGCGACATTACAGATGAGGAGAGTCTGGCCCAGAAAGGCAGTCACTGGGCCAAGTTTACAGAGTAGTAAATAGGGATTTTCACAGCCTCACCCACCAAGTCCTGGAGAGTGGCGAAGCACGAGGCTTCACTTATCCACACTGACACAACACTGGCCAGACCATCTTTGGTATTCAGTGGACATTTCTGCAGCCTCCTGAGAGGTCTCCCTCTTTGCACCCTTGCGTTTTCACACTCATTTCTCACCCTGAAGCTGGAGCGCTGGAGATATATACTTATTTGGGTTTTTTTGTTATAGTTAGTGTGGGGACATTTCATGCACAGAATCAGATTATCCATGATGCTTAATTCATAATTCAAGCTCATTATTGCACCATGCATGGTTAGGCTTTATGCATTCATCCAGTTAGTGTTTGTTAATTAGCTAGTTTTAATACTTTAATAAATGCCCACAAACCTACCACCCAAAATGTCAGCTAGGAACTTGATATCTCCATGTAATGAGGGCTCCCTCATTGCCCCGCTTCCCTGACTCAAGACTACCATCATCCTGAGTCCTATGTGTACCATTTCCTTGATTCCTTTTTAAAATAGTTTATAGCACCTGTATTCATTCCAAAAATATAGTGTCTTTGGCATGTGTGTATCTGTTTTAGCTCAAAACAGGGGAAGGGTGTCTGGGTGGCTCAGTCAGTTGAACATCCAAGTTCAGCTCAGGTCATGATCTCATAGTTCATGGATTTGAGGCCTGCATCGAGCTCTGTGCTGACAGCTCAGAGCCTGGAGCCTGCTTTGGATTCTGTGTCTCCCCTCTTTCTCTGCCCTTCTCTCTCTCTCTCTCTCTCTCTCTCTCTCTCTCTCTCAAAAATAAACATTAAAATTTAAAAAAAAACAGGGGAAATGGTATCATGCTATATAATACATACCTTTGGAACTTCTATTCTTCATTGAATAATATGTTCATTCATCTCATATCAAGTATCATATAGTCCATTTGTTTTATCTGCTGTAGAGCATTCACCTATATGTGCATTCCATTACACACTTATTTAACTGCTCTCCCCCTGAGGGGTCTTCTGGGTCATTTCCAGAAGGCTCCTTCTGCTGCACAAATCTAACCTATCTAATTCTTCCTGCATATCCTAAGCATCTCAGTGTGCTCCAGACAGGTCCAAATTCTGTGAGCTACTTTGCTATAACCTCCTTTTGACCTCTCTGGCCTCATCTCTGCTTTCCTTCTATCTTTTGATTTTAGTCCCAGGGGATGTCCTCCACTCTTTGTACGGATCATGTTCTTTCCTACTTCTGGCCATTACTGGACACTCCCCCACCTCCTTACTCTCATCCCCTCTCTGTCCTCTATGAAGCCCTACTTGACCACTTACCCGTGCCCCCCCCACCCCAGCACTTGGTCCAGTAGAATGCTACAGTGGGAGTGCATAGCCCATAGCATCCTATTGCTGCTGGTCAGGAGTCAACCAGAGCATCTTCCCTGGAGGCGCAGGGCTACCTATCTGGAAGTTTCTGCAGAGGAAAACTTGGGGACCAACTAGAGATGCTTTAGCCATTTTCCTCTTCCTAAGTGAAGGGCTCGCATTGCTATTCTTGGTTTTTATGAATTTGGGTTCCTGAAAGACTGCATTTAAAGAAAATGTTCATGAATACAATTTTGCAAACCAGTGAAGTGAATCATTTATATGGCTCTTCAAGCCCAGGCATGCTATAATGAAAAATGAGAGATGCAGAAGGAGGAAAAAGAGGAGATATAACTTCGCAATTAAGTACATAGGCTCTGAAGCAGACCAACTTTGACCAAATCACTAAATATCTCTGAGATTCCCTTACTTGTAACGTGGTCATGACCTTAGGATGAACCATATGGAATTACCATTTTTTATAAATTAAAAAGTGATCCACTGTTGGCAATTTCATATGAATCACACCAATATTTATATGTATTTCATAGATCTGGAGGGAACAGAAAATGAGATAATCCAAGCATAGTATTGAGGCAGAGACTGTTAGGTTTTCAACAAACACATGTATCTTCTTCTCCTAGGCAAACAGATAGAATATATTTTCCAGTTTTTGTTTGCAGACAGGTGTGTCCAATGGCTAAGGTCCAGCCACTAGAAAGGAACTGAAATGATATTTGCTACTTTCAAGCTTGGCCCATTTAAATTTCTCATGTAGGATCCTCCATGTTCTTTCTACTTCCACATTGACCATGGAAGTGCCAGGTTGATGGAACACGAGATAGAGCAAGGGGGGTCTCTGAACGATTTCTCAAGAGTAAAGCCGCTCATCATCAGAAACACTTATCTGGGACTCTGCACAAACAAGAGATAACTTCTATTGTCTTAGGCCATTGAGATGTGAGGGTTTGTTGGCAATAGCAGCTATACATGTACTTAAGACGTGGTAGGTAATCAATCAATGCCAGTCATCAGCATGGTGATAATAACAAGACAGTCCCAAGTGGACAAAGGGCCTACAAAGGCAGAAGGTGGGAAGATTGGTACTTAAATAGGACACAGGGCTGTGTCAGGAAAACTAACCTCCTTGGTGCCGTTGTCTTGGATGAGGGTGTACAGTGGTACCACTCGGTTGATTTCCAGTAGCACTGGTGTGGGGCTCAGCTGCTCCTTGCCCGGCCGGCGGCAAAGGTGACAGGTAGAGGGACAGCGGCCTTTCTCCTCACAGCGGATCTCCACACCCGAGATGAGCTGGTCATCTGACAGCATTTGTGCTGTCAGCAGACCTGAGAGGTAGGTGATGAAAGGCATGGACTTGAGTTCCTTCTTGCTGCCCAGCTCTGTGGTCTCTGGAGAGGGAAAGAGAAATTCAATATTGTTTGAAAGGTCAGACTCTTGAACCCATAGGGTCCAATGTGCTAAGGAGGTGGTATGCACTGGAAAGGAAAAGAAGATGGTAGAGTTGTTTGCTCATGATGCCTTGGAAAGCACACTGGCTTGAGGACTCAAGGTGTCAGAATGCTATCTTTTTTTTCCAATTCATATTAAATAGCTCCTTACTTTTTCTGGACCTCTCTTTCTCCATATTTAAAGTTGGTTGGTTAGATAAGAGGATTCTCCAAGGGCCCTGTAAGATGTAAATATCCATAGATATTTTTCCCAACAGGAAATTCCTGTCTACTGTCAATTTACATAAATTCTACATTTCTTTTGAGAACTTGCTCCAGTCCTATGTTTTCCATGAAGTTTCGTGTAACAGGGGAAACATAAACAAGAGTCAAATAAATTTCCATTAAAATCCCAATTCTTCTTGAAAATAGCAAGGTGTCTTGGGAAGGCCTCTTAATATCCAAGAGCTTTTGGAGATTAATTCTATAAAATGGGGTTTTAATGTTAACTGAAACAGTGATGAGCAGTAAATGAGACAGAGGAGATGGACCTGTCTGGAAAAGAAATGATTTCCTCTTCCTTGCTCAACTGTTCCCTTGTGCAAATTTCTTTTCCTGTCTTCTTCACATGTACACTGAGATCTAATTGTGTATGTTCCACTCTGTGCTGTCTCTTTTGATTTGTAGTTAGCATTTCCCACCTCTGTGCCTTTGCTCACCTTACTTGCTGCCTCTTCAAATGTTTACCACCCATCAAGGCTCCATTCCAATATCACCCTCTTCAGGAGATCTTTTCTCCTTGTTCTAGCCCTTCTTCCCTGAATAAGCATTTCTGTTGATAAGCCCTTTTCTTGTTAAGCTCACTTTTTCATCTCATTTTCTGCTGACTTTGCCAACCAGATTATCAGGTCTTGGAGACCACGTCTCGCACTCTTGCCTCCCGCATCCTGTCTGCTGCAGTATCCAGCATGGTACTAGGGATGTATTTGAGACTTTATCAAAGAGGAAAATTAGACAATTCTGAATGGCTAGAATGACATGATCTAGTCAGGAGGCTCCAAAATCCTTCTCAGGAATTCTATGGATCCCAAGAAGCATCTCAACAGATGCTTGCAAAGGACAAGAAGGAAACTGGGCAGGTGGAACTCTAAACCCACCTTTCGACTTCCATAGAACCATGCCACTTCTATCTCTTCTATAGACTGGCCTTCTACATAAGACTTCATATGAAGTGAGTGGTCTATGGCTATATCAAAAGCTTGAAAAAGCAAAGTAATTTCTACAACCCAGAGAGGTCCATTTACATCACAGACTACGTGAATGGTGTTCTCAAACTTGTGTGATGTATAATCTGAATGGCAAAGGGACAGGGCGTGGTCCAGACAGCAGCTTCTTCTAAGCCTGGTAGAGTGAAGGCATGTTGCTGCTTTGGTGGAAACTGGGGCCCTGGGCACCAAGGCCTGAGAGGAAAAAGTAGAGTTGTCTCCTACTCTTGCTCTTGGCTTGCAGTGACTTGCAGCGGTGATCTGGAAATGGGCTTGTGAATGAGAAATACAAATACTGCAGCCTTCATTCATTACTCTCTGGGCCCTCGGGCCTGGATCTGGGCTCCACCTTTTCTGTCTGCTGGCTGTCAGCAAATACTTATGAGCATCAGATCAAAGGCTCTGAGGGAGGAAGACAAGGAAAATTCCAGCTAACCAATCCTTCAGAGGGATTAAAGAAGAGTAGTTACTAAGATAAACAAAACAAAGCTGTGAAGAAGGCATCTCAGCAGCTGGGCAGATAGAGACAGTCTTATATACAGACAAGTCGAAAAAAGATGAAGATGATGACTTCTGGAAATGTGGGCCAGAAGGAATAGTTTTAGAGAAGAGTGACATTAAACTTGGGAGAGAAAAACCATTGAGGGGAGAAGGTTGGAGGGCAGTAGGTTGGAGTGCAGTCAGAGCTGTGAGGACATTAGAGGGACAGTTAGTCCACATTCTCTTATCCAGAGGTCAGTAAACTATAGTCCATGGGTCAAATCCAGCCTTCTGCCTTTATGTATGTATGTATGTATGTAAATAAAGTTTTATTGGAACACAGGCACCCCATTCATTTATATATTGTGTATGGCTACAATGGCACAATTGAGTAGTTGCAACCAGGACACTATGGCCCACAAATCCTGAAATGGTTACTATCTGATCCTTTATAGAATAAGTGTGGGAGCCTCTGCTCCAGTCCTAGGTTATAGCTAGGGAAACTGAGTCTCAGAAAGAGAATCTACCTTTGGTCACACAAGATGACAGTATAATGGTAACATTGGAATAAATTAGGCCTTCAGTCTTGTGAATCTCCCATGAGGAAAAAAAAAAATAGTGAGGCACCTTTTCTCCATAGAACATCTTTCAAAAATTATTGAAAAAGCATACATCTGGGGGCACCTGGGTGGCTCAGTCGGCTAAGCCTCTGACTTCGGCTCAGGTCATGATCTCATGTTTGTGGGTTTGAGCCCTGCATCAGGCTATGTGCTGATAGCTCAGAGACTGAAGCCTGCTTCCAATTCTGTGTCTCCCTCTCTCTTTGCCCCTCCCCTGTTCATGCTCTGTCTCTCTCTGTCTCAAAAATAAATAAAATATTAAAAAGAAAAATTTATATAAAAAAGGAAAAAGCATACATTTGAAAATGGTAATCTGGTACAACCCTCCCATTTTAAACAAGGGAAAACTATGTCCCAGAGGAAGACTTTCCAAGGTCATACCCTGAATTACTGTTCCTTTTGGCACAGGATTCCTGTCTCTTCTGTTAACCAATTCATCACCTAAACTACTACTTTTATCTTGCATTTTAAACCATAGATGGCCTACCCCTTATAGCACCTTGCCATATGCATATAATTTAACTGGGAAGGAAAGATGGTGTTGGAAGTAAAAATTCCCTTGATCAAATAAACATTCATAACCACTGGGTCACAGATATAACTATCCATTTAACAACAAAACAAGCTATCGATCTTTTCCAATGAATCTCTCCTATCTTCTTTTTTTTTTTTTTTAATCTATCAATCCTATAGTCGGGATTAAAAGCTCATGGTCTAGACTAACAGCTTCCTGCAGTGGCAATAAAGAATTCAAAGTTGAACTTAGAAGCTGGTTTTGCAAAAGGAGGGCCCTTGAGTATCACCTGGTCCAAACCCATTACTAAACAAATGAAGAACTTGAGACCTAAACAGAGAAAGAGGCTTACCTCTATATTCCATGCACATTTATTAACAATGATCCTTTTTGTAAAGATTGTATCATGCCCAAGTTATGCTCTGGATGAAAGTTACAGCAGGGAAGACCATTAACCATTCCAGTAATTATTCCTCTGTAGACATGACAATTGTGAAATCTAATTATTTCTGATCCAACCTCACTCTGTGGCTAGAGTCATCTTCAGTTCAAGCGCCAGTTCTTCAGAAAGGCCTTGCCTGAACTCCATCCCCATGCCACCTATTTACATAGGGTTTCCTATTAGCATCCTGTTCTATCCATCACTTCTCAAAGCGTCCAGACTATAAACTCCATGAGGACTAAGACCGTATTAGTTTTGCTGATTCCCATATCCACATTTCAAAGAACACGGAACGCTTAGGCTTTCAGTAATATTTTCAATAAACATTTGTCAAATATGCATTTATAGACCTCGATCACCGTGCTATCTTCAAAGCATCGGTAAGTGGAAGAACCAAGATGTGTGCCTTTCACGACCGACAGTTAATGGACAGCTTGTAATCAAGTGACAACCTCTTCCCAAAGCAGAATTAGCTTTCTCAGTTGGAAGGTTTACGGATGAATAGTTCTGACCTCCTCTGGGTTTTCACATAGACCCTTGCCATTGAAGGGTTGGGAGTGTGCAGTTAAAACAGCCTGTCTCTAACAGGCCAGGATCAAGAGCATTTTTGAAGAGAGTTATCCTCTGTTCACATTTCCCATCCCTCTGAACAATGCTTCCAAAATAGGATCATGTCTGGTTTCAAGCCCAATTCAGTTCCAATGACACTACAACCCATTCATTTGAGAACCTGCCAACTGAACTCTCTTTTTTCTCCTCCCAAATTCCTGCTGGGTAGGATTTTGTTGCCACCAAAAAAAAAAAAAAAAAAAAAAAAAGGCAGCAGCCTCAGTTGAAGTGACAAGTCCTTGTTGGGAGGGCAGCCAGGGCTTTTCGGCAGGAGGCGATGGCACTGCTTGCCCTCATCCAGAAAACAAAACAAAGGCAGCAGCCGAAGGGCTCCTGGGAGAGCCAAAGCCGTGCGAATGTTTGTTCAATATTCGGCCACAGCGCAGGGCGCTGCCTCCCAAGTCAGACAGGCTTGCTTTGGCAATAGGCTTGCGCTTGAAGCATTTAAAGGCTCCACAGGGACCAGAGGGGCTCAAATTAGAAACGTTAAGGGTGGGGGAAAGAGGGTGAGACTTTTATATCATAAAGAATGGCCTTTATTACAGTGATGGCCTCCCAGGAATTGCTGAAATGGGATCATTTCTTAGGCGGAGTTACTGTCTCCTGTTGGAGGAAAGCAATTGCTCTGAGGCCTGACTCAGGGACCCACACAAATATCCTTAACAAAGGGAAAGGAGCCAGCTAAAAGGCCATCAGCAAGGCCTGCGCTGGTGCATTGTGCAATCCAAACTCCCCAGACGAACAGTCAGAACAGTCAAGGTCACGCATCGTCAGTGTGCCCTTCATAAGTCACGGCACCAACCTGAATGAATGAGTTCTTGGGAGGATCAAATATGGTGCCTGGCGGAGGAGAAGCACTCGGTCCGAATCAGTTGCTGCTGCTGCTGTGGTTGCGTTAATTCTTACTGCTGCTGGGGTTCACAGGACGCTACAACACGATTTCTATTGAGGCACCAAGATAAAATAGAAATGAAATCCCAAAGCCGAGCCCCGATATGCAGAATTGACAAAGTAGATGATTCCTAGTTTCCTGTTCCAGAAACCTCCGCCAGAACAAGGAAGTAAAACAAGGTCAGAGAGTAGACAGGAAGGATTTAGGAGAGATTTGCTTTAGAGAGGCTATTACCTAATGTTTAGAGTTTCCAGCACCCCAAGTGAGAGACGTGTGGAGCGTGCTACCTTCTAATCCCATTTTGTAAGAAGGAGCCTCGAGTGTGCTTCTCGGAGAACTTCCCTACAGCTGGGAAGAGAGTGGATGAGGGTCTTTCTCCACCTGCCAAAACTCTAGTGGCCTGTGGCAGCAGAGCAGACGGGAAGCGACATGGGGAGGAGACCCAAATCCCAGAGGCTGCCAGTGTGAAAAATGCTGGAGTCTTTTCCCTACACCGGGTGTGAGTCACATACGAGAAAGAGAGACCTAGAATGATTGGTTCTAGGTCCTACCCAAGAGGAATTCTATCAGAAATTGAAGGGCTCATCCCAGTGAGAGTCCCTCTGAGGTAGGCCACTAGAGAAACACAGTAGCAACCAGCCTAAGAGAAAATGCATCACCCCTGGGTCTTGGAGAAAGCCCCAGAAAAAGCCCCTGAGAGAAAGGGCCAGCTTTAAATACTGTCAGGAGAACGCCGAGCCAGATACAAGGGTACCCGATGAGCTTCCTAATCCTTACCGTTTCCTTCTCCCTCTGCTTGGATCATGGAGGGAACGGAAAAAGAACTGTGAGGTCGAAAAACAGAATAAAGGCCAATCTTGTCGCACCTCTTAATGCCCCCACCACTGGGGAGGGCAAGTGATCTCTCAGATTTAGAGATCTGATAAAAATTCTTGGACTGGACATTCTAATTCCTGAGTGGAAAGGCAACTTGTTGTGCTAGCAACTCAAAATGTCTCTATCAGTGTGTAGCCCCTAAAAGTGAAAACAGATTAGATGTGCCCTGCTAAAATCTTTATCCAGGAACAGAGGACAATTATCCCATCGACTACATTAAAAGGACTGTGAGAATCAAGTCACATTTATATTTTTGAACACACACACACATATATTTTCATGAACTGTATTGTGAATATTCTCAATTTGTATTAACTGAACTATGTACACCATCCTCACTATGTTGATCACATTTTTAGTTTTAGTTAATAAGCTAGTTCAATTAATTACTGTCTCCCCAATTAAACACGCATTCCAGCACAGAGTTCCACTGTCTGATGTAGTGTAGATGGTTGGCAGATAAGTATCTGAACAAATGAAGGTGATCTGACCCTCTTTCCCTTTAATCCCTTCCACTCTTAAAACACTTGTGAGACTTAAGCTCACTATCTCAATTTACCATCATAGTTTCAAAGGCAGATGGTCTTAACCTTACTTTATAGGGATACAAATAACAGCTCAGAGAGATAAAGCAATTTGCTCAAGGCCAATTAAAGCTAGCAACTAGCCTAGCTTTTTTTCTTTATAAAAACCTTTTTTTTTCAAAGCGGGCACCTGGATGGCTCAGTCGGTTAACTATCTGACTTCGGCTCAGGTCATGATCTCATGGTTTGAGGGTTTGAGACCCACATTGTGCTCTGTGCTGACAGCTCAGAGCCTGGAGCCTGCTTCAGATTCTGTGTCTCCCTCTGTCTGTGCCTTTCCCCCACCCCACTCATGTGCTCTCTCTTTCTCAAAAATAAAAATTAAAAAAAAAAGTTTATTCATTTATCTCAACAGAGAGGGGAGGGGTGGGCAGAGAAAGAGAGAATCCCAAGCAGCCTCCTCACTGTCAGTGCAGAGCCCAATGTGGGGCTCGAACCCACAACGGTGAGATCGTGACCTGAGCCAAAATCAAGACCGGAGCCACTTAATCAATTGAGCCACCCAGTGTCCATAGCCTAGCTTTTTATACTAGTTCTCCTACTCCTACCATCATCTGTGTTTCCTCTCCCCAGATCGTGTAGCACTGACTCTCACTCTTGCACAATGAGTCTCTGTTGCAAACACTTGGGCCTTCTCTGTTGTTTCACTCCAAGACAACACCTCCAGACTTCCCCACCCTGTTCCATGAGCTAAAGCATCTCCTGGGTAAAAGGTATTTTAAAGGTCACCTGGTCAGAAATCCCCCCTAAGGTTCCATTCACCACCAAATTATCCTCTTCATTTTGGAAACTTTTAATGATATAAAGCTCATCATCTTTTTAGGCTTCCAGTTCCACTGTAGGACAGCTCCATTAAATCTAGATGGCATTTCTCATCCTAAGCATCGGACCCAGACCCAGAGTTTTGCACTTTATGTAATTTGGACACCTTATCTGAGGGACTCAAGCCCGTCCCCTACTTGGGGCTCATGCTAAGATTAACCAACTAACTAGGTGGATGAACTCCCAATCCCAGGAACTGTGGGGCATTCCTGAGTGGCTTCTGATAAGGCATATGTGTCTCAGTGAGTGTGAGTATGTGCATGTGTGTATGCGCACATGTGTGCATATTTAAGGAATGGAAGGGAAGCCAGATCTACAAACTGACAAATCCTAGGAAAACTGACCTCCTGATCTAACCTAATTCACAGCTTCTTCCCAAAATACGCAGACAATAAGCCCATTTGCAGAGGAGCAGCTATAACATGGTGACTTGCTAGGGTTTAAATTCTACCTCTTCCATTTCCTGGTGGGTGACCCTGGACAAGTCACTTAACCTTTCCGAGGCTCCATTTTCTCGTAAAATGTTGATAATGTTAGTACCTAAATCTTGGAATATTTGGAGGATCAATGAGAAACAGAATGCAATAAGGAATTTACAAATTCTAGGGTGTCCAGAGCATTGTCAGAGTTATTTGTTCTAGCCCTTGGCCTTCACTTCAGCATTATTCAGTTCTTGTGCAAGTCTGGATCTGTAAATCTTCCCTCATAATCTGTGGTGCTTTAACCATACCGTCAGGAATTTCTCCTTAAACCACCCACTTCCTACCTGGTGGAACACAGCAGACAAAGGTAGAATTGAACACTGAAGTCCAAAGCTGCTGAGTTAGATTCCCTGATTCAGGATCCTTCTGGTCAAGTCACTGCCTCTCCAACCTTGGTTTTCCTCATTTGTAAAATGGGAACACTAATTCCCCATTGAACTGCTCTAAGCATCAAGTAAGAGATGCAGCCCCAGCTGACTTACACCTATGATCTCATATGGCCCTTGCAATCATACTACAAATTAGGAATGGTTGTCCCCTAAGGAGACGGAGGCTCAGAGTGACGTAGTATAACCTTACAAGAAGATACCTGTTTCAAGTGAAATCAGCAACATCTTTGAGGAAGCAGTTAAATCTGAGGAAAGTCCTACTCTCTGCATGGCAAGGAATGCCAGCCCTGGACTCCACCCAGTACCCCATACCGCAGTAGTGGCTAATGTTGTCTGCTTGTTTGCAAATCAATGGATTTTTTAAGTACTAAAATTCCTGTGTGGCTCTGCTGTGTTACTTGTCCTAAAAAAATTAATGGGCAGAGTGAAGAATCCCAATACAGCTCAGTGGCCCCAAAAGTGGGTCTTTCCACATCCAAGGTGCGCTCAGGCTCCCTCTACCCCTCTTGGAAGGGAACAGTCAACACTGAAGCTTACCATTTACTGCTGCCTGCTGTGGGACTAGATGGACCCTGGGCAGAAAAGGGAGGCTGGAAAAAAAGGTCATCTGTGATCTCCTGCTGCCCTCTAGTGCCTGTGGAAGATGACTGCTCTTGGGAAAAATTTGTTCTTCCCTGCCAAAGAATGGTTACCGTGTGCAAAGCAACTTGCTAGGAGCTGAGGACAGCAGGTAAGACAGTAAAGGGCTTGGTTAAATACAAGGAAGCCTAGTGTAATGACCGTAATGGTTATAAACAAGCATTTGCTTAGAAGGCCTATTCAGTGCCAGGTTTGCAGCCAGGCAATGGGGTGCAGGGAGCAGAGGGGTGGAATTATGAGCAATGATTTGTTTCAATCTCAGTGGTGCCCAAGTATAGAAGTTTTACTGAGTGTATCCACTAAGGGGCAAAAGCCAGATGACAAGGAGAGAAGACAGACTGGAGATGACAGAGAGAAAAGATAATCAATGGAGCAGAATCCTATAGGACCCAGGGAGAGATGAACTCCCAGGGAGCACAGGAAAGGAAGCGGTCTGAATGTAAGACAAATCTAAGTTGGAATTTTATCACAAGGCCAGGCTGGCCTCTTGGCGCAGCTCTGCAAGTTGTGTGCGTGCATGACAAGGAACAAGGCAAGGGTCAGCCCCACTGGCCATGCCCGTGCCCACACGATCGAATCCAAGTGGAAGAGCCCAGTTTCCTGATTTTTACAAAAGCGGTCAGAGCCTCTGCTCTGTTATGTTTATTTTTTTAACTTGAATTTTTTTTGCTCTATTATGTTTAAGTAAAACTAGTCTCACCAACAGCACAGAGTTTTTAGAATCTGAGATAATGTATGTTCATGCCACCCAAGAAATTTCAGTTCTTACTCTTACTACTATTATTATAACAACCTAGTTTTATTTTTAAGAGATGGTAGGATAAGTCCTTGGAGAAAAAAAGGAAAGGGTAGAAAGGAAATTCACATTTCCTGAGTTTCTATTCTTTTTTGCAAGCATAAGACCTTATGAATCTCACTGGCTCCTCATTAACAGTGCTTTTGGACTAGGGAGACTATTGTTATAATTTTTTTTACAAGTGAGAAAACAGAAGTTCTGAGAGATGACAGAACGCAGTCCAAGGCTATTAGGTATCCAGGGCAACTCCAAAGCCGATTTTCGGTCCAATGGGGCACTAAGCATCATTAAGAAGAGGCCTGTCTTCTCCTACCTGAGATCCCACTCTCCGTCTGTCTTAACAACTCTGCTCAAAATTTACCCCCTCAAGGAAGCATTCCAAGATTAGTTCATCCCCCATACTATTCTCCTCTCAGTAGCTTCTAAGGCTAGGGGTCAAGGATGAAATGCTCAGGAATGAAGGAATCATTCTGGATAAGGCTTAGGGAATGGAGGTCTCTGGAATGCTAGTAACCTGCTTCGGACAGAGACTCCAGATCATGCTGCTTGGAAATGACCTTGAAGCAGTAGAGCAGGCCAAGAATATGTACCGAGTTACCTTGTGGCCAGTGGGAGGTTTCCAGATTTGCCATCAAGGTGGGTGTGACCCTGAAGTGGGGTCAGTTGGACGCTCTGGTGTGAAGGGCTATCAGAAAACAAACTTCTACTCTCTGGCCACTCTCCTAGCAGGTTACAGGCTTGCGATCACATTTCTAAGCCTTTCTGCTGAAATCTTAATACTCAGGTTAAAAGATCATCTTTAAACATGCTGACCAGCAATACTTTTGAACTGCAGATTTGAGCTGAGTTACTTCTCCTATTAGCATCCCTCTTCCCTGTAGCTGTGCTGCTAGGGATAGGGAAAGAGACTAATGAGCCCACCCATCCAAAAAATAAAATGAAAATAAAGGGCTAAGATCATTAAAGACTCCTTGTCATCTTGCTGAGGAAATCAGTAAAATTAATATTAATAATAGTTATGGGGCTCCTGGGTGGCTCAGTCTGTTGAGTGTCCAACTCTTGATTTCAGCTCAGGTCATGATCCCAGGGTTGTGGGATCAAGCCCCATGTTGGGCTTCACGCTGTGCATGGAGCCTGCTTTAGATTCTCTCTCTCTCTCTCTCTCTCTCTCTCTCTCTCTCGCTCTTGCTCTCGCTCTCATTCTCGCTCTCTCTCTCTCCTTCTGCCCTTCTCTTCTGCTCATGCTCTCTCTTCTCTCTCTCAAGTTAAAAAAAAGTAATAGCTATAATGTTCTGTTATTTACTATGCGTATATTGCCTCCCGTGGTCTATATAAATCCTAACAACAGTGAGTAGACTTTGCTATCACTTTTTAAATGATGAAGCAGCGGAAGCTCACAGAGATGACATCAATGGTTGGAGTGAACTGGGCTTCCAGCCACTTTGACTGTCTTTTTTTTTAATTTTTTTAACATTTATTTATTTTTGAGAGACAGAAACAGATCATGAGCAGGGGAGGGTCAGAGAGAGAGAGGGACACACAGAATTGGAAACAGGCTCCAGGCTCTGAGCTGTCAGCACAGAGCCTGATGCGGGGGCTTGAACCCACGAACCATGAGATCATGACCTGAGCCGAAGTCAGACGCTCAACCGACTGAGCCACCCAGGCGCCCCCTCTTTGGTTTTACTTGCTCTAAGCAGTCTTTCACTGTCATAAGTTCTGTCTAATCTACTAGACCACTGGAGACTCAGGGCTAGGCAGTTACAACTTCTGAAAATTGAATGTGTAGTTTCTGTTATTTCTGCCTGTTACATCTAGTGATTAACAATAAAAACCTTAACATAAAACTCTATGGACAATCGATAGGTAATTGGTTGAAAAATTATGGGGTATCCACACAGTGGAGTCTATTTACTTAAAAAGGGAATTAGGACAACCTTTACATGTGATATGGAGTACTCTCAAATATATTGTATTAAATGGAAAAAGCAAAGTGCAGAACAGTGTTCATAGTGCTTTCTTTTTTACAAGAAAGAATCATAAATCTATCTTATATAAAATGTAATTTATATAATATATAAATGACCTATATACAGATTAGACTAAATTTTCAATAAGTAACACTGACACAAGTCAAAATTTGAAAAAATAGTAAACCAAAGATGAGCAAGGAAATAGGGCCGAGGGGACAATGATAGAAGCCAAAGTTTTTTGAATATGCCTTTTCTTACAAGTTTTAGCTTTGGAATCACATAAAATTATATAATTCTTTAAAGTCAAAAAAGAGAGAAACAATCTCTGCAGATTATATGCAGCCTAAAGAAAAACCTAGCGCACCGCCCACCCCCCGCATCACACACACATCTCAATGTGTTGGCATAACCACAGAGAGAAAATAATTATTTTAAGTGGCCTTAAAATGCAGCAATTTTTATTTTATGTTTAATGAGAAATATTCTAAGGGGAGGAGGATCTGCAAATAAAGTGTAAACTGAGATATGTTGCTGGCTATAATATTGGTATTGATATTTTGAAACTATTATGGATATAATGTGGGTTACAGCAAATAAATAAGCCATTATGTGACCATCATTAGAAAATAATATTATAAGCAGAAGAGGCAATCACGTCAGGTACGGAGTCAAAGAAGTTGAGAAAAATTCTGTACACAGAAATTTCCACTGGAAATCATGCAAACTTATGATTCATTTTTATCTTTTAAAAAATAAGCATTTCATAGTTGTCTCCACTGAAAAGACCCCAAAATGATGACAGGCTAATAGCAATGAATATCCCTACTGCCTAGACTCTTGTTTTGAAATACCACTGCCCACTAAAAGAAACAAAAGATTCTTGGAAAAATTCCTTATTCCAACTCTGGAAGAGGTATGATACAGGCTGTGCCTGGGACATCTTGCTGTGCCAAAAAGTGGCATCTGCCAAAGACTGATGTGGTCATTTCAAAAGGACATAGAAACCCATCTAGAGGGGCTCACACTGGCCTAACATTGAATAAACGGAACATCAAAGGGAATAATGACTGCAAGTGATTGAAATGGATCAAATAAATAAGTTTCCTGCAATTCATAGTGTACTTCAAACCAAAGCCAAAGCCAAAGTCAAAACCAAGAAGCAGACAAAGCCTACTGATCGCCATTGGGGATGGCTAGGACACTGGGTCATTATCTGCAAATTGATAGAGGAATCCAGTATTAATCAAGCTTTTTATCAGGGTAACTACCTTTTTCTGCCAGGAATAAAAGGCTGGGGGAATGACCGAATTATGAAATTGCCATTTTGCAAGCTCTTATAAACCAAGAGATCTAGACAGCTCTCATCAATGAATCCTACAATCATTAGGAGAAAGGCTGATGGGAAAATGTCTAATCAGTGGATCAGACTTATACCACTTAAAGTGCTGATCAATCTTATTATCACTAAAAGTAGTAAACCAGACCATTAAGTACCTTCGCTATGATGCCAGAGGAAGTACCTAGCATAGCCTGTATGCTGGCGTTCCTTGGGCCCGTGCATAAACTTCAAGAGTCTGTGAACATCTTTAGGAGAAAAAAATACATCTTTAAGTATCTGTAAATGCAATTTAGCATTTTCTTAAATTATGAATGAAGACAACAAACTATAGTAGTGTACTACTTCCTATGACTTTGACAATCAAATTCACATGTATTTCTATCATATTACAGTTTTTACAAATACAGGCATTTCCAAATACTTACATTCAGTACTACTTAGAAATTATAAGTTATTAGACTCTCCACTACATCTTGTTAGTAATAAAGAAGCACATATAATATTATACTACTGATTTGAGTTTTTTAATATTTTGATAACTATACCTGATATCATTTCTTTCTTATATAGTTTCTATGAATTTAATTTTATGAATTAAAAATTTTTTAATTTATTTTTGAGAGAGAGAGAGACACACACACACAGAATCTGAAGACAGGCTCCAGGTTCTGAGCTAGCTGTCAGCACAGCACCTGATGTGGGGCTTGAACCCACAAACTGCGAGATCATGACCTGAGCCAAAGCCAGACACTCAACTGACTGAGCCACCCACACGCCCCTAATTTTATGAATTTAAAAACATGATTTTAATATCAGTGGGTCTGAAGTCTTCATTCAGTCTACACAATGGGTCCATAGCACCAAAAAAAAAAAAAAAAAGGTGTTGAATGTCTAGGAGAAAAAAACAAATTAACACAAAGAGGGAGCCATCGGCTAACTGTATAAAGTAGACAATTCTAAAGAACACATGAGTCAATGTCTTCAACAGATAATGGACTTGGGCAAAATTTTAGCTAGAACTGTTAGACTAAAGGAGACTGAGTACAACATGTAGGCATTTTGATCCTTATTTAAACATATTCATAAAAACTGAAACATAATTTATAAAAAATTTTTGGAGCATTTAAAGAATTTTGAATACGAACTGCTAGATGTGATAATGATGCTGAAAGATTATGTTAAAAAATAATGGTCTGTCAGAGATACATACTGAGGTATTTTAAGCAGGAATGATCAGATATCTGGGATTTGCTTTAAAAGACTCTAGCAGCAAAAAACAAATTGGGGGTGAGGGATAGCTGAAGCCAAATCGGCAAATTATTGACAACTATGATTGCAGGATGATGGCACCTATGGATCCACTATACCACTTTCCCTCCTTGTGTGTGTGCTTTTCTTCATAAAACACAGAGAAAAGGGGGCCGCCAGAGGATTACACAAAATCAGTAAAGGCAATTATTGCTGGGGAGTAAAATGAGAAGGCATTTTTTGCATCTACAGGATGTACTGTTTTGATGCTTTCTTCTATGTGCATCTTGATTTATATTATACTTAAAATTAAAAAAAAAATAGCAATCAAGTATTCCTACTTTTGTAAAACTGAGTTACAATAATGGTTAGCAATGACATGATAAGAACATATAAGGTAGAGGTGGGCGGGGTTGGGGAAAGGAGACTGACTCTGACGGCTGCCAGCCAGTCTCACAGACTACCAATGGACGGTGTGGGTGATGGAAGCCACCATAAAGAGAAAGGTGGATGAAATCCTGGAGTTAAGATAACAGGAAATATGGAAGGAGGTTGAGATGTGGGACTCAGCAGGAATAAAGCCCATGGGAAATTTTTCAGCAACCCTCAGCTTAGCACTGAGCTGAGTTGAGGTTGATGATACCACACAAAGAAAGTTCTCTGAGCAAGCCTCCAAATGCTACTAAAATTTATCAAGTACCTTCTCAGTCAGTGATTACGGCTGACCTTCGACTACAGGCACTAATTCAATGGGTTAGAAAGTGGGTCTGCCCAATGCACATAAATGTGTATGATATTAAAATAAAGCTTCAAAATTCTGAACCAACAGGTTCTATCAGTTCAAAGAAATTAAAAAAAGAAATCCTCCCTGCACAAGGACATTTAGGCAGCCTTATTTGTGATGGTTAAAGGTTCAGCGACAGGCTTCTCAACTTGACAAAGTCTTACCTGGCCAGTTTGAATATTTATAGTTATATTTATGTTTATATTTACATGTATATTTATATATTTGGCCTTCATAGTTGTCAAACTGGCATATATATATATATATATATATATATATATAACATTTTCCCATATTAAGTAAATATGGAAACTTATATTTAGTAGAAAAACACTTGGTGGATACCAACAAGGTCATAAGTATACACAAGCAGATTAAAGGAGAACCTTGTAAATGTTCACATTTATATGAATAAAACCAATATAATTTTTGTATTAAGGAAGAATAAAGTTGACTATTTCTATATGCTCTTTTATGCTGTAAATTTAAATTGAATTCAAACATCTATTGAGCACTTACCACAGAATGGGTGAAGGCCAGACTGAGAAATATATAGGTATTGGTATGGCATATGTAGAGGAGAGTCAGAGCTTCAGCAGAAAGTGGACTAATGACAGGTAGACAGACAGATGGTGGAGAGAGATACATAAATAGAATAAGAGATTGAGGGAAGGAGGAAAGAATGGAGCCTCTAAAATGGCCTGCAATGATCTCATCTCCTTGATAGGCACTGCCTAGTACAGTCCCTTCCACTTGAGTAACCTGCTTTGAACCAACAGAATATGGCAGTAGAGGATGTCACTTCTGTGATTAGGTTACACAAGACCGCAAATTTGTCTTGCTCAGACCCTCTCTTGCTTTGATGAAACAGGCTCTCATGGAGTGTTTCACATGTCAAGAACTATTGGAAATCTCCAGCCAAAGGGCAACAAAGAATGGAGGCCCTCAGTCCAGCAACGCTTCAAGAATTGAATCCTGCCTTCAACTACATAAATGATCTTAGAAATGCTCCTTCCCCAGTAAAACTCCAGCCCTGGCTGATAAGTGGACTGTAGTCTTATGAGAGACTGTGAAGCCGAGAATCTAGGTAAGCTGTGCTCAGCTTCCTGACTCATAGAGACTGTAGAATAAGAAATATGTTGTTTTAAACCACGCCACATTGGGGTAATTTGCTATTCAGTGATACATAAGTGATAGAGATAGACAGATACAACTTTATTATATCACCTCATGAAAATTCTAGAAATTTTAAACCTTTAGAATAAAAAAAAATTGGTTAGGATATAGTAAGAGTTTTAACTCCTTCCATTTTCTCCTTTATATTCTATAAACACGAACTCCTCTTCCTCCTCAGAATTCACTGGTAATAAAGGAAGAAGGGGAAAATATTTTGTCAAGAATACAATAGATCACAGTAACACAATAATGGCAATAGTAGCTAATACTCGCAGAGCACTTACTCTTTACCAGAATGTGCTCTAAAATATTGAGCTCTATTACGTCATCCAACATTCGCAACATCTCTAGAAGTCCATAGCTATCACTCCCATTTTGCAGAGGTGAAAGGTAAGTACAAAGGGGCTAACCACCTTTTCTTTGTTTTTATTTGAGTGTGACAATGAACCAGGTTTTTTTTCATATAGTACTTTTTATATATTTATATCTATGCCTACTTCCAAAAAATTTTTATTTTTATGTTTTCATCATGATAAATGTACTGTTAAATCTCTATCGCCTATTTCACCTGATCCCTACCTACCTCCCCTCTGGTAACCATTAGTTTGTTCTCTGTCCTTAAGAGTTTCTTGGTTTCTCTATCTCCCTCTCTTTTCATCCTTGTGTCATTTGTTCTGTTTGAAGTAAATTCTCCAAGGTTCCACAACTTGTCAATTGGAGCAAGTTACCAAGCTTCACTTCAAATCATCTCTTCCTCAAAAATAACTTTCCAGGTATGGAGGACTGGGGTTCCAAATGGGTCTGACCCCAAAGCCTCTTTCTCTTTCTACTACGCAATGGTGAATTTAATAAGAAAACTTGTTTCTAAGAAGTGCAACAAATTAAACATTACTATAAGTCAGGGAATGTTGTTCTAATATGTAAATGCTAACATCTAATATTTCTCATTTTGCCCCCAAAATTACTATGAGTTAGCTATCGCTATTCTCATCTTTAGGAATATAAAGAAGACGTTAAACTAGAAATCTTGGCAAATGGAGAAAACAGTGCTTATTTCATAGGGTGATGCTATCAGTTGAATTGTGTCCCCCAGAAAAATATGTTGATAGCCTATATTTCAGAATGAAACTGTATTTGGAAATAAGATCATTGCAGATGTAATTAGGTAAGATAAGATCATATTAGAGTTTTAATTAGGTAAGATGGTGGTCACACTTAATCTGACTGCTGTCCTTACAAGAAGACACAGACATACCCAATGAGATGAGGAGAATGACATGTGAAGATGGAGACACACAGAGAGAAAATGACCACAAGAAGACGTAAGCAGGTATTGGAGTTATGCTACCCCAAGCCAAGGGATGCACGCCTGTGGCCACCAGAAGCTGGAAGGGGAAAGGAAGGATCCTCCCGTGAAGAATTCAGAGGAAGCATGGTCCCACTACCACCTTGATCTCAGATTTCTAGTTTCCAGAACTGTGACAGAATAAAATGATCTTGCTTTAAGCCACCCAATTTGTGATACTTTGTTATGACAGCCCTAGGAAACTGATACAGGTACTTTAAAAGTAAGTGAAAAAAAAAGATTATGTTAAAATGCTGAATAAAGAGTAGTTAAAGTACTCCACAAAGAGCATTTTAGAAACGTCTCTGTGTATGAGGAATGCTAATATTGTGCCAGAGTATGCAAAGCCACAGAATTAAAATGAGTGCCTTGTCCCAGGGTATTTATTTTACTCTGAGATTTTTGTGTGAAGTGTGCTGTTTAAAGGCATGCTTGGATGATATCCAAAGACTGTCAGAGGAGTGCCACCAGCTTCTCTCTCTGATGGGGGAAACATCAGTATAAAAATACGATGAGTCTTTGGGCCCCTGGGTGGCTCAGTCGATTAAGCGTCTGACTAAGGCTCAGGTCATGATCTCATGGTTTGTGGGTTTGAGTCCTGCATTGGGCTCTGTGCTGACAGCTCAGAGCCTGGGGCCTGCTTCGAATTCTGTGTCTCCCTCTCTCTCTGCCCCTCCCCCACTTGCACTCTGTTTCTGTCTCCATAAAAAATAAACATAAAAAATTTTAAAAATATATGATGAGTCTTGAATTGAGACTTCGGGCTAAGAACTGTGGTTTTCAGCAAGCAGAGTGATAACTCGCCACCTGGTCTGAGAAAAGGGTCAAGTGAGGTCTTGAGTTTGGGAAGAAACTGTTGGAGAGCAGCTCTCTCTCTCCCCGGACCTCTAACATGGAGGCTGGTAGAAGTAACCGCCACAGCCCGTATCCAGAAAGGTTTCTTGCCATTCTGGTGAAACAGGCCACGCGGACTCTCCAGCATGGCAGAACTCAAGACAAAGGGCAATTCCTGCTGTTCCCTGAAATTGCTGCCCAGAAGTCATCTGAGGGTCTTGGCCTTGACAGGATCATGCTTTGTGGTCAGAAATAATAGCCATGATTTGCCTCATATTCCTTGAATTCCTAAGCATTGTCATCTCTCCTTCTCCTTGGATTCTTACAATCCTCGATAAAATAGAAAGATAGCTCCTGTCATAAATTGTGAGTAGTCTTTGGATGGTGGCTCAGAGAGTGTGCATGGGTCTAACTGGCTTCGGTTTGTACCTCAATCCTGTCACCTCCCAGGAGGCGAAGGTAGGCAAGCTATTTAGTCTTGATGAGGCTCAGATGCCTCTTTGTGAGACAGAGCTACTAACCTCTACTGGAATCATTGTTGAGGTAGCTATCAAGTGTCTGGTATATTGCTAGTGTTCAAAAAATGGTCCCCCCTTACTCAACAGACACCTCCCCCCCCCCCCCCCGCCAGTCATCCTGCAGCTAGAGTTAAGCATAGGTCAGACAGGAAATGCAATTTGCTTAAAATCACATCTCTGAGTCTGACTCACTTACTCAGCAACTCTTATGTGCTGGGCACTGTGCTAACGGATGCAAGCATTCCTCCGCCCTTGGCCCTGAAGGGTTCTGTTGTATCTGCTGGCTGGCTGCCAGTTTTGAGCAAAATCTGGCCCCTGGGCCCTTCAGCCCTCAGCTGGGCTCCCTTTTCAGCCCACTCTTAACTTAATTTGTTCCTGGTCTGTCTGGTCAAAACCCTGGGTGGCTATAGACTGCAAATCTATCCTTGAGGTCTAAATAGCCCCTGAGCTCTATACCAGTCCGGGGCCCCAGAGTCTGTTCAAAGTATGCCATGAGTATGCCAACCCAGCCTCCCTTTGCCCTCACTGTTTGAAATGTTGGGGTCTAAAGAGTGTAAGACTCTTTTAATTATAATTTTTAAAAATTACTGTTAATTAAGTGCAAACGACTATGTATTCATAATCTTGGTTAATCCTCATAGCAAAATGTATCTCCACTTAGAAATAAAGAAATGGGCCAAGAGGATAAGCAAGAAAGATCATTAGGGTGGGTTCTCATCTAGTCTTGGGTCCCAATCTCTGCTTTATCCTTGTGAACACGTGGCCTTGCTGTTTAACTCTCTGGGCGTCAGTTGCTTATCTAATAGGGAGGTTATGAGAATTAAGGGACAATGCATGGGAAGTACTTGGCTGCAACCAGACACCCTAGCACTCAAAGGTAGTGGTTTCTTTCTTGTTTCCGTTGTGTTATCATTATGCAGGGTCACACACCTCCGTGGGATTTCCAGTTCAGGCCCATGCAACCTCACCCCCTCTCCCGAGGCCTAGGCTGTACCACGTGGTCTGCTGCACCAGCAGGTACTGGACCTGGAACTGACTAAGGGGCCACAGGTGCTCAGCAGCCCTAGGCCTGACTGGCTGGGCTGTGGGCATCCTGGAGGGCACACTGCTCTGCAGGGGCATGGGCTGTGGGCATCCTGGAGGGCGTACTGCTCTGCAGGGGCAGTAGGTGCAGAGCGCGGTCCCCTATTTACCTCTGCTGTGGCCTCCCCACCTAGCAAGGAAAAGACTCCTCTCCCAGGAGCACTGGGTCCATCGCAGGAACTCGAGCCCAGGCAGCAGTGCCTCCCATGGAGAAACACGGAGCCCCAGAAACTAGCTCTGTAGGTGAGGCCAGGCTCTGCGCCCGCCCCCGGGGGATGCTGTACTCTTTCCCTGGTTCCTCCTCATGTGCACTGGCTGCACTTCCGAGTGCCAGGAGCCCAGGCTCTGCCGAGACCAGCTCCTGGACGTCACGGGTCAGGGAAGCGGGTAACACACACTATGGAGTCAGGAGCGAGTTCTGGTTTAGCTGCGGACTCACTAAGGGAACCTGGGCGACTCGGTTTGCCTCAGTTTCCCTGTCCGCACAGGGGAACACACAACGGACGCCTGCGTTCCTAAGTCCCCACGTTCCCAGCTGGGAGCTAGCCTCTATTCGACCGCTGGGCCGCGAACGCTAGGGTCCGGGTGACTACAAGCCCCAGCATGCCCCAGGGGCGGGGCGCGGTGACGGACAGACGGCTGGGTGAATTAGCGCCCGCCAAGGGGCTCGCGGCGGCGCATGCGCAGAGGGCAGCAAGCGGGTGGGCTAGCGGCGGTGGACGCGTCGGAGCCGCGGGCGGTCAGGTAAGGGGAGGGAAGGAGGGTCTGGGACTGGGGACCGCGGCCGGAGTCGCTGGCCGTGGCTTAGCGGCGGGGCGGGGAGGCCGCGCTGGCGTGCAGCGGCCCGCCCACGGCCGACTGGCAGGGTCTGGGCACCGGATCTGGGGGGGCAGGACCAGGGTGGGGGTGGGGCTGCGAGGGACAGGCTCCGGAGGGATTCGAAGGGGGCAGAGGAGCTCAGAGGAGATGCAGCTCCGCTGGGAGGACAGCGAGCGAGGGCCTCTCCCAGAATACCGGGTGCAGCATCTCGGGAGGCCTGAGGTAATGTAGGGGCCCCGAGGAAAGAGGGGTGCAGCGTTTGGGAGATGGGAGGGCATCTGAAGGCCCTGGAGGTATCGGGGGTACAGAATTTCGGAAATAAAAAAGGAATTGAGAGGCTCCGATGTGATTTGGAGTGCCGCATTTCAGGAGGTATGACGCAGTCTGGGGTCGCTAGGCATTTGAGGGGCCAAATTTTGAGATCAGAGAGAGAAGGGCCTTGGGAGGAAGCGTTTTCCAGATGGGATCTGGGGGAAATTGAGGGCGTGAGTTCTTGGGGGAAGCAGTGGGAGGTAGTGTCTTGTTAGCAAGAAGGGACCAGGCAGCACATGACATGGGGTGGATAAAAGAGGAAGGAACCAGGCTTGAGGCCGACAGACTGTCTGATGGAATGCAGGAGCTGGGGGCTCAGATTGGGGGGCGGGGCAGAGGTCTTAGGTGTGCACTTGGGGTGTTATGCTGGGATGCAGGGCTGAAGGCTGCAGAGATTTGGAAACAGATGAAAGGATCTATGTCAGAGGGATTTGGGGCACATGAGTGAAGAATTGGTAAGGGCCGCAATATGGAGCCCCAAAGGCTGAAATCTGTACTGTAAGACGGTTGTTGGGAGCAGGATTTAGAGAGGGTTGAAGGACAGGATGGAACATACTAACTGGGTTACAGAATGAAAAGGCTCTAAGGACCCTGAATAGGTTTTATGGATTGGTGTCTTGGGCTGCTAAAGGAATTGTCCTGAACTCTGCATGGGAGGCAATGGGAGTACTATACAGAGTCCCAAGGACCTGGGGGTAATGTACGAGACTGGATTTGAGTGTGTGAAGTTCAGCAGGGTTCAGGGGTTCAGCAGCTGAGTCAGAAGTCTTCAGAGATCAGGACTCCTGAAGGAGCCTGAGAACTTCCCTCCCCCCCTCCCAAAGACCGCTGATCACAGGGCACCTAGGGTGCTGTCGCTAACTCTGACTCCAACCCAGAACGCCGAAAATGGTAGGATACAGTGCTTCAAGGAGGCAAGAAGAGGGAAACTGTTGAAGGTCATCTGCCCAACTGTTCTTTCCCCTGTCCCTGCAAGCTGTGACAGCAGGTAGTATGGGGGGCCTGCAGGGAGTGAGCAGAACAGGATCTCAGGCCTTACTGTCCTTACCAGTTACATGAGTGGATTGAATTAATCCCGTATAAGGTCCACTACAGCTGCAGGAGGCAGTGTGGCTCTGTGAGTGAGGCCTTTGGGCTGGAAGAATGACAGGGAAAGGGGGGACACTGAGCATTTAGTCCTGTGCTGGGTTCTAAAGAGATGGCTCCTACCAAGACATGTATTATTGGCTGTCACAGTTGGGCATGGGGGCTACTGGCCTCTCCGTTAAAGATCCTACAGTGCACCGGACAGCCCCCACAACAAAGAATTATGTGGCCCCAAAGCTGGGAAACTCCACTCAGGATGTTATGAATTCAAATCCTGGTGCTCGTGCTCTCGCTCTCTCGCTCTCTCTCTCTCTCTCTCTCTCTCTCTCTCTCTCTCTCTCTGTCATCTTGAATGAATTGCTTAACCTCCACGCGCTTGGCTCTTCCTCTGTAACATGGAATTAATCACAGGACGACATCACAGCTGTCTGTGAAGATTCTGTGGAGGTAAATCAGAGTGTGCCTTGTCCCAGGGCACAGCAAGCACACAAACTTTAGTAATTTGTAATTTTTGTATGTACTTTCTCACTCGGTTTTCCTCTCCGCACGACTAAGCAGGTCCTACCATACCTGGTTTTGCACATGAGGAAACTGGCTTGGGAGGTGACTTGTTAAAGGTTCCCTAACTAGGGATGGCAGAGCTAGGCTCACAGTCAGGTCTCTATAACCCTGTATATTCCCTCTTTCCTTGCTGGGGTCTGCTTAGTCTTCCTGTCTCAGCCCATTCCCCTCAAATGAAAGAACTGTCCAGTGAGTATCTCTGAGTATCCAGTTGAACTCTAAAGGGGACGGAACTATCTCAGGTAGGGAGTAGCCCTGGACTTTGTTCCTGATTTGCTCTTAGACCAGGACAAGTGGGCAGATAAGGGGAGGAGCCTAAAGTTAGACAAGATGAGGTGCTGGAGACTAAAGGGTGAGGTGTAGAGGCCATTGGCTTGGAAAACAACAACCCTTCCTAGCAGGGACTGAAGCTGAAGACACTCACACTCTGGAAAATAACTCCTGGTTCTAAATGAGCTCTTGGGTTTCCCTCCTCTGGGACAGAGTTGTGGCATTCGCTGCATTAGCTCCAGGACAAGCTAGGGTGTTGCTGTTCAGGAACATAGTAGGACTGCATCAGAGGGCAAGAGATTTAGCTGGAACACTCCCGCACACGGCTATGGAAAAGACGTGATGGGAATCGAACCAGCCCAAAAGTCAGAGGCGTCAAGCCCCAAATCCCTCCTCTGCTGCTAATTCACTAGGTGACCTTGGACAGACACTTCTTAGCAGCTTCAATCTATTAAAAGTAAGAATAGGAACCATTTATTGTTTATTACGTGCATCAACTCTGTTCATCCTGCAGTGATCCTGCCAACAAATGGAGATGTTATTCCATATTTTGCAGATGAGAAAACTACTAGGTTCAGTGCTTTACCTAAGTCTTCATAGCACAGTGGGATGTGAGCCCCGTTCTATCTGACTCCTAAGTTATATGATACTAGTTTTATTTGAATGGCTTCTCCAACACTTAGAGCCTGTACACCTGTGTCTGGAGAGTTTGGTGGTCAGGTTTACAAAGCCCTTTAGGCAGACCACTGTCCCTGCACACTGGTGAGCTGCCTCTGGGATAGTCCCTCCGTTTTGTCCTTTTGGTATAACAGTTTGATTTAAAAACCATTCTTAGGGGCCTTTACCAACCTCTTAGCCAAACTGCCTAGAACGAATGGCCGCTTCTTAAGCTAGGGAGCTAACGGATCTTCTGAGTTGATGTGTTTTTTTGACCAGGAGTTGACACACCTGGATTTGAATCTCAGTTCTACTGCCTGTCGGCTTCGAGACCCTGTCGCTTTTCTCTGAACCTTGGTTTCCTTATTTATAGAGAGGAATAACAAACATATATTTCACAGTGATTATGAGGATAGAAGATAATGTATAAAAGATGCCTGACATTCAATCCATGGTAGTTTTATAAGAGCACTTATAAGAGGAAGGCATTGCTAGAAAGGAACTGAGGGTTGCTTTGCCAAATTTCAGTGACCCTAAGCAGCCCCCTGCCAGTCTCCCCCAAATTTCCATCCCCTCCTCTACCTTTCCCAGGCTCTGCTTCCCGATCCTTTCATCAAAAGTTCATGGTTAAGTGAACATGTGTTGTACATAGATAAAGGAAGTGGAAGAGGGGTGGATGAGTCGAGAAGGGCTGGAGGTCCTCTGAGAAATGACTGTTGGTTTTTCCCGTATTCGAGATTCTTTGTCACATTAACAGCATTGGTATTAAATCCAAATGTTTGTGAAGATGCAAAGGCATCTTTCCAGCGCCCACAGTTTTAGAAGAGGAGGACAAGTGTCTTTCTAGCAAACTCTATTGTTGACTTAACCTATTCTTGGCATACTTTAGCTGAGGTTTCCTTTCCTACAAACATTTTCTTTTGAGTTGTTTTGTATGTCTCAGACTGGTACAGCTTTGGCGGGGTCGTGCTTGTGTGTCCCTATCAGTTCCTACTTGTTGAGTTTCTCTTAGCTGTGTGCAGGCACCTTAAGTGTCCTGAATAAATGAACTTCAGACCTTCTTCCACACACAAGACTAGGTGAGCATCACTTGACGGCTTGGCTGTATTAAAATCACTCCTGCTAGCACCTCCCAGAGAGGGACCCTGGGGGCACGGAGATGGTTGTGCACCTGATCGGCATTCCATTCAAATGCAAGAGGAATGAATACAGTTTAGAAAGGAAATGCTATAAGCCTTGGGAAACCACCCCTGTGCCAAAGCAGAGCAGAGTGTCAGTGGTAGATGAACCTTTCTGTCCTGTGAAAGGCAATATCATACCATTTTACAGGTTTTCTGGTTTTTAGGTAAGGAGCTCTATTCACGTTTGTTTGGGTTTGTTCAAAATTATCTCCCTTGTGTTTTTATGAGGCTGGACTCAGTATGTGCTCTAGTAAAGACTGGTTTAATTAATTGCCTAAACTTCTTCAGTTCTGCTGATGGCCCAAGCCCCCAAGAAGTTGACACATGTATGGCCTTTGGTCATCTCTAATCTTCTGATTCAGAGCTCACGTAAAACTCTTTAGTGAAGGCTCACAATTTTTACTTTTGAAATTTACGTATCTGATATCTTCCATACATACACCATTAGAAAAGTGCATATTCATTTCTCATTGGCTGGGCAGTGGCTGCTGCCACCCTATTATAAATACTGCACAGTTAACCGTGTGCTTCCCTTGGTGCTGATATGACGTGTGTTCACATAATCCCATTTAATTTTTATAATGACCTTGAGAGGCAGATACTATGGTAAAGCCCGTTTTCTTAGATAGACTAAGAACTAGAGAGGCCACTTAACTCGTCCAAGTCTCCACAGTAAGCAGTAGGGCCAGAATTGAAATCCAGAAAGCCTGATTCCTGAGCCCCACTTTCTTAGTCTATGTAATACTGGTCACCTCCGGTTTCTGTCTTTTAGTCCTAGTTCTGCCATATGATTAACAAGTTCTTGATTTCTCTCTCCTGATCTCCATTTACTCATCTGTTTTACTCTTTGAGATCACTGCTAATTCTAGCATTCATATTTAGTCCTTACTAAAAGGAGCCTAGTTTTCTGGGCGAAAGAAGTTGTGAATTCATGTACCTATTAGTTTCTAGCATGAATAGCTGGCGTCCCTAATCAAAAGCTTTCAAAGCTGGCCAGTCCTTTTATTAAACTTCACGTGCTTTTATATGCCATGAAAAGAAAGATGCACCATCATTTGAAAATGTCGTTTGTAAACGGAGTGCTTGGTTTATACTAGTACTAGTTGTTGTTACTGTTAATATCATTGCTGATTATTACTAAAACTATGATAAATAGCAGTTTTTCACTTCACACCTGCTGGTTTCCAGACTAGGCACTTTATATGCATTATCCTTAATTTCTCACTTTCTGTAAAGTAGGAAAACAAATTTAGCGAGGTTAAATAACTTGCCCAATGTCCCACACCTTGAAAATGACAATGCTCATTTGGTCCCCGTTCTGTCTGACTTCGGAGATAATGGGTTTCCATTTGCTTTTTGTTTCTCTTTTCCCCCTGCTACCCTGGTTGTTTAAATCATGGACTGCTTTGAATCATGGTTGGTTAAAGCCTGGTGGTGCCAGAAGTGGCTGGATTAGGCTAGGGTAGGACTCTAGAATTCTCCTGAGTCTGAGGGCACCCGGAGCAAACACAGCTTAAGGGACAGATTCTCACCTGCCTGGCTGGCCTGGTGTCAGTAGGCAATGTGCTGTGTTGATTACGAGATCAGAACAGTGATGGGAGAGTGCATGGGTTAAGGTGAAGGGTCAGGAGTTGACCGCAGATCTAAAGACGCAACAGGCAGACAAGATTATTGTAAAGAACGTGCTGGGGGTTCCTTCTGATGGGTTTTAGATTTTACAGCTGGCAGGAAATGGGCAGCTAACTTAGAGATTTGGGATGGTTAGACAGTTCCTGTCACCCATCTAGCCCTTGCAGGGAAACTGAGTTTGACTTGACTTTCCATCTGGATCACTGTCAGGATGAACAGTAATGGTTAGGTGTATGCTTCTGGAGGAGAAGGAATGTATCTGCTTGTCACACAGAGCTCTGTAGCAGGCTACGATCCTACGGAAGGCAGTGTTCCCAGCTCACAGAGATGAGAGACATCGTTTCAGCTTTTTCCAAGTCTGAGGTGTATACCCGATGTCTTCGTGATGGCAACTCCTGCTTCCCTGGCAGAGCAGGAATCCTTGACATTCTCTGCTGCCTCAGAGAGCCTAGTGGAGCTGCAGACAGCTGAGCTATTTTGGGATATGGATGTGGGTATAGTAAATTCATTTTTTAAAGTGGATGGCTTAGACAGGGAGGCAAGAAGCTTTTTAATTGAAGGAGGTGGTACGATATTCCAGAAAGCTGGGGAAGGAATTTGCTAGTATTTTTACAAGTTGGCAGACTTGTTTAATTAGCTGATCTGCAGTGCCAGCTTTGGGAAGAGCAGATGTCCCTTGCATTGTAAGGTGACATGCTCTTGATCTAAACACCAAATGTTGCCCTCAGTCTGTTGTCCCAGATGATTGGAGAAGCGACTGCAGCTATTGGTTTAGAGCGGAGGTTTGCATGCATTCTGATTTGAGGTTTCTATCAGCATTTCCATACTACTGTGCCCAGACCCATGGCATTTCAGAATTCAGTATTAAGTTTCCGATATTCACTTGAGACCTTCTAGGTTCATGGCATGTGATAATGTATCATTTTGTTGAGACATGGGTCTAAATCATAATGGGTTGCAAGGCTGGTGTGTGTGAATGGGTCACCCATATAACAAATAAATAAATATGGCCCATTCTATAGAAGCCAAATATCATAATGCTAGTATTGTTCTTTCTTATTTCTAGGGAAAGTTATATGCCATAAGGCAGCATTTTCCAGAGTATGGTCTGGAGAATACTTGTTAACAAGTGTTATATGCCAGTGGGGGGAAAGAAAAAAAGTTTGAAGTAATTCTGGGTTAAACAAAGTTCAAGGTTATCTGTACTGCAGGGTTTCACCACGTGTGAGCTTTGTGACCCTGAGGCAGTTTCTCTGAGCCTTATTTTTCTTATGGTAAAATGAGATAATCAAAATAGCACCTACTTTATAGGGGCATGAGATGAAGTACACGAAGCATCTAGTGTGGTATCTAGCACATAGAAGGTACTAGATGTATACAGTTTCCCTTCCAGTAGAAGGGAAGTGGGGTTTCAGAGAGGTTGGATTGCCTTTGGATACGGTGTGTGTCTGCTATTGAGTATTTGTCAGATTGCGATGCATAGCTAAATACAAGGGAGTTCTGTGATACACTGCAGAGACTCCTTTCTTCTTTATGCATGGAGAAAGTTGATGACATTTGCAGAGTCTTGTCAGCTTGCTGCATTGTCCTTAAAGCCCGCTAACTTGCCCTCCTCTTCCCCTTGATGGCTGACCATCTGTGTTTCAGGAGAGCACAGACGCAGCTGTGGAATTTGCATCTAAGAAGGGCTGCAGTTTATCCACGTGCCTCACCTTGCTAGATCTCTTCATTCTAATTTGGGGTATAAACTTGACAATGACAGAAGTCTGCAGAGCACTGAGATCTCTATTCTATTTCATGAGCATATGTGGATCGAGGTGGGTGGGAGTATTTATGGCATGTACTTAGAGAAGCAAGGGGTGTTCCGGCCAAAAATAAATGGTCTTGGTAAGGCACTACTGGTTTTTAGATCCATATGCTTGAGTCTTTGGTTACCTTAGCTCCACTACTTTCCTACTTTATTAGTCTTAGTGATTGTACTTCTGGAATATTGCTCCAGTGCATCTTCTTTCCATTTCCAACGCTTGCTCTCTAGTTCCAGCTCCCCATTACCTCCCCCAGCCAGTTTTGCAGCAGCTTCCAAACTAGTTTCTCTGCCTTTTCACCTACTCCATTAAAGCTCTGATTGTATCAGTTCCCTGCTTCAAACCATGCATTGCTTTGCTGTGCCTGTCAAAATGAGATCTAAAGGTCTCATTTTGGCTTTGAAGACTTCTTAGAATCATTCTCATAATCACACCAGTTACTTTAATCTGTGTATGTTCTCCCACAACTTTAACCTTAAAGATGAGAGAAAAGAGAACTAAATTTAAGACTTTTTTGGTGCTAAGCCAATACTTAGCATTTCATACACTGCCTATATTATCTCATGCAATCCTCTCACTGATCTTGTGAAGGTGGTATTATTTCATTGTACAAATGAGGAAACAAATATATAGAGGCGACAGGTTCTCTTTCTAATACCCTCAATTTCTTGCTCTTCCGCTTGTTTTCTAACCTTTGTTAAGACTGCCCTTTGTCTGATACTCCCTTTCTCCCATCTCTACACAACTGTGCGCCCTTCCAGAGCTCTATCTAATGCCATTCCCCCACCCCCACCGAAAATTCTGTTTCCCTTCAAATTAGAAGCCTAGCCGCCATTGAACTGAGTTTATGTGTTATTTATGATACTGCTCTGTGCCTTGGCTATTATTTGCCTGCATATCTTGTCTCCTTTCCTAAAGTTTGAGATCTGAAGGGCAGGATTTGTATCCTGAAAACCTACTATAGTACAGCACCTGGTACCTAGTCTTAGTTGGGTGGATTGGTGAGTAGATAGGAGAATAGATGCATGAAAAATATATGTATATCCTGACCTAATGCTTTACGGATCACCTCAGTTTTCTATTTCCCTGTAGGCTTCCTAGGACCCCGAGTGTGACATGGTAAACTCTATATAACATAATAAAAAAGGCTCCATGCTTTTGTTCACATCATTTTCTTTGCTTAAAATGCCTTTATCCCTCAAGGACTTGTTTCTTTCCAGACCTCTCACAGAAGTGTCACTGCTTCTGGCAAGCCCTTCCTAGTTCCTTTGGGAACTGTTTGTTACTCCATCCACTGTGCACCCATGATCTTTGTGTATAGTCCTTTCCTGTAAGTAATTAATTTTCTGATGCTTTCCCCCTAATACAGATGGAGTTGTAGACTTCACTAATCACTAACATTAATCCAGCATGATGTTTGTCATGGGCTGCACTAAGTGCCTCATATTCATCATGCTGCTTAACTCTTCCCAAACCCATATACAGCAGATGCCATTGTTACTTCAATTTTATAGATGGTCGACGGGGAAACTGAGCTTTGGGAAGTTTAGGCTACCTCCTTAAGGTCATACAGCTATGTATCAGAGACTCCAGAACCTGAGTTCTTACCTACTGTGCAATGTTGTCTGTGTTGTTTCCCTGCGTATCCCTGTCACCTAACCGAGCAGACCTCAATAAGTATTTGTCAAATAAGTCCGTGGCTGGATGAGGGATGGGAGCGTTTCTCTAAATGGTTCTTGAGTGAATTAGCTCATACAGGCCGTGGAGTAATGGCTTCTTACTTTGTTAGCAGGCTTTGGCCCCCGGAGCATGAACACCAGGCTGTTCGGTGCTGGGCTGTGTTAGCAGGCCCCTCAGAGGAAGTGCGATGGCTGCGGCGGCAGCAGCATCTCACCTGAACCTGGATGCCCTCCGGGAGGTGCTAGAATGCCCCATCTGCATGGAGTCCTTCACCGAGGAGCAGCTGCGGCCCAAGCTCCTGCACTGTGGCCACACCATCTGCCGCCAGTGCCTGGAGAAGCTCCTGGCCAGCAGCATCAATGGCGTGCGCTGTCCCTTTTGCAGCAAAATCACCCGCATAACCAGCCTCAGCCAGCTGACGGACAACCTGACCGTGCTGAAGATCATCGACACGGCGGGGCTCAGCGAGGCCGTGGGGCTGCTCATGTGCCGGTCCTGTGGGCGGCGGCTGCCCCGGCAGTTCTGCCGGAGCTGTGGCGTGGTGTTGTGTGAGCCCTGCCGGGAGGCCGACCACCAGCCTCCGGGCCACTGTACGCTGCCTGTCAAGGAGGCGGCCGAGGAGCGGCGCCACAACTTTGGAGAGAAGCTGGCTCGTCTGCGGGAGCTCATGGGGGAGCTGCAGCGGCGGAAGGTGGCCTTGGAAGGGGTCTCCAAGGACCTGCAGGCGAGGTATAAAGCCGTTCTCCAGGAGTACGGGCATGAGGAGCGCCGGGTCCAGGAAGAGCTGGCCCGCTCTCGGAAGTTCTTCACGGGCTCTCTGGCGGAGGTCGAGAAGTCCAACAGTCAGGTGGTGGAGGAGCAGAGCTACCTGCTGAACATCGCCGAGGTGCAGGCGGTGTCGCGCTGTGACTATTTCCTGGCGAAGATCAAGCAGGCAGATGTCGCCCTCCTGGAGGAGACCGCCGACGAGGAAGAGCCGGAGCTCACGGCCAGCCTGCCCCGGGAGCTCACCCTCCAGGACGTGGAGCTGCTTAAGGTCGGCCACGTTGGCCCCCTCCAAATCGGGCAGGCTGTTAAAAAGCCCCGGACAGTCAACATGGAGGACTCCTGGGCCATGGAGGCCGCAGCCTCTGCGGCCTCCACCTCTGTCACGTTTAGAGAGATGGACATGAGCCCCGAGGAAGTGGTTGCCAGCCCTAGGGCCTCGCCTGCGAAGCAGCGGGGTACCGAGACAGCCGCCAGCATCCAGCAATGCCTCTTTCTCAAGAAGATGGGGGCCAAAGGCAGCACGCCAGGCATGTTCAACCTCCCGGTGAGTCTCTACGTGACCAGTCAAGGCGAGGTGCTGGTTGCCGACCGAGGCAACTACCGTATACAAGTCTTTACCCGCAAGGGCTTTTTGAAGGAGATCCGCCGGAGCCCCAGTGGCATCGACAGCTTTGTGCTGAGCTTCCTTGGGGCTGATCTGCCCAACCTCACTCCTCTCTCAGTGGCCATGAACTGCCATGGGCTGATTGGTGTGACTGACAGCTACGACAACTCCCTCAAGGTCTACACCTTGGATGGCCACTGCGTGGCCTGTCACAGGAGCCAGCTGAGCAAACCCTGGGGCATCACAGCCCTTCCGTCCGGCCAGTTCGTGGTGACGGATGTGGAAGGCGGCAAGCTCTGGTGCTTCACCGTTGACCGAGGGGCGGGGGTGGTCAAATACAGCTGCCTCTGTAGTGCAGTGCGGCCCAAGTTCGTCACCTGCGACGCCGAGGGCACTGTCTACTTCACGCAGGGCTTGGGCCTCAATCTGGAGAACCGGCAGAATGAGCACCACCTGGAGGGCGGCTTCTCCATCGGCTCTGTGGGCCCTGACGGGCAGCTGGGTCGCCAGATCAGCCATTTTTTCTCAGAGAATGAGGATTTCCGCTGCATTGCCGGCATGTGTGTGGATGCTCGTGGTGATCTCATTGTGGCCGACAGCAGTCGAAAGGAAATTCTCCACTTCCCTAAGGGCGGGGGCTACAGTGTCCTTATTCGAGAGGGGCTCACGTGCCCAGTGGGCATCGCCCTCACTCCTAAAGGGCAGCTGCTTGTCTTGGACTGTTGGGATCACTGCATCAAGATTTATAGCTACCATCTGAGAAGATACTCCACCCCTTAGGGGAGAAGAGAACAATTTCTTGTCGCCAGCCAGCTCGATACCCACCCCCCGACCCCTGCCCTTATTCCTCAGTTATTGGTGGTATTGTAGAGTGCACTTGGCCTCTGTCTTCATTCCTGCTGGCTAGTCTTAGAATTTTAGAAGCTCTGTCTTTTAGTAGTTTTTTGTTTTTGTTGTCTTTTTTTGCATTATTTTTTTCCTAAATTTAGAGCTTTAACAGATGCGTTGCCCCAAATAAGATATATGATATGGGGTTAGCTGAAGTTTGATTAGAATTTAGGTACCTTGAGGCTTCAGTAGAGTCTCTTGCCCCTGTATTTGAAATTTGCCCTTAAAACCCAAATCCTTGTTGATTTCCCTCTTTTGGCTTTGTTAACCCTGGTCCCATATTTCCCTCCTTTTATAATGTGCTTCATCTGTGATACTTTCTCTTCAACTCTGCCACATTTAGTGTGCATGTTCCCGTGAGGTCTGCCCCACCTTTCATTTCGGACATCACAGCCCTGTGGCATGATGTCTCCAGTGTTTTCACCTTGGCCAGAGCGAAAGCTTGTTCATGTAGTGCCACCAAGGGAGACACACAGTCCCTTTGGGGAGCAGTACCTCTTGGCTCTGGGGGTTTGGGGCCATCTTGGATCGGTCTCTAATTGCAGGTGTGACAGAGAATGGATTGACCCTAGTTGGTTGGTATTGAAGACTTCAGCCTGGAAACTGCTTGCCTTTAAAGGAGCATATAGACTGGAATTATTTCAAAGCACAGAACAATGGGAATAAACAAACACAAATGCTAATATGGTCAGTAAACACTCTTGGAGAGTCTCCAGAATTCATTGTTTTTCATATTCCCTCACTCCGCTGACCTGTGCCAAGAGTTGTCTGCAGAATTGTATAACACAGGCCAGGGCCAGCAGTGGGGAGGTGAGCACATCGTATTTTCGTTACTAAGACAGAACTGTTGGGTCTTCATTCTGTATTTTCCTCAAGTGACTGCACAATACTTGGTTTTGAGATTTATTTCCATTCCTCTGCCAAGAATTAAATAATTGACAACTGTTTCTTCATCGCTGGTGTTCATGTCTTTTAATTAAATATGGGATTTGGGAGATGGAGAGAGAGAAGTTGTGCCATGCTGTTTTGCTTCCGTATCGGACACTGCATTCTTTGAGAGTGTTAGGATCTACCCCAGTCCAAATTCAGCCTAAGGCCCCAATGTGGAAAGATAACCCATATCTTTCTCTCACCCACAGGTATGCAGGATCAGTCCCCAAGGTTGGAAGAGTCACCAGCGCTCTATTAGGAATTGAGCCTCTACCATTTGCTTTTATCCTTACAATTATAGTTCAAAAATGGAAGAAGTCTTGTCCTTAAAAAGACCACAAGTGGATAAGGGAAACTGTGACAAGGCTTCTCAGGCTTGGTCTTTGCTCAGCAACACATTTTACTTTGTAGATGCAGGGCTGATGGCAAGATACTGATCACCCTGCTTTCTAAAGAAATGAACTTTGCTATGCTGGGCTACTCAAAATTGTTCTTTGTTGGGTTTTGTTTTTGTTTGGGGGTAGCATTGGTTTTTTGCCTCTGTTGTAATAGCTGTCAAAGAATGGGAAAGGAGATAATTGGTGTGATGTTGAACAGGTTCTTCTTGTGCTTTTCACCTTGAGAAAGCCCTGTGTTCCAATTATGAAATCATGTCCAATTTCCAAAGATCGTATAATTGAGAAGAAACTGATCTAATTAAAAGTGCTTCACAAAGAGCTGCATGAGCTATTAGCACCACTTTATCTGTGACAGCTCCTGGCAGGAGGAGATCTGTCTTTGCTGCCAGTGGGGGGGCTCCCTGAGGCAGTAACAGGGGTCTCGGCCTCGGGCCCAGGGTCTGCAGCATAGACATGTACATCGTGGGCTGGCTTCATGTAAACCAGCCAGAAGCCCTGTAGCTGCCGAGGCTTTTGAAAGGAAGTGTCATCGCTAGTGGTGTTCAGCATCTTGGGCTTCCTGTTACTGAACTACAGCCGTGCCAGGGTCCTCGACTACAGCCGGCACCTGCTGGCTCAGAATGGACGGAAGTGTAGTCTGAATATTTTCTGTTTCTTTAATATAAGTATTTTAGGCTGTGCTTAGTACAGTCAGTTCTCAATCATCTACCAGGTTGCCTAAATTACATACATAGCACAGTCCCAGGACACTGTTTTCATCAGTTACAGCCGTTTTTGTGTGTGGTCTGTTGTTTGTTTTGAAGCACTAGTGCCCTTATTCGAATAAAGTCTCACTGGCAAGTCTACTATGTAAAGTAGATCAGAGCGCAGCTGCTCTGGGTGAAGCAGGTCTGAGGGCCTGGAGGACAGGCTTTATTTATCCCTCATCCAGCCTCCCGTCTATGCTTACAAAACTCTTGTGAATCTATAGGACATGCTCCGAAAACCACTGCTAATCTTCCGTGTGGCCATGGGCAAGTCATTTCACATTTCCCCTTCTGGAAAATGATGGAAATGACTTTTCACAGGAAGGGTGTAAAGTAGGAGACAGTGGATGCAAAACTGCTTGGTTGTAGTGCTCGGTGGACTCCGCAGGTGATTGCTGTTACTGTCTTCACTGAGTTGTTCAGAAGAGCAGCGTGAGGCGGTCCAAGCACTCCAGACTTTCCCCTCTTTTCCTATTTTACGGGTTCCTAATTGCCAACCACAACTTTTCTCAGACATGTCCTCTCCTCATCACCTGTTCCTTTCTATTATCATTCTCCCTATTTCACGTTTCTATTATTGTATAAATTGCTGTGAGCACATAGCATGGTGCCTAACACAGAATATAGCCTCAGTTATTTAATTGGATGCTGTTTACTTGCTAATGATGATAGGTCTCCAGTAACCTTAGTCTTCTTAACATAGCCCCCTTAACATTGGACAGAACAGCATGCTTAGGGAAGCCCATTTATAAGGTACTGAAAGACTAAAGGCCAACAAATTACAGGTTGATTAAGTCCCTCCCTCCCTTTATCATTCTGAGAAAGTTAACACAGAATTTAAGGTTTTAGAGCAATGATTCATTCAGTTATAGGCTGAGTACCTACTGTGGGCCAGGCACTATGGGAAGTGTTCAGAAAAGAAAAAGATTAATAAATGATATGAATATGTCTACTCTTTCAGAAATTATTTCAGTCTTTCTTAAGACATTTGGAATCTAATGTTCCGTTGCCCTGGACTTCCTGAAAGGCCAGGGATAGGCACTACCTGAATGACTGTAAGGGCCAATCCCAACGTACATACACTCCAGCCTGACACAGTCCGTAGAGGGACACTCCGTTACTCCAGTCAGTAAGATAGACTTGGCTGGAGTCCTACAGTGTCCCTGTGGGTAAGGCAAGTAATGCTTAAGTAGTTGTACTTTAATCTAGTCCTAATTAATGCCCTCTTAAAGGTGAAGTGTTACCCAGCTCTGTAGCAGGGAAGTGGAAGGAAGAGCCTAGTATGAAACTCGGGGCTCTGTCTTGCACCTGACTAGGCTGCTGATTTGTACTCAGGACATACAGCCCCTCAAGGGATCTCAAAACAAATTACAGATATGAAATAGCAGATGCCTGGATGAATTTTACAAGCAGGGCAGTAGTGAGGTAGAAAGCTGCTTAGCAAAATACACACACTCCAGACCTATGGCTGTGTCTTGTCAATATCATTAATATTCATGCTATCCTGGCCAAGTCTGGAGTTAGTGAGGCAGCTCTGGGACTGGCGATATATTCTAGTGGGAAAGTCACTGGACTTTGTCGGGGTCTGAATCACAGCTTTGTCTCTGACCTAGCTAGGTGGCCTCAGGTGATCAACACATGTCTGTAAAGAGGTTAGACTAGATCATTAACACAATCCCTTTTAGCTCTACAATTTTAATTAATTTTTAATCAGCTAGAATTGTTGAGTTTTGCCTCACTATTTTTGCCTAATTCTTGCTATAATTGTGTTTAAATGAGAGTGGTAGAAAGAACTTCCCCTTTGTAACAATCAACTCCACGGCAGTCCAAGTACTTAACTCTGCCCCAACTATTGTAACTGTGGGTCATGTACTAGCTGTTGTCACTCTGCTGAACTGTTGTTTCCTCATCTGGTGGCAGGCAAAGACAGTTTATATTTTACAGTGCTTTTGTGAGAATTCGAAGATATAATGGGATAGCACATGTAAAAGTACCTAATTCAGAAAGTGGGAGGTGCTCAGATGTCAGGGGCTGCCAAGTTTTCTGTCTGCCTCAGGCAAGGATTATCACTCTGGAGAGTGAACCAGTAAACAAGATTTGCATCTAGAGGCTGGAGACTGCCATTTCCTGGTAAAAATAACTTTGGCGTCTGTCTTGCTGGGCCAGACATGAAATGGCCAAGGTGCACAAAAGATCAAAACCGTATTTTAGATTATTCAGTGCTAACTCCCCCCTTCCCAGCATTGCTGAGGCAAATCTGGGCGTTTCTTTTGATATTCATTTGACTCTGTTTACCTGGTAACTGACCTAGGTCAGCTGCTTTGTTTTCCCGCCTTGAAACCTTTATAAGAGACAGTTTTCTGAATAAAGCTCTCTCTCTCTTTCGCCTGATCGGAAACTGTGAGTGCTGTCTTCACTCTCTGCGTCTCTCCCTCCTGCCCCCCTTTTTCTCTCCCTCCCTCAGGAGAAGGACAGAGGTGCGGAGGTGCGCTCAAAGCCCGGACGAGAGCGCCTAGACCTGGCGAGCTAGCGCACCGCGGCACCTGCAAGTGCTGCCCCAACCCGGGGTGGAGGCAGCGGACGGACGGGCGAGCAGGACCGTGGCCGCTGGGTTACAACACTCAGAAAACACAACTTTCTGTCATGCTGCACTGATGTGAAATTTTCAAGTTAATCCAGGGGGAGACTGTAGACCTGTGTTGGTGACGTGGTGGCAAAAGCCTATTGGAGAGAGAAAGGGATTGCTGGAGGGGCAGACGTAAAAAAACTCACAGTATTGTATCCCCCCAGGAAAGCTGCACAGAAAGCTTAAAGGCTAATTATTTGATGGAAGTAGGCAGGATGTCATCTTGACTGCTTTTGGAGGTTAAATGGAGCCAGGATTTTATATATAGACATATGTAGGTATTTTTCACAACAGAAATATGCCTGTTTAGCTGTTCCTATAGATGGCTAGCATAAAAGGATTTTTCCTCCAGGTCATTATTCATGAACTCAGATAATGACAAAAATTAACATAAGCCATTAGAGTGTAGTTGCTAGCTGCATACTGGGCTCTCCTGGAAACAAAGGCTGGTTGTCACAGGTACTGAACCTGTGGCCTTCCATCCCTTGCTGCCCATTATGTCTGGGGTCGTGGAAGCAGCACCCTGAAAGTTCAGCACAGTCATGAGGCCCCCTGCCATAGCATAGAGCCAAACCTAGGCCCTAGGCATACTGTAGAATAGGGTGCCCCTTCCCTCCTTGATCCTCTGCCAGATACCATTGTGCTGGAGAAAGTCACCCCTTTCCCAGACCCCTTGGCTATCTGAGGAGTCTCCTGGGATCAACTGAGTGAATAGCAAGCAGTTTATATACTTTCTAGATGGCATCACCAACCATCATATATGATGGAGTTTGCTGGGAAGCTGCTGCTTTTTGGTCCTTCACTGTGTTCCTGATAATGGGACAGGACCCAAGAGTCAGCAGAACTGGCCAAATTTCATGCGGTCCTCTTCGCGGTGGGCCAACAGTCATCCCCATCTCCACATTTCTATACAGTCTTGGGCCATTGCCAATGATGTGGTCATCCGGTCCAGTCAGTGGGGTCAACAGTTCTTTATCTATCTCTGGGAATCTCTTGTGTCACAGAGACCCAAAACATAAATCAAGATCACACACGTCTCTACACAAATGAAATCGATTAACAAAAGGCCTCACTATGACACTCTGTCGCCCTCAGAGTTTCAGTGACCAAAGCACGCATTTCACTTTTCAAAATATACAACGATGGGCTGTTAAATAAGGCATTTAGTAGAATCTTCATTTCTCTTACCACCCTCACACTGCAGCTCTCAGAGTACCATAATGGCTCACTTACACAGGTTCAAGTTCAGTTAATTGAATCCTAGCACATTTCAGTAACCAGACATCCGGAGTGAATTGTAAAGATTCTGACTCCATATTTGATGCTTGAATTCTGACATCATCCAAGCCCCACTACCTCCCCCTTCCCCATCAGCCGCTCAGCTCATTTGGCAAACCTAGGTGCTCCCACCCTTGATGTCAGACGGAATTTCAAAGTTTGGTGACACACCCAGACTCACCTCCACCCCCCTGCCCGTTATCTATACAAGCCAAGCCAGTCTCTCCTTGTTTTCTCAAGCCACTCCGGACCTGCTTGAGAGCAGAAAGCCTCATAATGTGAGTGATAAGCCCTTTTATATCTTGATGTGTGGGTGGTAGCATCAGCTGCATGTCCGAATCACACACCGACCAGGTGGGAGTCCGTCCCACTACTTCCGAGTGATGACACATTTTAGAGTCCGATAAATTTTTATGAATATAATTTGTGACCAACCACATGAATAAGACTGTGCTTTTGTGAAATGACACTTAATATCTAAGCTTAAGAATAAAAACTCTATACTCCTGAAATCATTGTTGCACTATATGCTAACTAACTTAGATGTAAATTTTTAAAAAATTTAAAAATTAAAAAACAAAAGAATAAAAACTCTAACTCTCTCTCAGGCCCAAGGACCTGAAACTTGTTTGCAAACCTAATCATTCTAGAGCAGTGTTAGAAATAAATTGGAAATATCATGGCTCAAAGGGTGGAAGGGAGTAGGCATGCTTCTAATGTCCCCTGGTCCTGGCTCAGGGACTGGATGCGGGAGAAGGAACCTTGTGCTGATGGATGTGGTGGAAGAAGTGTGTGATGCACACACACAGGCAATCCACCCTGCGCCTTCCATAAATGCTACTTAATTCTTAGCTAAACAAAAGGTAAAAATGCTGATGCCAAAGCCCCAAAAGTATGTTTTCTTCCCCCCTACTCCAGTGAGGACAGCTACATAGACCCGTCTCCCTCCTCCCTGAAACAGGAGATGTTAACTCCAGCCCACCTAACACGGAGAGGACTGTCCTTCACTGCCCCACAGCGTTTTACATCAGGAAAAGCTGGCCAGAAATGAGAAGGAGGCACAGCCCCCTTTGAATGAGATAAAGCCGCTCTAAAGAAAACATCAAAAACAATACTGGGCCCAGTGAGGGCGGGAAAGGTCCACCCTGAGGAAAAGGGAACTGTATCTTTTTACTGGGAGCTCTGTCTTCTCCTATGACAATTACCAACTGGGTCCCAAACCTGCATTTTCAGCTCTTAATTATTTTTTTTCCTGATTACCAGTCTGGTGCACGTCCAGCTGCCCACTTCGTATTGCCAATCGGTATGCGAACCTTGGGCCGCTGAGCTGGGTAAAGGCCTCCCTGAGAAGCTTAACATTCGCTGTCTTCAAATCTGAGCTCAGCTCTCCAACACCAGCTGAGCTTCCTTTGTTCTACTTTAAGAAACCCTTCAGCACCCCCATTTCTCACCCACTTATTTCTGTTTTCTCCAGTTTCATGACTACGGAATGTTAAGGTGCTATTACTTTTCTCCTGAACACGGCTACAACTTCCTAACTGATCTTCCTGACTCTCATCCAGCATCCTGCACACACATCCTTCGATCCCAAGTCCAACCCCACCTGGCACCAGCCAGAATCAGTCAGTTTTTAAAGCGCAAATTAATAATTACACAAAATCCTTAAGTGACCTTACGTTGTTCCTAGTAAAAGGACGCATTTATTAACAGGGTCCACACTTCCAGTGGGATTTGGCTGCCGCCTGTCTATCATCCTATGTTTATCTCAGCACGCCCCTAGCAATCTGTTCCATACGCTTTTTCCCCCTCATGTCTCAGGGTCTTTTCTGTACATGTTTGTCTTGTCACCTGGAACCTCCCCTCTCCCTGACCACCTGTGCCACCTAAGCCTTGCCTCCTGCAGGTTTCCTGGGAAGCCCTTCCTGACTGGCCAAAGATTGAGTCGGGTGTCCCAACCATGCTTTTTGTTTCCTCCTCCTAGCGTCTACACGTTGCACTGTGATTTCCTCATCCCCTGTCTCTCTCCAAGTCTAGACTGAGCGCTGTGAAGGCAGACCGCATTTAATTTAGTGCCACACTGGCATAGAGTAGACACTAAAACCATTGCTCCACAAAACCAGGGCAGAGGGTCAGCTTAGCTCATATTAATATAAATGAACACTTTGTATCCCATTTAGCCCCTGCTGGCTGTGACCCCCTGTCCCCCTCCCACCAGCTGCCTCCCTGAATCACTAACAGCAGGTGCAACAGAAAATGGGACGTAGTTGAAAGTGGGAGGCATGGTGACCTCAGATTTCATTTTCCTTGAAGAAGCTTCTCAACCATACAACAATGAAAAGTTGTGTTTCCTTCTGGAAACTCAACTCAAACTTTTGTCTTTGTGCAAAATCACCACTGGAAGAGAAGGCTCAAAAAGATACCTTCGATGTGTGGTATGGACACTATCTCAATAAAGCTGCTACAAACAAAAAGGAGATACTTCTGGAAACAGGGTCTTTGGCATCGCCCCTTAACACACCTTCTTAGAATGAGAAGGAAGAAAGAAAAGGGAGCTAGTTTGAGTCCTAACCCTGTCACTACTTTATAGTTTCCTTTGAACAAGTTTTTCATTACCCATTTCACCATCTATAGTTAACAGGTTTATTGAATTAAGGGTCTTTCTGGTTGTGACTTTCAGTCATTCTGGTGCCTCAGACCTCAGGGACTTCTTGGACCAAGATCTGTAAAAGGGAGCCTTCCATCTCCTTGGGCACCCGTGAAATGTGAGGAAACAGAAGGGCAGACCCAAAGAATCCTTAAGAGGAACACTTGGGACCTGCCAAGGGCTTGTGTGTCAGATCAAGACAACCAAGACCAGCTCCAACCCAAGGGATCGATGGTCAAGTCCATCTCTCAGGCCTGGCTCAAAGCCTGCGCCTTGACCCAGGGCCGAGGTGTTGGCGGAAAACAAGAGTCTGAAGCCAGCTAACAAACATCATGCAGGCTAGAATCTTGCTGGTCTGTCTGCCTCTATCTTTTCACTCTTCCTGATCAAGTTATGTCTGCCTGTTTCAGGAAGAAGAGGAATGCCTCTCAGTGAACACTTTTTAGAGTGTCTACTGTGGTTAAGTAATAGCAAAATGCAAATGGTGAGACACCCAGAACAAGAAAAGAAAGGGAAGAGCAAGTATTTCAGCCAGCTGTATGTTTCTGGATTATATGCATCTCCCCCCACCCTCACCCCAGCACCCACTGAGTCTCAGTTTCCTCGGCAGAAAGACACCAGCTTCAGAGGGTTTCTTGTTAGGATTAACTGAGATCCTGTATGCGAGGTGCCCAGTGTGCCTGCTGGCATATAGTGGTTCTCAGCACCTGGCACCTGTTCTCACAGGGATGAAGGAGGGCATGCGGGCTCCGGAGACACACAGTCCTGGGGTAGACTCCTGCCTCTGCTTATTACCAGCCATGTGACCTTAAGCAGAGGAGTTTTCTCATCTGGATAATGGACATAAAACTCTGGACCTCGCCAGGTTCTCATGAAGACAATGCAAGATCACGTGACTCACTGGTAGGAACTCCATGCGATTCAGTCATGCCCTTCCCCAACGACACATGCTTCTTGTGCACTATAAGCTCAGTGCCCAGCTGTGCAGACACTCCCTGGTGCCCCACTGCTGGGTTCCAGGCTGTGCTTTCTGATAATTCTGCTCTGCCCCCCACCCCCCATGCCCCCCAGGTTCAGGCAGGACTCAAATTCAAGTCGGCAGATCATCAGGTGAGAAACAGCCATGACTTCAGGACTGGAAAGAGCTGTCCCATTTTGCTTTTTGTTTTGGGAAACTGATGGTAATAATAATCATCCCTGATTCAACTGTGTCTCACAACAGGAAATGATAACAATGACAGCTCGCGTTCCCTGAGTATTTCTTATATGCCAGGTATAGTGATGATCACTTTCTAGTCATTGTTTCCACTAATTCTCATAATAGTCCTGTGAGGCAGGCTTCACCATACCCACCTTGAAGATAAACTAAGACTCAAAAAATCAAGATGTCTTGCCCTATGTCGCACATCTGGCAAACGGGTCAGAAGACTCACATACACTGGTTATGTACGTTGGTATTGGTCGAAAGGTATACCTTCGATAAGGAGGGGGCAACAATGACTGATTGGTGTTGAGTTCCTACGAGCCAACTCATCACATGATCTCATACCGTCTTCAGAATAACCTTGATGCTTTTCCAAATATTCCCCAGGTACATCTGAAACTGGCCCCATGTTTTAACTTCATTGCCAGCATTTGGAGATTCAGCCTCTCCCCTGTGCGCAAGTACTCAGCTATGGACAGAGGCAATGGCCGTTTAACTACTAGGAAGACTGAGGAACGGAGATACTCAAAGACCTAAAAGAAGCCAGTGGTGTCCCGAAAGAGCACCTGGAGAGATTCGGGCATGGTTGCTCCAACCTGGTCTGAGAGGACTCAGCATTCACCAGGCTTGTCTCTTCCCCCAGATCCGCATGTTGTCCCCTGCAAACCCCTTCTCTACCACCCCAGTTTGGCAGATGCCCACACTTTCCAGAACTCTGCTATGACGTCTTCTCCTCCAGGGAAGTTTCTAGATGCCTTACATGATTAGAGGCCAGTTTCCCAGGCTTGCTTTCTCCACTCCTGACCCTACACACACACACACACACACGCACACACGCATGCACGTGCATACGTGTGCTTTCCTCTGTTATAGCATTTATCAAAAAGGTAGTAACTGTCTGTTCACCTGTTAATCTTTCCTATTTGGCCGTGAGCTTCCTGAGAACAGGAGTGGGGCTCGCCGTGGCAGCCTCCCTCAAACAGAGCCTGGCATATAATAGGAACTGGACACACTAGTGTGGAAAGATGGGCAGATAAGAAGATATGAAGGAAGAAGGAGAGACAAAGCAGCAGGAAACACGCCTTGAGCTGTGGTATCTGTGAGCGAGGCTGCTCTCAGGTTGATGGGGGTCTACCTGCTGCTGCTGACCTGGGGAAGGCAAAAGCTTCCCTCTATGCCCCAGTGTTCCTTCCAGACCATTCTGTTTTCACTACGGGGCTGAAGGCAGAGAGAGCACAAAAGCCCCATATTCATCTCCAGGGAAATGCCACATTCTTAGTGCAGGACTTCTGAGAGAGAAGGGTCCCCTCTGACAGCCCTGCTCCCTCAGCCCCTGTGTCACCTTCCTGGGAGAGGACTGTGACAGTGGAACAAGTGTGGTCTGGTCTCTGTCCGAATAGAATCAGGGGAACTGGTTTACAGCAGTATCCATCTCTTATGGCTGCCCTAAGTAGGAGAACAGGGGTGGTCTCCGTGCTTCTGGTGGGGATGTACTTGTGTGTGCACGTACCCTAACATGAGAAAACTTGCAGCCTGTCAACCAGTAACTCTGCCGTCTCTGAGGAGGTGGGGGGCTTTGGCAACCAGGAATCTTTGAATTTGCTCTGAGTTTTTAGGAGGGTGAAGACCAAAAACAAACAAACAAAAAGTGCTGTTAGCTGGTTATTACATTTTCCCCTTTGCAACTACAGATTCTAATAGATTCCATAAGCTGACCTCAACGTTCCCATCTGTAGAATGGGAACAGCCAGCCCAGATGAGACAAGAGAACACCTTACACAAGAGTCACTGTTTCTTCCTCTGACATCCCTGGTAGATGTTGCTAAGTGACCACTGCATTCTGGTCACCAAGCCTGGTCCTGACCCGGGATCTCTTTCAGAGAGCATTCCGGGCAGCTACTACCTTTTGATCAAACCCAGTGCATAAGGAGAAGCTCACGGTGGCTCGATGACTGCAAAGGCCTCTTCCAGCTGTGACATTTTGGGGTTTGGCTTTACCTCACAGTGCTGTCACCAAGCTAAGAGGGAGATGCAAGCTACCAGAAAGGTAATGGTGCACAGAGCATCTCCTCCCCAGCCCAACCTGAGGGCCTACCCTCTAAGTCTTCCCTCCCTCCTTCTTCCAATGGTGGATAAGAGAAACAGAACTGGAGTGCAAACAGTTCCCCAGGGTCTGATGCCAGCCAGCTTCTAGAGAGTTCGCTGAGGCTGCCGCGCTGTGCGCACACAGGGTCTTCGCGATGAAAGCAGCCCGCGGTTCAAATCCCTGCTCTGCCACGCTCCCTGGTACGAACTCCCTCAGGTCATCTTACCCTTCCAGGCCTCAGTTTCCTCAAGCGTGGAATGCAGACAGCAGCGCCTCCCTTCCAGGCCTGTTGTGCGAGGAGGAGGAGTAAATTGGATGAAATAATGTGCGTGAGAGTGCTTTGTGAGCTGCTCTGCACTGAGCGCCACGAAGGATTATTATTCTTGGGATGCACCAATAGGAAAAAGACTAGGGTGTTCTGTTCCAGATGGACTCAATCTAAACCGGGGAACAAATGCTTTTTTTGGTAATTTCATCTGGTGGAAATGGCAGTCTCCGGGGCCTATTTGTGTTTAATGAACCACATCCTGTAACGTCTTTTTGCAAGGTTCCGAGGAGAAAGAAGTTGGTTCGCTCCTCGGGTGCACTGCAGACGAGGAAGTGAGTGTCCAGCCCTCACTTCACCTCCTCTGACCGCCCCGCCCTCCCCTCTACCTCAGAGCTGGACGCATCCTGCAAATAGCTGCATGGAAGCCACGGGGCAAGGGGAAAGGAGAGGGGTGATCAGCCACATCCCACCACCTGGCTGGGACCCTGGCACAGATGGATGCGGACAGGCTCTGATCCCCGACCCCTGCTGTAGTTAAGGAGTGTGAGGCTGGGTGCGAGGGAACCATCTTGCTGGGTCCATTCTCTGGAATGCCCTGACTGGTCCATGTCCTGAGGGCTGCTGTGTGGTGTGGTTTGGATTGATGGTGGACAAGAGTGGATGCAGGAAGTCCAGGTATGACGCCAACACTAGAGTCCAGACAAGCCAAGATGGCAACATATGACAGCTGGGGGCAGATAGAGCCCAGGAGCAGGAGGAGGAGGAGGAGGCTGGTTGGGGACACAGCAGATCTGGGAGGGCCCTGAGGCCATGCAAAAAGTCTGGAAATTAACCTCAGGGCAAGGACAAAGCACCCAGGAATTTTCATCCAAAGGGTAGCATGAAAGAATATCTGTTTTAGAAACATCCCATGATGGTTGATTTTATGCGAAATCTCGGCTGAGCCATGGGGTGTTCAGATATTTGGTCAAACACTATTCTAGCTGTGTCTGTGAGGGTGTCTTGGATGAGATACCCAGAAGACTAAAGCAGCCTGCCCTCCCTAATGTGGGTCGGCCTCATCTAATCAGTTGAAGGCCTGAATAGAATAAAATGGCTACCCTCCCATGAAGTAAGGAGTGGGAACATCATTCTCTTCCTGCCCTAAACTGAAATATTGGTTCTTCTTGGGTCCCAAGCCCACCAACTTTGGACATAGAACTTATACTATGAGCTTTCCTGAATTTCCAATCCACTGAACAGATCTTGGATTGAAACTTAGCCTGCGCAATCACATCAGTCACATGAGCCAATTCCTCATAATAAATCTCTCTTCCCCCGTTCTGTGTGTGTGTGTGTGTGTGTGTGTATCATGTATCTTTTACATGAATATTACATATAATAGAGACTTGTATCCATCCATCCATCCAACCACCCATCTTGCTGGTTCCATCTCTCTGGAGTGCCCTGACTGGTCCATGTCCTGAGGGCTCCTGTGTGGTGTGGTTTGGATTGACAGGGGACAAGCGTGGATGCAGGAAGTCCAGGTAGGATGCCAACACTAGAGTCCAGACAAGCCAAGATGGCAACATATGACAGAGTGACAGCAATGAGATGGAAAGAAAAGGGTAAGTAAATTCAAGACCTAATTGGGAATTAACACGGGTAAGATTTGCAAAATGGCGGAGGAGAGTTAGAGGGAGATATTAAGAAGGACTCAGCCTTCTGCCTCCTTTTCCAGGATCCAAAAAATATCATGGCACGTTTCGCGAGAACACTGGAAAAGTACTAAGTTGTGTAGGTTGTGTGGGGAGAGTTTGGGCGGGCAAGGGAACTGGCACAACAGCAAATATGTGAGGAAAGCTTGGAAGCAGAGGTGTGAAGTGGGAGCCATCGGTTGTAGGGATGGTAACAGAGTCCCCATGGAGGGGAGGACAATCCAAGAAGCGGGGCCCAGGCCAGGGTCCTGTGCAGCCACACGGACTGGTCTGGCAGAGGAGGATGGGGCTACATAGAAGAGAGAGGGAGCCGGAAAGAAGGGATGTGGCCAGCAAGCAAGGTGACATGGAAGCAAACACAGAGAGTGCCTCAAGCAGGAAGTGGCCAACTCTGACAAATGCTGACACAAGGTCAAGCAAATGGGAACTGAAAACTACCCCTGATGATTAAATCTACAGAGAAGTAAACCCATTACCCAGGCAGGTCTCGGCTCTGAGAATGACTCCTTTCATGTCTGGTTGCTGTCTTTGAAGCAAGCTCCCTCAGGAAACTGAAAGCCCAAGAGAGTTCTCCAGCCCGCATCAGCCCCTTGGCCACAACTGTCCTCACAAAAGGAGGTGACATTTGACTATCTTTCCCTTCTCCTACACCCCCCATCCCAACCTCAACCCCTGGGCTGCCTTTCAAACAGCCAAAACTCCTTTAAAGAGGAGTCTAGGAATGCCTCAGCTGACATTCAAAAGTGCATTGTAATTCAAATGGAAATACAGAAATTTCATTCCCTTGGACAGTCTTGGGATATTATAATAGAGATAAAACATCTCTTAAAGGTGGCAACAGGCATTTATCTGTGAGGACATCTCTATACCTTGGACTATCCCAATCTTAACTCAAGAACAGTGTAACCTTCACTGGGAAATGTCCTTTCACAGGGTCACAGAGTCTATAAACTTGGAAAACACTTATTAATTTCATGAATTTTCTCTTCTACACTTTCTTGGTCTCTTCTTTGGGTATCTGTGTGTGTGTGTATGTGTGTGTGTATCTTGGTTTGTCTTAGCCTATCTCTGTTTTGTTTTTTTACTCCTCCTACCTCCCTCAGTTGGTCTTTCTTTCACACAGGTGCACGCATGTGTGTGCACACACAAACACACACATACACACACAGGAGTACAGTCACCTGAGCAGACATGGAAAATACAGTGAGGAAGGAATGGGTTGGATCAAGATGGTAATTAGGTGCCCAGCTCAGTGGCAGATGAGTCCCTCGATCTGCTATGCTCTCGTGGGACCTGTATTCTGCACGTCAGGAACCTGATCTAGACAGTGAACCAATTTGCTCTAGCTGATTAAGAGCTAGAGCGTGGATTTGAACCACAGTCCATCTGGTTGCAAATCATCTGCTTTATCTCCAGATGAGGAAGTCTGTATCCAAGGTAGCCAGGGAATGGGTAACTTCAGAGAGAGAGTCCTTAATCATGATAAAAGTCTCATGTATCAAGGTCACAGCTAAGCAGAATATGCAAATATCAAGTCAAAGAGTGAAAGGGAGGCCCAACTGGGAGAAAGGTAGCTTTTTAAAACACACACGCATCAAGAACACAGCAGTATATAATGAAAAGTAAGCTGAGGTAAGAGACTCAAAACTTCATGTGGTGGTTGGGGCGCTACCTGGGAGCAGAGGCGAAGGTTAAAGGAAACGGACAGGCTGAGCGGCTTCCATACGAAGCGTGCCTGCGCCTGGAGGGTCCAGCAAGGACTTTGGCTGCTCTGGTTACCTTCTAAGGTCCAGCTCTTCCGTGCTTCTGACAGGCACCATCTAATTGGCCTGTTCAGTGCTCTCTGGTCCCCTCCAGACCGGTGAAATACCGAGCAGACCCATTTGGTGGGAGAAAGCCCCACCTCCCTGCCTACATGTTTCTAGTCCTGCTTGGCATCCCCAGCCCCCCTCTGGAATCAATGTCACAAGGTGGGTCTGTTATTTTAGCTTTCACGTTGTCCTTCTGCAGGGAAAACGATACAGAGGCTACCCCCTTCCCTGCTGTCTGCATCGCAGCAGACATTGCTCACAGATCATAATGTTCTTGGCCAATAGCTTCAATGACCTCGATACAGTGCTCTGGACAAGCTATTCCCCAACTGGTCAAAACTGGCACATGAAAGGAAAGTAATGGCCATCACATGATAGTGCCTGGGTTCTTTACCATGCGTCGGCCCTTCCCTCTTTCCAGCTGTCTACCAGTGGGTTAAAAAAAAGTCTACAACAAAAATGGTGAAATGTTGGACATCTAGGACAGACTAGTAATGAACAACATGGGGACAGCACCCACATCTTCCTACTACAGAACCCCAGGACCTGGCGTGAGGTCTGCCAAGGAGCATTTGGGTGTTAGTGAATTACAGAATTAACGCATGATAAATGTCACTTTTCCTCCTGTGGAAATGCACACTTAGCGGCACTTAGGGAACTCATGAAAATATTTTAATCAGGCACATTCACCCCAACCCCCTGGGCTTTCCAGTGATTTCCAGTGGCTGCCCTATGTCCCAAGAGGAGCCAGAGCCCCATCATCCGTAAACCTGGAAAGGCTGGGGTATTTATTTCTAATTTCTGGGGACACCGGATCTAGGAAACACCGTACTCAGCTTAGAATTCAAACACCATCTCATTCACTAACACACTGTGGCCCTGAAAAGCCCCTTTTCTTCTCTAAGCTTCATGTTTCCCTTCTTTAAGGGGAGGTGAGGGCATCCTTGCCTTCTCTGCCTCCAGGGGTACGTGGGAGAAACAGAGGACACATACACTGTAAAGTGCTGTGCTAACATCTGTACTCCGCCTCGTTATCCATGCTCTACCGGTCTCTTTTCCTGACCTTCTCTTCCAGCCTTGGTTTCTCCAGTCAAGGATGAGCCATCATGGGGTATTAATCATAGATTTCAAAGACTTCAGGAGTTTCTCCACTCGTAAACTCTCTGGTTTGAAGGATATTTGCAGGGGACTGTCCTATTCTGGCGACAGGGGAGCCTCACAGGGGGAAATAAGGGTGTGCATTCAGACATGAACAGTAGCTATGGCCAGGACCAGAAATCCTCAGCCAATGCCCACACGTTTTGCTTTATTTTAAGCTACAGTTTTTCATGTACTTACTCTATGCCAGACATTTTACCTGTATTATCTCATTTCATTTTCCCAGAAGCCACTCAAGGGAATGACTTTCCTTCATTTAACACATGGGGACACGGAAACTTAGCAGTTATTTGCCCGAGGTTACCCAGCAGGAGGCTTGAGAGCCTGTCCCACTGCAGCCCTGCACTAGCTCTCCTCGTCCCACAGCTCTGTCCCCCAGAGTGATCAGCTTCCAGACCCAGATCCATCCTGACCTGCTTCCCAGGGAGCCCTTGTTTAGCAGGCGCCCATGACACAGAGCTGACGGCTAGGGAGAGAAAGGTCACCTGCTATCTCTGAGCCCAGAGTTCTTTCAATTCTTCAGAGGGGGGCGAAATTCCCGGCTTCTCAGCCTCCCACTCGCAAACATCATTCCCACGTTTAAAAAATAAAATCATCCTGTTTAATGTGCCATGTAGGTCACAGCAGGTGGAGAGAGAGAGGAACGCACGCGTTAGTGTTAGGTGGCCTCAGAGTATCCCTGTGCTCTTCTTGGGAGCAAGCCTGGATGATAGAGGAAAGAAAAAGTGGCTTGGCACAAGCAGCCTGGAGAGAAAAACTACCACACCAAGTGTTCCCAGTAAGGCTGGCAAACCTGAGGCTCTGGAGCCTTAAAGGGGCTCACAGCTGCTCTTTCAGCCCCCTTCCTGCCCCCATGCCATCTGACTTGCAACAGAGTCCATGAATCCACTGTATAAGGCGTGGGATTTTCTGGAGTGCCACAGTCCGAGGCCTGGAAGCAGCCGAGGACAGAGATGACGTGACACTGAGCATGAGAGTGGTGTCCCGGGCCCCAGATGTCGGCCGAGGTGAGTTAGTTCAGTGGCCACAGTGAGTGAAGGTTTTTATAAACATAACCTAATTGTATTACTTCAAAGTCCTGAAGCTTATTGCCCTGCTTAATGATGTGTCACGTTATTTATAGGGGAGGACAACGAGACTTCTATTGATTTAATGCACTTCCTTAAAGACCGTCATTGTCACAGCCATAAAACAGAGCTATTCCCAGACAACTCAATTATGTCCCCCATGCCTATAAACCACCCTGTGCCCTACACAGTTGCACACACAGGAGGCAGGGAGAGGTGAGGCCATGGTAGGGAGTTCAAGCCCCTGGGACAGAAGGAAAAGTTCTAGAGACAGCAAGGGCTGGTACAACAGGGCTTCATCCAGCCATGGGGGGAGGGGAGGCATGAAAAATCCTTCATCAGGAACATGAAGCACCTCACTTTGTCTTGGACCCACACAGTGGAGCTCCATGATGCTCAACGTCCTCCTCCCTCTGGGCCTTACTTTTCCCAATGGCAAACTTGGGCTGCTAAGCCCAGCAAGGCTTGTAAAGTCCCTTCTGGCTCCTGTGTCCTGTGGCTTTGAGGGTTACAGCTGATGTGGTCCTTGAGACAGAGCTGAGCCATGTGATGGAAGTGCAAGCACATCTTTAACATTGCTCCCCACCCTTTCCATCCATCCCATCCACGGAGTGCTCTTCTTTCTCAATTAACTGATATGAATAGGAAAAACGGTAACAGGAAGCCATCCTTGCCCTGCTATTTATTAGCTGTGCATCTCTGGGCACTCTGCTTGGCACGACCAAGACTCATTTTTTCCCCTGTGAAATGGGGATATGAATACATGGGTCTGTTAACATACATAGTTCATGTCTGCAATAAGCCTGTCTTCCTCAAAAGGCTGTTCCCCTTTAATGTGGGTGGCAGACAAGAACAGCTCCTTAAGTGCCCATTTCATAGGAAAGGAAAACTGAGGTGGGAAGGGAAGGAAGTTCCCAAGCTGGAGTGGCAGAGACTTGTCTGGTAACCGCTGAGGAGTGAAGGGAGATAAGATCTGGGGGCCCTCCCCGAGGACAGAAGGCCCTCCATGGTAGAGACTTGAAACTATACCCTCAGACACAAAGTGATGGCTGTCAGAGGAGCCGGAGCTCTCTTCCTGCGCTCTTCCAAGCAGCCTGGAGAGGGGAAGGTGTCAAGGAGACACCGCTCCTGTCCCTCCCTCCGACTCTTCCCCAATGGTTGTTCCAAGCGGAGAGAGTTGGGAACGAGGAGCCTGCAGTAGAAGACCAGAGTTCTGGGGTACAGACCACCACCACCACCTTGCAGCCTCAGAAAATGCCTGGACTGGAAGAACCCTGAGATACCATCATACGGCCCCTCATACCATCCGTGGTGCAACTGGAGCCCAGAGAGGGGCAGGGATTGCCTAAGGGCACACAGTTTGCACAAGGCAGAGCCAGGATTTGGCTCATAGTTGCCTTACCTCCACACTCCACCTGGCAGCCAACTTCAGCAAGCACCTGCAGGCTTACCTTTCTGATACTGGAGCCACAGCTGCTGCTGCACCTTCTTGCTGGGGAAGTGGATGATGCAGGTGAGCTCGGAGCCATAGAGGGCCTCCGCGATATAGTGGGAGCCATAGTGCTGGATGAAGGACAGCAGCTCCTCCCGACTGCTCTCCCTGGTCAGGATCTTGAGGACGTTGGTGAAGCCTGGACAGAGGAGAAGCAGGGGGAGGTGGTCAGATCTGGGAGGATGGCGGCCGGCAAACTGTAAGTGGGTTTGTGGCAGGAGGCTCTTTCCAGCCTGGATTTGGTGCCTTATCCCTCACCATGTCAGCCTTCTGGCTGCACTGGTCTGAACATACCCAACAACTGCCCCCTCCCTCACACGGCAAAGGTGGCTCTCTCTGGTGGACACACACCCGAGAGGGAACCAGCAGCAGAGGAGGGCCAAAAGCCTGGTGACCTAGATCAGGGGACCTGAAAGTCATGACCAGGAAATCACAGTTGATGTCTGTGCTGAGCAACAAATGTACACCAAGCACGCTGCTCACTGTTTGGCCCACTTTGTCCAATTTAGTTTAGGCCCCAACATTGCAACCCCCACTGTGTACGTGAGCGAGTCAAAGCTCAGACTATAAATGATTTCCCTGGTCCTCCAGCTAAAGGAGTTAGGATTCCCACCCCCTCTGCTCTCACTCCAAAGCATTCGCACTTTCCACTGCACCCAACCACCCAGGGCTTGAACGCTCCACGGCTGGAGCCTCAGGGCCGCACTAGCGGAGGCTCAGCAAATAACGCTGTGTGCTAAGATCTGATCCCTGGCTGAGCTTCCTGGAACACTATTTACCCATCTGCCTCTGACCTTGCCTTCCTAAAACAGTGGTATGTTCTTTCTCCTGACATGGCCAGGGGCTTCCTTGCTGCCTTACTGTCCTTAGTCCTGTGAGGACCAAAGTCCTCAGGGTCTAGCTTGGGGTCTGCACAGCAATCATTCAGCAACTGCTCTTTCCCACCTCTCTCCTTCCCCCAACAGGCAGGCCACCAAGCTGTTCTTCCCAGAGGCTTCAGTCCTGCCTGGGCTCCTTCCTGCTACTAGAGGACCAGTCCAGTGACCTTACCTGGTATTCCAGGCCTCCAAGGGCATCCGGCACGAGTCACCTACATCAGGCTTCACACCCAGCCTTCTGATTTCTCCTAACTGTGACCTGAGACCTCCACCCTCCGTTCTCCATGTACCTCCCCCTACACATCCACATCCACGCCACCACTCACCTGAAACGGCCTCCCCACTTCCTCCCTCTGTCCTAGCCATGCAAGGAGGCTCTGGAGAGTCACCCCCACCCTCCCAAGAAACTGTCCACACAATCCTGGCCGGCGGTACCTATACTCTGCACCCTCGGCGGGCACCACCTTGAAAGCAGAAGCTAGTCCAGTTGTCTCTGATTCTGTACTTGGTCCTTCCCCACCCCCACCCCACCCTGGTACTGGGCACAGGTCCTGGGACATGGCGGAAATGCCAAGCACCGTTCATACAAGAGCAACGGATTCTGTGCCACATCAACGCGCAATGGAAAAGAGCAAGCCCGTCTCCAACGTTAAAAATGCACTGCAGTTTGCCAACATTTGATTTACAAGGGGGTTCTCAGGAGCATCATTATTGATTAATTAAGGCTGATACACCTTTGTAGTTCTAACACAAACATCACAGTCTCATTCACAAGTGCGGTGCAAGGGTGTGGGTGGTAGGGAAAACAGAACCATGCCTCAAAAGAATGGGTGTTTGATTAGGACAACCCCTCTCCATCAATCTGTTAACTCATACAACTGGGTAATTAATGCAGAAGTGTTAATGATGAGATCCTTTCTCTTAAATAATAAATAACAACGCCATGGAGATGACCTGTGGCTCTTTATCTAGGCGGAGGAAACTGCAATCAAATCCCTGCCCTGCTCCTGTTTGGCTGCCACTTACTAGCTGTGTGACCTTGGGCAAGTTACTTAACCTTTCTGACCCTCGCTTTCCTTATCTAGGAAAAAATGGGATAAATAATGCCTTCCTGGCAAAACAGACCGGAGTCCTAAGATAAAAACATTAAGAAGTACTTAGCCAACGGCAGCAATAATCACTATTTGGACTTCCCAGATGGGAAAGTCCCCTGACTCATAGACTAAGAGAGTTCCGTGTTGCTCATGAACAAAGTGATACTCAAAAAGAGAAGATAAGAAAAAGTCTGGCAGTTAGGAGGCAACACAAGGAAAATCACTCCATGGCAGTGTTCTGAGTAAGAGCCTAGGTAGAAAACCCTGTCTTTCTAGAGTCTTTCATTCCCTCTGAATTGTCCAGATCTCCTTTTTTTAAAAAATTAATTCCTTTATCAAACAAGAATGCCAACAGTGTGTTGATTCTCTGTGAGTTACAGAGAACACAATAGAAGATACAGGAAAGAAAAGGGTCTACACCCTACCCATGGTTCTTGGGCCAGGGGAGAAGACAGACAGGATGCAGATATGCATCTAGCACTTGCTAGCACTTGAATACAGGGGTTGCTCACCAGGAGTATCTGGAGTTACTCTGAGGGGAACAGAGAATGCAGGAGGGATCTCACGATATTACACGAAGTGTTCCCTGGGCCAGGAGATTCAGGCAGAGGGAACAGCATGTGCAAGGGCACAGAGGCATGAAAGAACATGGCACATTTTGAGAACTACACGTTGTGCCTCATGAGCTGACACACAGGGTCTGTGCAGGCAAAGCAAGGGCAAGATATGTGCACATGTGTTGGAGGGACATGTGTCATCCTGCTGTCATTCCTGTGGACAGGAACGGGAATCAGCCAGGAGAGACCAGAGGAACCAGTGCCCCAGAAGAATTTATAATCCACAAGCCTGACGTACACAGAACATAAATGTGACTTCGATGGTCATTTACCCCCTTCTCCTATTCACCCTTCCCCATGTTGCTACATTACCCCTTCCTCCAGGAAGCCTCTCAGGCTGCTCAGAACAGACAGCTCCCTCCTCTGGGGCACGGCTGCCCCACTATTGCATTGAACTGACTGAAACATAAGAGTCTCACTGTCTGTCCGCTTGTCTGTCCACCCTTGCTGTGAGCTCCTTCATGGCAGGGAGGGCATGGCCTCACTCCTTCAGCATCTCCAGGGCCAGCCCAGGGCGTGGGCACACGGGCTGAACTGCACCCAGGCCCCTGGCTGCCCAGGTGGTGGGCCTCACCTGCCGAGAGAGTGATGGTACTCAGCTTCACGCGGTACAGGTTGCTTCGGACCCGCCACTGCTGCACCATCGGGTAACCCATGGCCTCGTCATACCTGATGTCTCCTGGGGGAAAGAACAAGGTCACGGGAGGTCAGCATTTAGAGACTACTCACCAAAACACCCACCCCTCAGCCCAGGGCTCTGTGTAACAGCCACGTCTAAATAGGCAGACTCTCAGCTTTGACGTGCGGGCTCTCGTTGGGACCAGCAGCTTTCTCTGGACCTGCCTCCAGGCCTCCGACCTCAACCCCTATCCTGCCTTTTCTCCACCCAACAATTTATAAGCAAGCAAATGCAGACTTATGATTCCACGTAACCCTGCCGGCGACTTGCTGTGGGACATTCGACAGCTCAGTGCCTCAGTTTCCCCACAGCTACTATGGCCATCTGTGCTGACCTTACTTGACAGAGGCCTGGGGAGACTCTGAGATAACAGAAGTGGAAGTCCTGTGGGGAGCTGGCAATGCTGCCTGTGCAGGCGCGGGGTCTGCAAACCACAGCCCGTCTTCCGCACGTCGCCCATGGCTGTCTTCACAGGACGGCAGCTGTCCTGACAGGTGCCACAGGGCTGCCTGCAGAGCCCCACACATTCACTGTCTGGCCCCTTGTGCTGACTGAGCCCTATTTGGACCACTGTTTTCTAACATGGAAGCATGGGGTGTGCACAGGTATCACATAAGACACACATGCACATTCGTAAAGGCTCACATTTCAAGTAAGACTGAGCTAAACAATGATAAGCGAGACTTAAAAAAGAATCTGTATAATTGTTGGGGCACCTGGATGGTTCAGTCAGTTAAGTGACCAACTTTGGCTCAGGTCATGATCTCGCGGTTCGTGAGTTCGAGCCCCACGTTGGGGTCTGTGCTGATAGATCAAAGCCTGGAGCCTGCTTCGGATTCTGTGTCCCCTTCTCTCTCTCTGCCCTCCCTCCCTCACACTTTTTCTCTTTCTAAAAAATACATGTTAAAAAAAATTTTAAACCTGTGTAATTTCTCGGCACCTTGACTAGATTGATATGCATTCTCCCATTTAAGTGCTGACCCTTAATATCACTCTGCCTGACTCTGCTTAGCTTCTGAGATCAGATGAGATAGGGTGCATTCAGAGTGGTTTGGCCAAAGACAAGATAGATATGCATCCTAAAGCTCTAGGAAGGGGGTAGCACAGGTGCTGTTCTACTGAAGGTAGCATTTGGCACACCTTTTTGACCAAGGAATCCCATTTTCATTGAGGGTTCACTGAAACTCCTGTCCCATAGAATGCATTTTGGGAAACACAGGTATAGACAAAAGAATAAACAAAGACAAAACCAGCACAGGTGTTATAAGCAAATAGTTATCTCTGGGTGCTGAGTATATAAAAGAATTTATATTCATTTGCATTTTCTAAGTTTTCTGCTCTCACCACTAAAAACTCTCTTTTTTTTTATCATCAGGAAAAAAATACATGAAAAAGAAATGCTAGTCACATCAGCAGTTAATACTATTGTTGTTATGTATCCTCCGCAAATGCCAGGCACATTTTCCCGTCCTTTTCCCTTGTCCCCTGGTGAGGAGGCACTTAAAGAGACATCTGATACCAAGATTAAAATGAGAATCTCATTGGAACAAATGATTTCTTCCTGGACATTACTGCAGTATTAAAGTTGTCCATTACTGTCAACTTTTTTTTTTCCCCTCCTTAGCCTTTTCAGGAATCACATCATTTTTTTTTCCCTGAAGCTTTCATTTTAAAGTAAAATATTCATGATCTCCAAATATATGTCTACTGGAGCGGGCTTGTTTTGTTATAAATATGTCCTCTCTGTTTATCTGCTCTGCTGATCCTGTCCTTGCTCTGGAGAGGCTGGGAAGAGAAGGAGAATGACTGGGGGAGGAAGGGGAGGCTGTGTTTTGAGTCAGGCAGGAGGAAACAGTCTACACAGGGAGACTGGACACCTGCAGCCGGTGGCCTCTGCCTCATCTGTCTGTGCTCGTCCAGATTCAGAACAGGCCTGGACTGGGGACTAGCAACTGGGGCCCATGTTCAAGACAGGGAGGCAAAGCATTTGAATGCAGGCTGTGGGTGCAGTCCATTCGTTGGGTGACATGGTGTCCGAAAGAAAAAAAATGCCCCCTCTTTTGATTATCGAGAAACTTATAAAGCCATCATCTTTGCCTCCCCCGTGAATGGTTATTATCACTCCGCCCTTCACCTCCCTTCATCCCTGGTCCTTCCTGGGTCCAGCCTAGAATATAAGCTCCTCCAGTGGAATGTTAGCTTCTTGAGGTCAAGGCCATGGTGTTTATTTCTGTTTTAATGTTTGTTTGTTTACTTAGAGAGAGCAAGCTGGGGAGGGGCAGAGAGAGAGGAGACAAAGAATCCCAAGGAGGCTCCGCACTGTCAGTCCAGAGCCCGATACAGGGCTCCAGCTCACAAACCTGGAGATCATGACCTGACCCAAAACAAGAGTCAGATGCTGAACCCACTGAGCTACCCAGGTGCCCCAAGGCCATAGTCTTTATTATCTGCACTCCTGAAGAGCCAAGAACAGAGCCTGGCCCATTACAGGTTTTCAACAATCAGCCTATCCCTGGTCCTTACTCACCCTTGACCTCCAGTTTTATCAGATTCTTTTCTAGATCCCACCCCCCCAACACTGGGGTAACTAAAAGATGGGCTTTTTCCTGGTAATTATATTTTTTAACTCTAAAAATGTAACAGTTCCCTTATTAGGATGCCTTCAAAGATCCTTATGTCAAAACAAAAAATCCTAACAATTTGCACCACTAAAACAGAACCACAGCGCACCGAACATTTTACACCTACAATCTCCAGTTCTCACCATGGTGCCGAGGAAGAACTGAAGTTCAGAGAGAGAAAATGCCCAAGGACGCATAGACCAATGACAGATCCAGGCCTTTTCTGTTAAAGCACAGTCCCTCCCATGGACAATGTCTGCTTTAAGGGGTGGTGATCGCCCTGTGACTCTGGGTATCCAAGAGGGGCCGTTACTCAGTGGGGATGTTACAGACCTGATTTCTTCATTGGTAAGGAGGATTCGACAAGATGCCCCTCACAGTCCCTGTCAGCTCTGAAATCCTATGATCTTATGAAAATCTAAAATTAAGGAAGGCACAGCAGTTTTTAGACAGATTTTACAAAGCAGTTTTCTGTCTGTGATCTCATTTGATCTACATCTGGGTTCTTTTTGAAGTAGGACAGGTCAGGAAGGTGAAGTAGGATAGTGGATATAGCATCAGCTTTGGAGTCAAGACCCACTGGGCTTACATCCTGACTCGACTATGGACTAGTCATGTGGCCTTGGACTCGTTAAGTGATATCTTTCATCAGCTTACAAAGGGGACAATGGCCCTTGCAGGGCTACACGGATGAAGACATGTACAGTGTACGGCCCCAGCACATGTGACTGGGGTCCTCTGTCCTGTCCGTGCCATTTTACTGAAAAGGCTCGTGGACCTTGCAGGGCTTGCATGTGGGAGAGGGGGCTAGGAGCCTAAGTTGGCCACATTGCAGGGTCTTCCTTGGGGGACAATTTCCCTCTCAGTGAGGCGGTACAATTGTGTGAGGATGACCACTCTCCGTGGGGAGCGGTTGAGATCCCCAACTACTGTATCACAAAAGCAGAACCAGGGCCCCTACATCTTAGGAAAGTCCCTCCAAAAAGGGTAGGGGAGGACCTGGGGGAAGATGGGGGGGCAGAAGGGCATCCTGGGTGAGACAGAAGATATAGAGCCTCAGGAGAGACTGTGGAAGACCGAGGGGTGGGGGGTGGGGAGCTGCAGAGTCAAGTGAAAAGGACAGAAGACCTGGGGCCATGGCACCTGGTTCTCATCCTGGCGGGCATGCTGTGTGACCTTGGGCTGGTTCCATCACCTCTCTGAGTCTAGGTTCTTCATCTATATAATGGGGAAAATAATACCCATCCCACAGGATGGCTCAGCGCCCACATTCAAAATCAAGCTGTGTAACAAATGCTTTCAAGTGAGGAAGGCTCCTGGTAGAGAGGTCCAGTGGTTTCACTTTAGAACGATTTAAAAATAAACCTAGTGAAATAAGCTAGACGCAGAAAGACAAACACTGCATGATCTCACTTTTATGTAGAATCTAAAAAAGCCAAACTCATAAAAGCAGAGAGTCGAATGGTTGAGGGTTAGGGGGAAATGGGGAGACATTGGCTGAAGGGTACAAAGGATGAATAAATTCTGCAGCTCTAATGCGCGGTGACTAGACTTAACATACCTGAAATTGGCGGAGAGTAAATCTGGCCCAGCTCAGAGTCTGGAGTCTCAGGGAATCCCTCTAGCTCTGCACAGCCCACAGCAGGACCTCCCCTCTACAAGTGGCAGGTCCCTTTTGCACTCTGTCCCTCAGGAAGGAGGAGGCCCGTCTTGGATGTGCTGAGGACAGACAGGCACCCAGAGATCGGATGGGCGGTCAGGGCGGCAGGGAGGGGTCCAGCGTGTGTGGCTTACCCGTGAGCAGCTGGAGGTCCGGGAGGGGCTCGGAGAGGACCCCCCGACACTGCTCCTCCACCGGCAGTGGGATCACCAACAGCCCATCGGCCAGCTGAGGGAAGTCCTTGATGAAGTTGTTCTCCCTGTGGAGAGGAGCAGAGAGACCCCCGGGATGAGAACGTGGAGGCTCCCGGGGGCTGCAGCGTAGGCGGGTCGGGCGCTTGTCCTCAGAACAGACAGACTCCTGAGTGGGCACGTGTCCTCTGGCTCCCCGAGTCCCCGGCTCAGAGCACATGGTGCTCATCACAGGCTCTAGACCCCGGCAGGCTAGGGCTCGAATCCTGGCCTGCCATCCACTAGATGTGCGGTCTTGGGGAAGCTACTGTTCCACTCAGAACCTCAGTTTCCTGGCTATCAAGTGAGATCTCAGGGTAGTTGTAAACACTTAATGGGATAAAGCTGCCAATTGCTTAAGACATCGTCTGATGCTCTACAAACTGTGTACTTGGCTGCTGAACACCCGCTTGCATAAGCGATGACAGTGGCGGGCCAGAATGTGAGGGAGCTGAGAACAGCTTGGAGTGCTTGGAGGAACAGGGGCAGGGCTGAGCTGGAGAAAGGGAGGCTGCAAAGAATGGGTGTGAGTGTGCTAACGTGAAAGTGGTCCTAAGGCATCTTTTGGATCACTCGCCTCCTTTTACAGATGGGGAAACTGAGGCCTAGAGAAGGGGAGCAACTTGCTTCCAGATACCCCTTCCCCACTCCACTGCCCACTAATTTGCCCAGGCTCTTGGTCTGTCTCCTGCCCTGATGACATCATGTCCCCCTCTTCCTTCCCTGTAGGGCCATTGCAGGAAACAGAAGACAGACCATGGGGTAGACATGGGGGACTGAACCCTGAACCCTTTAGGGCAGGTCGGGTACTAACAGTGCATTCCATGGGGCAGGCTTCAATCTTTCACGCAACAGCCCTGCCTCTAGCTAGAACAGCCTGCCCAGCCAGGTGGTGAGCTTCCTGTTCCTGAGAGTGTGCAAGCAGGGAATCTGACAGCCACTTGGCACAGACAGTATTAAAATCTGACATTTGAGGTCCCTTTATGTTCAAAAAAGCTCAGAATTTGAGACACAAATCACAATCTGGAGAGGAGGAGGAGGAGGGGGAGGAGGAGAAAGGGAGGAGGATGTTTATCACTTCACTGTGCCCCCTGGAAAGAGCAACTTTGAAATGAAAATCAGGAAGAGGAAAACAAAAATAGGGAACGCTAAAGCAATGCCTTTGAAGCCTGGATCTCTCAGGCAGTTCAGAAGCAGCTGTACAAATGTGGGGGCAGGGCTGGGTCACTTCCTGTGTCTACCCCATGTCCTCGCTGGACCCTCACCCTAGGCACCTGTGAAGACCCCCATCAATTCATTCATGTAGTGAACACCTCCCCTGTATCCTGACCCCGGAGGAATCCAGGGTAAGAGACGTTACCCCCAATGCCAATATCATAAGCATCATCTGTATCTTCATCATCTTCATCTCTTACAATGTCTCCAATCCTTAGAATTTGCTAAGTGCTTTACATACATTTTATCACTTAATCTTCACAGCAACCCCACAAGATAGTTACCATTGTATTCTTTTCGCAGATGATAAAAAACGTGGTGCAAGAGTTAAGAGGTGGTGAGTGCTGGGATTTGAACCCAGGAAAGTAGGCAGCTGGGCCTGGGAGGGTCTGCTGAGTGCATGTGTGCATGATAATGAGCTTCTAGGTCTACACAGGGTACACTGAGGCATGCTATTTTGTGTGCCTGTGTGGGTGTGCCCCTGTCTGTCTTGGGAACTATACTTGTTTAAGTCTATTCGTGTGCCCATGACCATGGCTTCTGCCGAGGTGTTTGTGGTTGGTGTAGAATCTGGTTGCAGGCCTGGGTTTGTGGAACAGCAATGTGAATAGAAAACGAGAATTCTGTTAACACTCACTGGGGTCTGAGGGCCTAAGTTTCCTTTTATCTCCCTGGTGAGGTGGCCTGTGGGGACACAGATCTTTCTACAAAGATATGGCTGGGTCTGCTGAGCTCACACTCTGGGTGGAGCCCTGAGCTGAGTCTAGGTATTCAGAGAGATTGGCTTCTCCCCTGGTTCTCTAGATCTTCCCTGCCTAGCGGGGAAGACAACAAATGAGCCATGCAGACCAGTCAGCGGGGCCCAGCGATCAGGAATTCTAGGTGGGCTGGATGCTTCTGGGACCCTTTCCCATGAGACCCAAGCGCTTGTTTCAAGCGTAGGTGAGGGCACCAGGGAGAAGATGCCAATGGCTCTTAAGTCTGGGCTCCGGCTCTGCCCACACCACACTGTAGCCGCTCAACCTGGAGCAAACCACTCAAATTTCAGATTTCCCACCTGTAACATGAGGGTCGGAAAAACTGTTTAGCCTTCCTTAAAGAAACAGCAACAATGACATTAAGAATAAGGCACTATTCTAGGTACTGTACATTTGCACCCTGTGAAGTCGGTGTGGCTAAGAGCCTCACTTTAGAGGTTGAACAGATGAAGGACAACACAGTTGGAGATCTCAGGTGGTCCGGCCCCAAAGCTCCCAGTCCTCACCACTGCTCAGGTGCAGGGGGTGGTCAAAGCCGGAAGAGCAGAAGCGCCCATGGGTGCACTGAGCCCAGACAGGCAGCAGCTGAGAGGCGTGTGCTGCTCATCACAACTTGACCACACCGGGTGCTCTGGTCTCCACGTGACCTCCCTGATCGTTGCTGCATCGCCATGAGCTAGGCACTCACTCGGCCAATGGGGAGGTGCAGGCTCTGAGGCATGCAGCACCTTCTAAAACTTACACAGAGTGCATGTGAGAAGAGGGATCTGAAAGCAAGCTTATATTTTTTCACTGTACCTCTAGGGTCTCCTTCTTCTCTGCCATTGCTATTAGAGACAGTGCCACCTTCTTCACCCCACATTCCTCTGCCTTCTGCATACTGAAAGGCAGGCACGGTGGGCAACCCCAGGATGGCAGGGGGGAGGGAGGCTGGCTTATGATGCTCTGTGATCCTGGAGGAAGGTTTCCTCCCGAAGCTTTGGGAAAGCAGGGAGGATCTGGAGGAAGCACATGAGCAAGAAGGAGAAGATGCAGGGGTGGGAGGTCACAGGGCAGTGTGAAGGCTGGGAGGGAAGGAGGCAGGGGCAAAGCAGGGGATGCCAAGAGCAAGGTCTCTCCCTCCGGAAGGGGCCGCTTTGCTGCCACCGCCTGGGGATGGCCACAGTCCTACAGGGCCGTTGCCAGCAGAGGGCGCCCAGGGCCTTCGCATCTGATGGGCTCTCTTGGGAGGTTAAAAAAACTTCTATGGGAAGAGGATGTGGCAGCAAAGTTCCCCTGGGCCCCAGGAACCTCAGATGGAACCCAGACACCAGCTTCAGAATCCACCCACCTGTGAAAGGGACACGAGGGACCGGCGGGGCGCTGGTTAACTTCAGTTGGGAGAAAGTAAATTCTGATTCTCAGTTTCTGTGTATGTGTATGTAGAAAAAAAAAAAAAACAAGGCAACTAATCCCAGTGATAGGAAGACGGGAAGAAGAATGAGCAATATTTACCAATCCTATTTGCGGATCAACAGCTATGCCCTAAATAGTGTGTGTGTGCATATGTGTGTGTGTGTGTGTGTGTGTGTGTTTCACCGCATGAGATCTTTACGAAACAACTTTTAGTCCCATCTTGTAAATAAAGAGATGGGCACTGAGGAAGGTTAAGGAAGCTGACAGCAGGTCCACAGTGAGGAAGCTGGCAGGGGCCAAGACCACTTGCAGCCAACAGGAGGCCCCCAACTTAGTACCTCGCACTCGGTAAACACCTGCCCAATGGATCAATCCAAAGCCCATGCTCTTGATCCCTGGGACAACCTGAGGCCCGTCAGTTCTGCCATTTACCGCCAGAGAGGGTGCGCTCTCATGCCATGGATGCGTCTGTGTGCATGCGCCTGTGTGTGTATATGAGTGGATGTGCTATTTCAAACTGTGACAGGGCCACGGTTTCTTTAGACAAACATCTCCCCCAAAATATCCATGAAAAGAGTTCAATTTCAGTTGCTATTATACTAAGTGATAAGCTTTTTTTGAGAGAAAGAGGAAAAAAAGTGCTGAAGGGGCAAAGAAAGCGGGAGAGAGAAAATCTCAATGAGACTCTGCACTGATAGTGCGAGGCTCAAACTCACAAACCATGAGATCATGACCTGAGCAGAAACCAAGAGTCGGTTGCTTCACTGACTATGCTACCTGGGCACCTCTGAAAAGGACTAATCAACTTTTAAAAATAGCCTATACCGGGCTCTAGGCACTCGAGAGGGCTCTGGGCTACGACATCACATTTATTCCACATTTACTAGGGGCTCTCAGGTTGCAGGGACTGCTCTGCACACCAGGGGCCCCTCAGTGGACAGGGAGGTGCCTCCACTCATGAGGACCAAAAGAGAATGCAAGCCATGAAGGAAAGTCTGAAAGGTCTCCGAAATCTAGCCTCTGCCTCCTCCGCCTGCCTCATGTTTTGACCCCTGTCCCTGGTCCACTGTCCTCCAGCAGCACTGACTGCCCTTAAGTTACTCTTACAGGGCATACTCACTTCCAACCAAGGGCCCACTGGGGGTTTGCCTTCTCTCTGGAAAGCTCTGCTTCCTGGCCCATTCACCTGGCCATCGCCTGCTTATCATTCAGACTTCACAGTACTGCCCAGGACAGTTCCCCGTTATGTTCTCCCATAGTATCTGGCTCTTTCCTTCCATGTGCAAACTGCATACACGGTGTGTACTCCGTGAACACTGGATCTAAGGAATATGGGGAAATAAGTCTAAAATTCCAGCCTGTCCCCCTGGAGCTTCAAACCCTACTTTCTTCCTCTTCCTAACTGCACAGGCACCTTGGTTCCCCTGGAGGAGCTCAGACAGGAGCCAGGGGCTCCGGCTCCGCTGAGCTGCTGGGGACCGGATGGGCAAAGGCGATCTCTCTGAGCAAGGGTTGGTCAGACCCTGCACTCTGGATGAACACATGTGTACCTGTGTGGAGAGGCAGGGGATGGGGTGGGGTGAAGGATGCCAACAGGAGGCAAGAGGCTCTGTTAAAAAACCTTCTCTTCCATGTAGTCATCCTGATTTTCCCCAGATGGAAAAAAACCTTCCTATCACTTTCCCCTCATACATTTTGTTCATGAATTGATCCCAGAAGTGGCCTGGGGGGTTGGGGGTGGAAAAGGCAAGCGCACGGATCCAAACACTGGCTGTGTGACCTTGGGCAGGTCACTTTCATTTTATGAGAACTTGAAACAGTGCCTACTCCTAGCAGAAGCCCCGGAAGCATCTGTTCAGTTGTATGCAGAGGTGAGAGGCAGGCCTCTTCCCCCACCATGGCACCTGCACGGGACCTCTAAGTGACTCAGCTAGAGAGCATTTCTGTGGAGGCTGCACCTTGTCTAGCTTCCCTGCCATCAGCCATGCTGACAAGAACAGCAAGCAGGGGAGCCTGGGCTCCTCTGCCACCCTCCCCACCCTACCTGAGGTCTTCCCTCCCTCCTGCCCCAATTTAAGAATATGCGTGAGTGTTTGGGATACATTAATACACAGCCACCAGCACGCAAGAGCCTATCACCCCTCAGTTCTGGGGAAATTAGCATTTAAATTGAGGCATTTCAGGGAAGTAAATCATCCCAGAGCCACAGCCAGCACTGTCTGCAGCTCTTAGTGGAGGGAAGGTGAGGAGCGGTGGCCTGCAAGCTGTTGAGTCTGCAAGGAGGGGTTCACTGATCCTGGCTCTCCCCAGGCTGCCCAGGGCCTCTGGAAAGGGTGGCAGTCAACCCCCAGCACCACTGAGGACCTCTTACCTGGTTTAGACCATGCTGCATCCCTCACCTACAGCTAAACTGAGCCTTTCTGCCAAGTGAGAGCAGAATCTTTGGCTGAGATATGCTTTCCTGTGTGATCACCAAGCTGGGACACCTGCTCTCATCCTGGCTCTGTCCCTGTCTGACTGGGGGTCTGAGGAAGCCAGTCCCCACCTCTCAGACAAAGAGGGGTGAGCAGCTGGTAAAAATACTTGGGTTTCTCTGATGTCTAGATTCAGAGGTGTTGGGTATGATTCGACAGCCATTCTATAGGTGTTGGGGTCACAGGGACTGGTCGTGTTTCAACTGATGCTGACATCTGTCCACACCTACCCTCAAACCCTGCTTTTCTTGGGGAGCAGTCAGAAACTTTGTTCTGTGATCTACTTCTTAATGATCGGCCTTTGTTTTCATTCTCTGCTCAAGTGCTAGGCTTAGTCATTCTTATGTTCAACCTTTCATTCATTCAACCATTCATTCATTCATTCAACCATTCATTCATTCATTCACTTGAATATTCAGTGAGTTTTCATTATTACATACCTGGCTGTGGAAATACAATGACAAAATAGACATTCCCTGTCCTCAAGCTCCCACTTCCTAGTACAAGATGCCTGTGTAAAATGCTTCTAGAGAATTGTGCAAGTGTGTGCAAGGTGAATAATGGTTTTGAAGAGGTTCAAGTGAAGACCTTTTCATTCCCCATAAATCATATTTGTCCATGGCACCCCACCTGCTCAATCAAAAGCATCCATCCCTTAGGTACAAGGGCAGATAGCATCTAGAGAAGAAAGGGGGTCATGGCTCAGCTTTGCATCTCAAAGATGACTTTGTAGTGTCTTGAGCCAGATAAGAGTTTTGAAAGCCAGCCTGTGCTAAAAGTGAAGGTCCCCTTATATATCAAAGCCAGGCTTGGACGACTCAGATCATAGTGTCTTATTTTAATGTAGAGATGTGGCAGGCTATGACCTCCGGGAGTTCCCACCAGACAGGAAAAGGAAGGAGAAAATCCTTCTTTCTGTCATCAGTCCTGGGCTGGATTGCTGAGGGGAGAAGCTAGGGAGCCAGGAGCTCACACCCGAGGGTAGACAACTTCTTTCTGGCCTTCTGGAAGTGCGTATTGCCTCCCCACCACCCAGCCTCGAGCACAGTGTCTACAAATGTTTAAGATACTAATAAGAGTTTGGGGAGAGTTGTGGAGCAGGTGAGCAGGGTCACCGGGGCCTGCTGCCTCACATCAGGGGTTAGTCTGGGGAGCTGGGGAGCCCCTTTATGCAATGAGCAGTGGCAGCTCCCATAAGAAGGAGGCAGTAGGTGAGCAACGGACTGGGAGAAGTCAGCCTCCAATCCATACACCTTCAGGGCAGGCACAATGAAGCTGAGGAGCTTTCCCTATTATAACCCATAGGGCATGGAAGCAGGGATGGGGAAGGGGACCTGAGATTAGGACAAGGGGCCATCAGAGTGTGGGGACCTCGTGACTCTGGACTGTGGCAATGTATTCCAACACATATCCTTCCTCTAAAGACTACCCATAGCCAGCCATATCCTAATGGATGCCAGTCCAAGAGGGGCACCTGGGTGGCTCAGTTGGTTGAACGTCAGCTTCGGCTCAGATCATGATCTCACGGTTCATGGGTTCAAGCCCTGGGTCAGGCTCTGACAGCTAGCTGAGAGTCTGGAGCCTGTCTTCAGATTCTGTGTCTCCCTCTCTCTCTGACCCTCCCCTGTTCACACTGTCTCTCTTTCTGTCAATAATAAATAAAACTTTAAAAGAAAATCCACACAGTGACTCCAAGCAAGGATCTAGTACACCACATTTATACCAAAGTCCTTTTCCATGGGCACCCCCCCCCCATCCTGAGGCCACACAGAGGTGGGGGAGACTGTCTGTGAAGAAAAGACAAGGTTGGTTGGGGAGGTGTTCAACTTTGAACAAACTAAGTAGTTCCCCTAAAGAGGATGTTCTGTATCCTTAATTGGTAATTTGAAATAGTTTTTTTGCAATCAGTGAAATAGAAACTTGAGGAAATGATTACATAGAAAATTAAGAAGATGACAGTGTTTTGTATAACTGAGTTGTAGTGGGAAATAATGTTTGATTCATTTACTGTTACAAGAGATGGTTATAGGTTAGAGTGATAAAGTTTAAGATTCACAGAGGGGAGGTTCAGAGAGCAAAGGAGTACAGAGAAAAGCAAGGGGGAAAGGCCACCTGGAAGAGGTGAGCCTTGGCTGGTTGGGAGGGGTCAACTAGAGAAAGAGCAAAGAATGAAAATGGGGTCTGGGCAGAAAGAATAGCATGTGCAGGAGTCCAAAGCGGGGTGTGTATATGAGTGTGTGTACAAGAGAGAGAAGCTAGACACTCACATGACACATTCTGACATTCTGGAATTTGAAAGAAGACAGGATTCAAGATGTAAGAGCATTGAGTAAAAAGCAAAGATGGGCTGGAGAGGGGCCGGTAAACAGATCAGCTCTTATGAGTCTTGCAAGTGATGCTAAGAAACATGGGCTTTATTCTTTTATATATATATATATATATTTTTAGTATTCATTCTTGAGGGGAGGGGACAGAGAGAGGAGAAAGAATCAGAAGCAGCCTCCAGGCTCCACTTCCTGGGCTGTCAGCACAGAGCCCGAAGTGGGGCTCAAACTCACAAACCGTGAGATCATGACCCAAGCAGAAGTCAGCTGTTTAACCGATGGAGCCCCCAGGTACCCGAGGACTGCAGGCTTTATTCTGAGGGCAAATCGACCCCTCATGTGGTTTTCAGTGGGAGAGCCAGAGGGCAAGCTGACAAAGGAACAAGGCTGGAGGAAAGGAGGTGGTTACGGGGTTTGCAGCACCCCAGACGGGCACAGTGGGGGGCATCCTATGACAGAGCGTGGAGAAGATGCACAGCTTTGAGAGACACACGACAAGGAGGACCTGCTGTTCCCTGTCACCAGTTTGTATGTGGTGGGAGCAGAAAGAATCATGAGATGTGTCGGCAGTGCTAACTCTGGGGCCCACCTCCACTTTCGGCTAAGCACCAGAGCCCTCCAGACACCCCAGTTTTTGTGGACTGTGGCTGGAGAGCAGGCCAGTGTGTCTTGGCCCATCAGACGCTCTTGCCTTCTTCCTGCCCCCTCCTGCTGGCCGCCTATCTCAGCCCAATGCCAAGTGTGAGATTCCTAGAAAGACTGCCAGATCTCAGTAAAATCCCCAAGCCACCTCCAGAGGGAGGTTCCTAGAGTCCTAGGAGCAACTCCTCCTTGGCGGGATGCAGTTCATGACCCCTACCCTCAGGGCCCTTCCACAGGTCACGGGCACAGGGTTGCTTCACTCGCTCTGCAGTGGTCCACGCGTGTGGGGCCGTTCTTAGCTGATGCTCAGCACAATGATGAGACAGGACAGTGGCAGGGCAGAGAAGTGGCTCATATACTGGATCTTGGGTTGGCGAGACTAGAACAGGCTACCCATCCATATTTTTTATTTCCAGCCAAGAGCTGCTTCCTCTCACGTGTTCTGGAGGGTTCCTAAGAAAGGCCATGCTATCTGCCTCACCCCCTCGGACCATGGGCTACATTTGATTCTCCTGTGCAACCTCCTCTGAGCCCACCCGGGAGCCTCCCAGATAGACTTCATGCATCCTCTGCCCTAGAAGGCATCCCTGAGCCCTAGGGGCATTCTGCTTCCACAGCACTTGACTTTGGCTCTGACCACAGCCTCTGGTGAGTATATGGTTGTTCTCTGCATGCTGGTCTCCCATTCAAGGCTCTCTGCTTCTCAGTTGCAGGGACCTGTCTGGGCAATTGCCCTCTGAACCTTCCTCACATACTCACTCTGGTTCCAGGCTCTGTGCCATACGGCACATGACCGTTGTATGCTTGGGCTCAGGCCACCACTGCCTCTCCCAGGGTCTGCTGCAACAGCCTGCTAACAATGCACTCTGCGTTCAGCCTTGTCCCTCCAAGTTGCTAACCGTCCTCTGGCCAGAATGATTTTGTAAACTGACGGTCCTAACTCAGAGGTATCACAGGCCCCATGTATTAGTGTATTAGTGTTCTGTTGCTGCTGTAACCAATCTCCACCAATATAGTGGCTTAAACCAACATACACTTAGTATATTACTTTGTAGGTCAGATGTCTGACGTGGGTTTCTGGGCTTCGGGCACAGTGTCTGCACAGCTCTATGCTTTCTGGAAGCTCCAAGAGTGGGAACCACATTCCCTTGCCATTCCAGCTTTGAGAGACTGCCCACATTCCTTGGTCCCGGGCCCTCTTCCACCACAATCAAAGCTAGCCAAGGCAAGTCAAGTCCTTCTGGAATCACATCCTTCTGGCCTCCTCTGTTACCTTCCACTCCCATTTTAAGGAACCTTGGGATGACATGACACCCACCTGGAAAATCCAGGCGATAATCCCTTTTCTCCAGATCAGCAACTTAATTTCCACCTGCATCTTTAATCACCTTTTGCCATGTAAGGCAAGTTATTCACAGCATCCGGGCATTAAAAGATGGACATCTGGAGGGCATTGTTCTGCCTACTACACTCCATTTCTGCCCTCCTCCCCCCACCCCAACCAGGAGAGCTTTGCTGATGCCTCTCCCTTCACCTGGGGGTTTGATGCCTCTTTTCTGGGTTTCCACAGTACCCATCCTTCCCCTGTTCTAGCATTTTCACACCGGACTGTTGATCTCGGTCATCCACTGTCTCCCTTGCTGGACGAAGGGCACTTTAAGGCAAGGACCATGTCTTTCTTACTCCTGTACATCCAGCCTTGACAGTGGCTGAAACACATTCTAGGAGCTCAATAAGTGAGTATTCAGTGAATGAATGAAACAAAGAATGAATGCTCCTAACCGAATGGAAATGTGAGAGAGATCACCCACCCAGCTGCATTACTCGAATCTCCTCCTACCCTTTCCTCTCTATCTAGTATCAGAATGACAAGTGTCATTTTTAAGCTAATATCTATTGATTCCTTGCAATGTGCTAGCAATTATTCTAAGGGATCTGCACATATCTCGTTTTATATAGCAACCCTGGGAGGCAAGCACTCTTTTTCTATTTGTTTGTTTTAAATAAGGGAACAGAAGAACAAAGAGATTAATAAGTGCAAGGGACTAGGAAGCTAGACTTGGAATGATTCAATTCCATGTTCTTAAAAACTATGCAAAAATAGGCTAGTAATGTTTAATCTTGCCCCAAAAAGAAATGCTGAAACGTGCAAGCTGACTCACTGAAAATACCAGTGTTGGTTGAATGTACCAGATGGATGCCCACACTGGTAACAGTAACTGCTTTTTATTGAATTCGTGTCATGCGTTAGGTCCTCAGCAGGATTAATTTCTAATTTTTTTTTTTTTTGCCATAGACTGAATGCTGGTGATCCAACCCCAAATCTGTATGTTGAGACATAACCCCCAATGTGAAGGTAGTAGGAGGAAGGGCCTTTGGGAAGTGATTAGTTCATGAGGGTGTGCCCCTCATGAATGGGGTTAGTGCCCTTATAAAATAGACCCCAGAGAGCTCTGTGTCCCCTCCACCAAGTGAAGAAAGGTACCATCTAAGAACCAGGAAACAAGATTCTCAGCAGACACTGAATCTGCCACTGCCTTGATCTTGGACTTCCCAGCCTCCAGAACTTGGAGAAATAAAACATTTTGTTGGTTCCACCATGGTATTTTGTTAGAGCAGCACCAACAGACTAAGACACTTCTAACATCTTGCAGAGTCATTATTATTATGTTGATGCTGGAGGAGGAAACTGGGTCTCAGTGAGGTGGGGGTCACTTTCCTAGGCTCACACTCCGCTGGGCACCCACCTCTCCAATCGTGTTCACACGGTCTTTCTCCTGCCTTGCCCTCATGCGTATGAAGGTGTGCGTGAACACACACACACACACACACACAATGTGAAGCCTGGCTTACACACTGCACATGGCTTCCTTCTCTAAATGCAAAACCATTTCTATCAGCGGCACCAAACTCACTTAAGCATTCCAGGCATGGCTGCTTCTAACTCCTGGCCTGGTAATTGCAATCCCTGAAATTGAAAAAAATTGCAGGCTAGAGAAACATTATCTTCTCTTCAGCCCCTTCACCCTCCATCTCCGCAGCACCAGGACTCCTTGTGGTGTCCTAACCCTAGAAGCAGGCCAGATTACTGTCACTGGGGCCTCTGGAGCCCTTTCCCGAATATCCCCCCTCCATTTCTCAAGGAAAGGAATCAAAGACGCTGATACCCTTCAGAGCAGGGGTGGCCAAAGTTTGACATCACTAGACCCAGTGTCTGCATTTTTTTCTGACCCAGCACTGTTGTTATTTCTGCTTTTCAGATGCTATAATGAGATCTGAAGAGGAGAATTAGCCTTGCCAGATCCTCCAGAGAGAGATGTGGACCTGAACACAAATCTGCAGGGCCTGGGGGAAGAAGCCCCTGGTCTGAGGTGGTGCCTGAGCCTCTGAGAGAGGGTACCGCTCAGCCTAGATCCCCATCTGCAAACATGGCCCAAACTGCACACTAAGATTTACCCACTCCATCCTGGAAGGTTCTAGCTGCTATGTTATCACAGCCAAAGGCAGAAGCTGCTATCCCTGTGCCTTGAAAAACATTTCAATTGTAATTAGGATTTCATATTCCAGTGTTCAGGGCATTCTCTGTTCTCAGGGCACCATGACCCCCACACACCTCCATCCATGTCTGTCTCGAGGGTCTAGCTTAACAGCAGACACAGAATAGGTAGACTAAAGCACTTGCTGAATGAGACCCAAGTGTTGGGGACTACTGACTCTCCCTGAATCCTGGTGTGTGTGCTCACCATTCCTCATGCAACCCCAGTGCTGCTCTGGACAGGGGGCCAGTTCTGTGGAGCTGGACCAGTAAGGGTGGCCTTAAACAAATCATTTTCAGCTCTGGGGTCTTTCAAGCTCTGGGGTCATTTCTTTGACAAATACAGGTGTCCTCAAATGGCTTTGGCACAGGGGGCTAAGAAGTTCCCAAGAGGAGGAGCCCTGGTCCCACGGGCACTCTGTCTTCCTTCTCACCTCACGAGCAGTCTTGGAGCCAGACACATCTGAATTTACACCATGCTCCCAACCCCCATCCCCTTTCCTGGGCCTCTGTTGGATCATCAGAAAAATGGGAATAATCATCATCTATAGCCTTACAGGCTTGTCATAAAGACTAAAAGAGTCCATAATGTGAACCACTTAGAAGAAGGACTAAAAATACCAGGCTCTCGATAAATGGTAGCTATTGCCACTGTTGGAGCACAGTTTTATTTAACATTCCTGTCTTGATTAGGAATAAGAGAGATGCAAATTTTAGAGCTGGGATGGACCTCAAATTCTTTTCCTTTCCTCCTTTCCAGGCAGCCGACACAGCTTGCCCAAGTCACATGATAGGACTATAATGAGAACCCAGGACAGGTGGCTACTAATTTGGAGTTCTTTTCTTTCTATCATGGGATTTTTTCCCCCCTGGCTGGTGGATTTCATTTTTCCCTAACCTCATACGCTATCCCTCATATCTAGGAACATTTTTTAATGTTTGTTTATTTGAAGAAGAGAGAGAAAGAGACAGAGTGCAAATGGGGCAGGGGCAGAGAAAGAAAAGGAGATACGGAATCCGAAGCAGTCTCTAGGCTCTGAGCTGTCAGCACAGAGCCTGATGCAGGGCCCCAGCTCATGAACCATGAGATCATGACCTGAGCCAAAGTTGGATGCTCAACTGACGGAGCCCCTCTAGGAGAGTTATTAAAGCTAAAGGCAATATTACCAGCACCATATGCTGAAGTTACTATCACATTATGCACTGGAATTGTTGTGAGTGTATCTTTCCCTCCACATTGGGAGCACAGACTGACTCTGTCTTCTTTCTCCTCCACACACAACAAAGTGTTAGGTACATAGAAGAGTCTCAAAAATTCTTGTGAAACTGAATCTCCAGTAGGTTGGACTCCAAATTAAATTAAAAAGACATTTCAAAACTCCTAACTTAAAAATGCCTGGCTGGTTCAGTCAGTTAAGCTTCTGACTTCAGCTCAGGTCATGATCTCAAGAGTTTGAGTCCTGAGTCTGGCTCTGCATTGAAAATGCAATGCCTGCTTGGGCTTTTCTCTCTACCTCTCTCTGCCCCTCCCCTCCCATATAAATAAATAAACCTTAAAAAAGGAAACTACCGAACTTATAGCAAAAAATAGGAAAAATCAAACACATTTTAACTAACCACACAGCATCAATGCATTTGTAACTTCATTCCTGATAGTATTTAGAGAGAAAGGGAACCCTTTTTTCTTCCCCTCTCTTCTTCCTTCCTTCCTCCCTTCTTCTCTTGCTCTCCCTCCCCCCTCTTTCTTTTCTTTTCTCTTTTCTCTTTTCTCTTTCCTCTTTTCTCTCCTTCCTTCCTTCCTTCCTTCCTTCCTTCCTTCCTCCCTCCCTCCCTCCCTTCCTTCCTTCCTGTTATCATTTAAAACCAAGCCATCAAGTGCCCTTTAGAATCCGAGCATGTGGTCTAGAAACAGCTGGTTCTGGAGTGAATTTGTGGCAGGGGTCATATCTCTGAAAGTTTCTTCTTCCCTTTTGTCTTTCCCCTTCTCCCTGGGGCACCTTGGAAGTCTTTCCATATAGCCACCTCTAATGAGCTCTGCAAAATGAGAAACCTGCTGCAGTAGAAGAAAATCTAATAGCAATTGCTTTCTTGTTTGCTCCCTCTCCTCTTTCTCTCTCTTTTTTTATTAGTCATTAGCAATGGAGAAAGAAAACACCCAAAGGCAATAGAAAGGCAGCAATATTTGCACGTGCTTTCTGCAATAGTGAGCTAATGAGGAGCCCTGACCATCCCTCCTATCCCTTCTCTGTCAATTCTGGCATATCTGACATCAGTTCCAGTTGAATCCGGACCCCAGCTAGTGTGGACATTAGCTCGTTTACATCATAACCAAAGTGAAGTGTGGGTATTATTATAGGACAACTGGAAATGGTTTTTAGTGCTACTTAAAACTAGTGGATGTCAAGACTTAAAAAGGGCCCAGGAAAACCAAAAGACCTAATTAATGAACACAGTTTTGGGTCTTTTCAAGATTTGACACCAACATGTAATTCAATTTAGTTTCCAAGAGCCTAGGTCTAGCTTCTCCCCTGCTAGTTAGTGATCATGTTGTCACGTGGCTCAGCCTCAAGTTTTTCTATGATAGTCCCACTCACACACACTGAGAAAAGGTCTTCAACTCCACCTCTTACTGCAAGTGTGATCCTGAACAAGTCACTTAATTTCAGGAGCCTCAGTTACCTCATTTGTAGAAGGAGGATCAGAATACTACCTATTTTTATAGACTCAATTATGAGGAGAAAAAAAAGGGGGGGGGTAAGGGATAAAAACAGCCTGGTATCTATGTAACTGTGTGGCAGTTTCTATTTATTTTCTAGAAAGAAGGAGTAGGTCCAAGTCTTGCCTCTGCCTTTTGGATAAACTTGTTTCTGTCATTGGATAGACTTCAGTCTATCTGCAAATGAGGGGACTGAAGTCTATCCAGTGACAGAGGCAAGACTTAGACCTACTCCTTCTTTCTAGAAAACAAATAGTAATGTTTGTTACTGTTATTATTACTATTAATAACAAGAATGTGAAGTGGGTTTTAAAAAAAATAATATATAGTGGAAAACCCTTAAAGAATCTAAAGCAACAGCAAAAAAAAAAAAAGAAAGAAAATTCCTGAAACTAGTGAGTGATTATGGCAAAATGACAATGTACGAGGCTAATATATGAAAGCCAAATTCTTTCCTCTATAACAGTAAAGAACAATTGGAATCTAATATTAAATGTACAATACCACTTACACTGGCATCCAAAAAAGAGAGAGAGAAATACTTAGGTATAAATCTAATATGTACAAGTTCTATAAATGAGGAAATCTTCAAAACTGCTGAAAGCAATAAAAAAGCTAAGAAATGGAAAGATACTGCACGTTCATTCCAATGTTGTTAAAATGTCAGTTTGTGCCAAGTTGATCTATAGATTCAACGCAACCCTAATAGAAATCCCACTAAGCTATTCCGTAGAGAGCAACAAACTAATTCTAAAGTTTATACGGAAAGGTCTAAGACCCAAAACAGCCAACACAAAATGGAAGGAGAAACAACAAAGTCAGATAACTGGCATTATCTAACTTTAGACTTGTTATAGAGCTACAGTAATCAAGGCCGTATGGTAGTGGTGAAGTAACAGACAAATAAGTTAGGGAGCAGAATGGAGAGCCCAGAAATAGACCCACACAGATCTAGTCAACTAATCTTTGATAAAAGAGCAGAAGCAATTCAATGGAGAAAGGATCATCTTAAAAAAATTGTTCTGGAAAAATAGACATCCACATGCCAGGAAAAAGAAATCTAGACACAGGTTCTATATATTTTACAAAAGAATTGACTCCAAGTGAATCATAGACTTACATGTAATACACGAAACTTTAAAACTTCTAGAAGACAACATAAGAGAAGATCTTGGTGATCTTGGATTTGTTGACGCATTTTATATAAAATGCCAAAAGCATATCCATTAAAGAAAAAAAAGATATGTTGGGCTTTATTAAAATTAAAAACTTCTGCTCTGTGAAAGACACTGTTAAGAAAATGAGAAGACAAGGCACAGATTGGGAGAAAATATTTGCAAAACACATATCTGATGAAAGACTTGCATCCGAATTATACAGAGAACACTTAAAATTCCACAATAAGAAAACAAACAACCAGATTTAAAAAGGGGCAAAAGAGCCGAGCAGACGTAGCACCAAAGAAGATATACAGATAGCAAAGAAGCATATGAATGCATGCACAACACATGTCTTTCTGTAATTGCAAATTAAACAACAATGAGATACCACTACATATCTATTGGAATGGATAACATCTAAAGCACTAACAACACCAAATGCTGGTGAGGATGTGGACCAGAAGGAAGAGTTCAGTGCAGGTGGGAATGCAAAATGGTACTGCCACTTTGGCAGGTAGTCTGGTAGTTTCCGGCAAAGCTCAAAATACCCTTATCACACAATTCAGCCACTGGGCTCCTTGATACTTAACCCGAGTGAATGGAAAACATGTCCAAGCAAAACCCCGCACATGAATGTTCACAGTGACTTTACTCATGCTTGCCAAAACTTGGAAGCAACCGTGTTATCCTTCAGTAAGTGATTAAAGAAATTGTGGTGCCTCCATAAAAGTGATAGTTTGTACCAACAGCAATAAATGAGCTACAAGCCATGCAAAGGCATAGAAGAACGTTAAATGCATTCTGCCCCATGAAAGGGGAGAGTCTCAAAGGACCACAGACTGAATGATTTCAACTCTATCACATTCTGTTAAAGGTAGAGCTCCAAAGCCAGTGAAGAACGCAGTGGCTCCCAGGAGTTTGGGGAGAGAGACAAAGGCATGAGGTGGCGGCACAGGGGTTCTGTAGGACAGTGAAACTGTTATCACCCTGGACTGGTGGATATGTGACGTCATGCAAAACCCATAGAATGTACAACACAAAGTATACTATGGACTGTAGTTAATAATATCGTATCACTAGTGGCTCGCCAATTGTAACAAAGATACCTCACTCATACATGATGTTAATGACAGTAGGGACTGTATGGTAGGGGGTATTGAGGGTAATGGGAACTCTGTACTTTCTGCTTAAAAGCTTAATTTTTCTGCAAATCTAAAACTGCTCTAAAATATCCTATTCATGGGGTGCCTGGGTGGCTCCATTGGTTAAGTACCCAGTTTCAGCTTAGGTCATGATCTTGTGGTTTGTGGGTTCAAGGCCCCGCATCGGGCTCTGTGCTGAAAGCTCGGAGCCTGGAGCCTGCTTCAGATTCTGTGTCTCCCTCTCTCTGTCTCTGCCCCTCCCCAGCTTGCACTCAGTTTCTATTTCAAAAATAAACATACATTAAAAAAATTAAAATATCCTATTAATTAAAACAATACACATAGGCAAGATAGGTGTTCCATCAACCTTTATTGGTATAAAGGCTCCCACTTATTTTTGTAGATAATGTTTAACTGGAAAATAGTCACATCCATGTATCTATATATTGTCTATGGTGGCTTTCTTGTTACGATGTCACAGCTGAGTGGTCTGTTGGTAGAGTCTGTATGGCTAACAAAGCTGAAAACACTTGCTACCTGGCCCTTTACAGACAATTCTGCTGACTCCTGTTTCGAGTATATACTTTTGGGCTGAGAAGTGCATTGAGAAGTTGCTCAGTTCAATTACCTAATAAATTCTTGAAACCTTACTACCATATCATCCCAGGAGGGAGAGTTCCCCGGTCTGACCTCTCCAGCTGGAATGAACTTCTGCACATTAATCTTAACATTAGAAACCAGCCTCTTTTCCTCTCTTTGCTATTTCTCTGATTCACCAAGTGCACTTGTTCTGATCTAGAAACGTGATGTCAGAGGGGAACCTGGGCATACACACATTGCTCACAGCCTTCTTTATGAACCACACTTTTTGACTCAATCCCATCCTGCTTCTCAACTTCCTGGATGTTGACCTTTCTGTTTGTACCTACGCCCCCAGACCCTACTTCTGGTTTTTCATGTCAATGCCAGAACAATGTATCCCAGCTCTGGCTCTTTTTAAATTGACAAGTAAGTTGACCCTTGAACAAGGCAGGGCTTAGAGGTGCCAAACCCCTGTGTAGTTGAAAATCTTCATATAACTTTTGACTCCCCCCAAACTTTACTAATAGCCTAGTGTTGACCAGAAGGCTTACTGATAATAGTCAATGAATACATATTTTGTATGTTCTCTGTATTATATACTATATTCTTATGACAGACTAAGCTAGAAAAAAGAAAATGTTAAGAAAATCATAAGGAAGAGAAAACACATTTACAGCGCTGTGCTGTATTCACTGGGAAAAAAAGACCATATAAGTGGACCCAGGCAGTTCAAATCCATTTTGTTCAAGGCTCCACTGTAGGCAAACTTATGGACCCCAAAGATATCCAGGTCTTAATTCCTGGCATCTCTGAACATTACCTTATGCCCTGGACTGAATTGTGTCTCCCCACAAAATTCATATATTGAATTCTTCATGGTATCTCCCAGTATCTCGGAGTATGTATGTATTTGGGGAGAAGATTTTGAAAGAAGTGATAAGTGAAAATGGGGCCATAAGGGTGAGTCCTAATCCAATCTGACTGGTGTTCTCATAAGAGGAAAATTCTGGACACATGGAGACACCAAGAATGCATATGGAAGACCATGTGAGGATACAGTGAGAAGGCAGATATTTGCAAGGCAAGGAGAGAGGCCCTAGAAGAAATCAAACCTGCTGATACCTTGGTCTTAGCTTCCAGCCTCCAGAACTGTAAGGAAACAACTATCTACTATGGGAACCACACGGTCTCTGATATTCTGCAGCCCAAGCAAATGGATACACCTTATGTAGCAAAAGGGACTTTTCAGAGCAACCACTCCTATTCGGACCTGACCATCCACATTAAATTAAAGATCCTAAAATGAGATGATCCCAATGATCTGCATGGGACCTATTACCGTCACACATGTCCCTAAAAGAAGGAAACAAGGATGTGCCTACAGAAGGGGCAGAAGGGATTTGAAGATGGGAGGAGAGATTGCAATGATGTAGCCACAGGCCAAGGAACACCAGCATATAGAAGAGAAAGCACTAGATTCTTCCCAGAAGCTTCTAGAGGGAATGCCTCCTAACACCTTGATTTTAGCCCCATAAGACTCAGTTTGGACTTCTGGCCTCCAGAAGTGAGAAGTGTAGGCTGTTTTAACCACAAAGTTTGTGGTCATTTCTTACAGCAGTCATAAGAAACGAATACATGGACTTTCTCAGATAAATACCATTTTTGGTTTAGCTTGGTCTCCAGACCCTTCTTCTCCCTGGCCACTCAGCTCTTAAGCAGGAAGCAGAGGGCCACTCAACCAATTCCCTGTCCACGTATTTCTAGGAACTCCGAGGAAAACAGGCTTCAGCATTAGCCAGGATTGCGTGTGAATCTCTACTCCAAAATGTTGGTCTATATGATCTCAGGCATTGTACTGAACCGGTTAAGCCTCAATTTCAATCAGTGAATGAGGATCAAACTATCAACCCTCTAGGGTTATTGTGAAAATGTTACATGACGTAGGTAAAATTTTCTGGAATTAACCTTTTTAATGTTCTCAGTAAGTAATTATGACAATTGCAATCCTTAATTGTTAGAGTCTCCATGAATTCTAAGTCTACCTGATTTTCTCTTCTCAGGGCTGATGAGGGACTTTGCCAACCATGGTTTGGGGCTCAGCTCTGGTACCAGCTCAGTGAGTTTGTACTAACTATTCTCTCTCTCATTCACGAGTATCTCTGACTATCTGTGAGATGCTTAGAATCAGTTGTCAATGATTCCAGGTCTGTTATTTGGTACTAAGGGAGCTGAGTGGCTTTACTTAAGAGACGCTAAGTGACTTGCCCAAGGTCACACAGTTAAATAAATGACCATCCTGGGGTTTAAGTCCAGGTTTCCGAAGTGCTATCCATGATGCCGCACCATGTCTTGCCCGCTAGACCTGCATCTCCAAATTCTAAACCTCAAAACTCAGGGCTCCCACCTACAGCACCTCCTAAACTGAGGATGGGTATTTCCTGCTGCTAAGGCCAGACTCCTTCCTTTGGTCTTCTGGGAACTTCCTTCCCCAGGGCAGGTCCTAGTGCGGAGCCAGATGGAAGGGCCCCAGACAGGGGACAGGAGCCCTGAGTCTCCGTGCCCTTGTGTTGGAGAAGGTAGTGACACACCTAAGCGTCCTCCCTCCTCCCAGGAAACTAGGAAACCAGCACTTACCCAGAGCGCCTTCCCGCTCTGTCAGCAATCCAGACCATATGGTTAATTAGCTAAAATTTGCGACCGCATCTGTGATGCTATTTCTCTTTTTGGCATGTGTGAACTTAATTACTGAAGCCATGGGAAGCTCCTGGCCCACTGGGAGTGTGGTGGGCACGGGGGTCACAGAGAATGCCAGTGGCTTAGAGAGGGGATGTGTGGGTGGTTGAGGGTCTGAGAAATGGAGAACAGAGAGGGCCATTTGATCGGCGGAGGACGGGGGCTTTATGTGCAAGCAATGAGGCTGGGACACAATGTCACGAGGCCCCATCTGGGTATGCTGGCAGCATCCACACAAAAAGGCCAACCCCCTTGCACAGTGGAGGGTACGGTTCAGTTGCCGGTCACCCACCATTCCTTAGTTCTGTCCTCGATTATCGCACAAAACATCTGTCTCCTGGAACATGGGGACGGGGCCTCTAACACAGAAGGTGTCCCATAAAGAAGGCTGATTGGTGCAATTAATGAATGTACCCTTCTTTGCCTTTGCTTCCTCATCTGTGGAATGGGTCCTAAAAGTTAAAGTCAACCATTCTGTTAGGATTAAATGAAATAAAATGCATGCAGTAGTTAGCACAAAGCCTGACATGATAGGTGTTCGGTAATAACTCACTGAATGAATGAGTGGAGAGCAGAATCAAAGAACCACTGAATGTCAGTCCTGGGAGAAGCCTGAGAGATTGGAATCTAGTCCGATCTTCCCACTGTGCCTCAGTTGTCTCATCTGTAAAATGGGGACAATACACTCACCTCCCTGATTAGGTTACTTGAGGATTAAAAGAAATAATGATGTGCAGACCTTCTAGAAGACTGCCTGAAATGGGGTAAGCACTCAGTAAACACTGTTGCTGGGGGTGTGGATGATAATAGAATGGGGGAAGCTTACTATGAGCAGGGAAAGGGCTTTGTCCAGACAACAGCAGCCTATGGTATATTCTGGACTGTAACTCAGGGTCCCTCCTCTCAGCACGAGCCCACAGCACGAGCCCACACAGTGCTCCAGGGCACACCCTGACAGCTCTCAGGGGTCAGTGGTATAGGAGGGAACAGAGATCCCCCCTCTTTGGGGAACACTCAGACTAAGAGGCAAGTCAGCCCAGGTCTGACCAATGTTGACAGAAAAGTCTTGCCCCTTGTGGGGACTCAGGGGCTCCTGTTTTTGATTTTGCAGATGGTGCCGTTTGGTAAGAGGGCATATCGAGAGTAACATCCAGCCCTGCTCGGCAAGCCAGGGGCAGTGCCCACGAAGGGTGTGTCTCCCCCAGAAGGCTCTTCCCGCCCCCCTGCCCCGATTCATACACATGTGTTTGATTGGCAGCTGTGGCCTTGGAGTCCTCTCTGGGTCAGTGGACAGTCTGGGGGCTGGTGAACTGACAGCCTTAGAATCCGGGGAGCAGACCATTTGTGTGTCTTACTCATCTCTCTATCTCTAGTGTCTAATAACTAGTGGACACCCAAGCAAATACCTGTGGAAGAAATGAACCATTGTATCTTTACCACCAGTCATAGGCTCCACCGCGTGGTATGAATTCAGTGCATCCTGGGTAAATGGATGATGAAGTAGCAGAAGTATGCATAGGAAAAGCTGTGATTTCCTCAACTTTCAGCATGATATAGTAATAGGAGTTAATTTATTGAGCAGTAACTCCGCCCAGGCATAATACAAAGAGTGATAGACGTATTATCTCCTGAAATCTCACCAAGGCCTTAGAGGAAGGACTTAGGATTGCATGTGATGTACAGATGAAGGCATGAAGGCTCATCAAGGCTGAGAGGGTTAGCCAGTGGTCACATGGCTCTTAAAGGAACAACGTGAACATTAGAAGTGAGTGCCTGGATAGTTCAGTCAGTTAAGTTTTGGACTTCAGCTCAGGTCATAATCTCAGTTTGTGGGTTTGAGCTCTGCATTGGGCTCTGTGCTGACAGCTCAGAGCCTGGAGCCTGCTTTGGAGTCTGTGTCTCCTTCTCTCTCTTCCCCTCCTGTACTTGTGCTTGGTCTCTCTGTCTCTTGAAAATAAACACTAAAAATAAAAAGTTTCATTGCCTCCAGTGGTGTTTCATTGCTTCCTTTTTTTTTTGCAGGTTCTAGAAGCTTCTGACACTTCCCACTCTTTGTCTGAGGCCTTGGGATCCCTCACTCTGGCCCAGCCCTGACCCAACAGACTGTGGTGCTCGTGTTTGACTGTGCCCCAGCCTCCCCTCCCTGTCTGGGGCCGGGCCCTTTGCAGCATCACTTATGAGCAGATGTTGGATGAAAGAGTGGATAAATGAATGAATGAGTGAAAGGCGGTATGAAGACTGCACAAGGACGTGTGACCTCCCCCATCATGGCAGCAAATCCCCCCTCACATCTCTTTAGAAGCCTGGTTGTATACCCTCTTTGGCCTCCGGGGGCACCAGGTAAACCCAGTCATTCATTCATTCACTCAATGGCCACCAGCACCCTTTTTAACCACCATGCTCCTCTCCTAAGTTGATGCGTAAGGTATCAGGAGACCTACCACTCCCTCTGTCTACGACACTGTTTCCCTCCACTCACTCACCCCTTCACTTTATTCAGTTCTGTGCTTTACTGAGTCACCTCCTCTGAGAAGTCTGCCATGTTCACACTGGATAAAGTAGAACTTTCCAGTTCCTTACCCTGCTTTATTCTTCTTCATGTTCCCTATTGGCACCATAAATACATGTCCATTTTCTCTTGGCTGCGTTCACATGCCCATCCTTTCCCAGAAGGTTAGCTCTCTGAGGGCAAGGACCTTATCTGTCTTGTTAACTGCTATTTTACCAATATTTAGAAGAGCGCCTGCCACAGCAAAGCATCTGACATGTATTTATGAAATGATGGGAAGGGTGGTTGGAGAGCATCGGCTCTGTTATTTAAACGTCTGTGTAGCATCTGACATTCTCTTTCTTTCTCATTCTCTGGCACTGGCTTCTTCATCAGTCAGGCAAGATATCAGACGTGACACCCCCGCCCTGAATGTATAAAATGGGCTATCAGGACAAGAAGAGATCAGGTCTGAGTGTTAAGAGCCTAGGTCCCTGTCCAAAGGCTCCCCACCTTGTGAAGGCTGGGACCCACAGCCTAACCTCAGAGCCCCAGGCTTTGCCATGCACGCGACAGGGGTTTTCACCAAGACAAGTCAGTGCAAGGCAGCACTGGGACTGGTTTTGAACAGGGAGGTCGGGGACAGCTGCTTTCACAGCACCACACAGTGCTGACAACATCAGGTATGTCGTTTTGCTTCCGTTGCCTCTTACCCAAAACCAAAGGTATGCTAACCCCAACCTTTGAGGGCACTTGGTAGGTTGAAATGGAAGTGCTTTGTGGAGTGGAAAGGTTCACACAGATGGAGAGAGCAAGGCTGGGCAGTTCAGAGTTGACTGACCACTGGGAGCCATGCGAGGATTCAGAGCATGGTAGAGACACTACGAAATTATGTTTGGGAAGCGACTGCAGTTGTGTGAACAGACAGCCTGGGCCTCCACCTTCCTTTTTCCCTTCCAGATTGTGCCTAGGGAAGTGGGGAGGGGAGAGTAGTAGCTCTGCAGGATGGGAATCCCCCTTACGCAGGAGGGAGTGGGGGTGGCAGGGGAACAGGCCTGGGTGACAGGCACCACTTGTGCCACCCTGATTAGCTGGGAAAATGCAAATCTGCACTTCCTTCCCCGCCGCAGCTAACAAGATAATGAATATTTTCATCAGCTGCAGAGAATACAAACATCTGTAGGAACACCAAACCTACTCGCAGGGGTGGGGGGAGGAGGGGAGGACGCGGAGGTGGGGAAACAGCTTCTCAGCAGTTTTTAGGAAGAGATGTGTGAAGATGCCGGAGTGGTGGCTGGGAGCTAGGAGCTCCGGCTGGTGCCTCCAGCACTCGGCACTGTGGGGGACGGGTGACTCCCCACTACAGCCTACTCCCACTGCCCTTTCAGGGTTGATGCATGGTGCTATGTGCACTTTTCATCCCCACCAATCTATCCATCTTCACTGGCAGCCATTTCTGCCTGCCCACATGTCTACTCAGCAAACATTCATGAAATCCTACTGTGTGCCGGGGATGAAATTAGGCATTAGGGGGTAGAGGTGAATAAGACATTGCTAGCCCTCAACAAACCCATCCATGCATATATTTACTTCCATTATTAGATGCCTATTCATGAAGCGTCCATTGTGTGCCGGCCACTACCAATCTAGTTGGACAGATGGATATGTGAACACATCCTCGTATTGAAGGAAGGCTCTGATAGAGCAGACAGCAAAGGAGGATCACCTACTTCATTCTTCTAGAGGAGTGGTGTGCCAGAAAGACTGTTTGGAGGAGGCAACCAACCTCTGGTGCAGATTGAAAACAAACTGGCTATTTTAAAGCAGGGAAAATGGAAGAGCATTCCAGATACAGGGAAGAGCATGTGCAGAATCAGGGAAGCAAGAGGAACCCAGGGGAACTCTGTGAACCACAAAAGTTCAGTAGAAATGGATGATACCAAGCAAGGCAAGGGCCAGGAGCACTGATACAGGAAGTCTGAGAGGTAAGCTTGAGCCCATTTAGTGGAGCCTTGTTCACCACGCTAAGGAGGTGAAGTTAATCCCGGGCATGATGCAACACTGCTGGCCAACTTTTGAGCAGAGGAGTGCCAGGCTAAGATGCCCATTTTAGGAAGATCACTCTGGCTGCAGCATGGAGGACGGATTCAGAAGGAAGAGTGGGAGGGGAGTAAGGGGGTTGATGGGGATGCCAGCTGGAGGAAGCCTGGCCCTTATTCCCAAGGTCTTGTTCTCTAGGGGCTGGAAGACACCTGCACATGCAGAGAGCTGGCTCTGTGACTCTGCTGAGCACCACGAGCTACTCATAAGAGCCCCTTCTTGGAGTTTCACTGAGGAACAAATGAGATAATGTGTGTCAAAGTGACCTACAAGGTCTAAAGCACTGTAGAAATATTATCTATTGGTTATTTAATTAGAGCAGTACTATTGGGTCTGATCATCATTCCCTTCTGTTGTCTTTCATTTCCGTCACTGATAATCTAGAAACAGAAAGTGGCACAAAATTGGAGCCTCTAGGCTCTAGATTTGCCACTCACTGTGAACTTGGCAAGTCCCCTGAAGCTCTGTGTTTCAGTTTCTGCATCTCTGAAATGAGAATAACACTCCTTCCTTTACTTAGTCTTTAAGGTTCGCAGGAGGACAAATCAAGATGGCTGACCCTCCAGTATTTGAGAAACATGTACCTTCAGCAACTTGAGTAGAAAGTGGGTGTGACCTCAAATCCAGGGAGCACCTACCTGGGCTCCGTATTTCAGATTAGAGGTTTGGTCTGCAGGCCAAATGTAGCCCTCTGCTTGTTTTTTGGTACAGGCCGTGGGCTAAGAATGGTTTTTAATTCTTAAGTGGCTGTTGGAAAAATCAAAGAGAGAATAATATTTTGTGTGACATGCCAAAATTCTGTGAAACTCAAAACTTGGTGTCCATAAATAAAGTTTTATGGGAACACACCCACAACATGCCAAGTGGGCGACAGGTGGAGGGCTGCATTCATTTGTATAATGTTTATGGCTTTTTTCCCATGGCACCCTCAGAGTTGGCTATCGGCACCAAAGAACACAGGGCTATACAACTCAGTATATTTACTGCCTGGCCCTTTACCAAACAAGTTTTCTGACCCCCTACTTTAAGAGTTATTGATTTATTTTGAGAGAGAGATAGAGAGAGCAACAGAGAATCCCAAGCAGCCTCTGGGCTAACAGTGTGGCACCCAACACAGGGCTTGAGTTTATGAACCATGAGATCGTGACCGGAGCGAAAATCGAGAGTCCAATGCTTAACAGACTGAGCCACCCAGGAACCCCCATCTCCCAATTCAGACACACGGAGTTGAATACTGCTCACTGTTGCCACCTTAAGAGGCAGGAATTTCTACTTATGGATGAGGAAACTGAGGCCCAGAAAAACTGAATCGCTTGTCTAAAGAGAGAGAGAATGCTTCAATTCCATGACTACTTTATTTCAAAACCCATTCTCTTTTTGCCTTTTATCCTGATTCTTCTCTCCTAAGGGAACAGTTACCCTCCTTCTCTCAAGACACCCAGCAGTCGTGAGTCCACCAGACTCCAACCTGAGGGTAAAGACCAAGGTGGGCTGTATCGCACATCATGCAGTGTTTGCGCAGTGCCTGATACCCAGTAGGTGCTTGTTAAGAAACGGTTACTACTTTGGACACAGGTGACTCGGAGGGAGCCATCACCCCTGCATTCATAGTTACCAGGCATTAATTTATAAGATATACTCCTTTTTTCCTTTCTTAACTGGAAATGAGTGTAAACCTGCCCCCTCCCCCAATGCGGCCATGTTTGTGCATACTCTGTTCAGTTTCTCAACAGGAGCCCAGCAGTCAGTGCCTGCTGTTTTATTGCAAGTTCTGCGATCAATACCAACCTACCTCTTCCTCCGGCTGCAAGACGGCTCAGGGCCCCTGAAGACCATCTTCCAATAGCCCTAGCTCCTACTTCTCTAGGCAACCCTCATCACTCAGACTTTCCGAAAACAGGTAAGAGAAAATACCCACGGACAGCGAAACGCTGACAGGAGACAAAGCCTGTTTGTGTTTGTGGATGTGGAGTTGATCAGGGGGACCTAGTGTGTAGTTCGTCCTAGAGCAAGATTCCTCGCCTTTCTGAGATTCGGTTTCCTTGTGGATAAGTTGTGGTTGCTAAGCCAGGCTGTCAGGGTTATAGAGAGGGCTGGACAGGAGCTCTCGGGTAGAGGAAGTGCCCTGCAGCATCTGGCCCACAGCCGATCCTCAGTGAGCTCTACTATACCACCGTTCCTTTTTCTACAATATGCAAAGCTCTGTACAGGCCCTTGGGAGTGGGGGCATGGGGTGGGGGTGAGGGAGGAAAACGACAGATTACTACAGCACCAGGCAAGCTAAACCTGTTGCAGAGAGAGCTCAGAGGAAGAAAAACAAGAATGTAACTTACTAAGGATCCCATGTGCCCAATCTGTGCTGGGAACTTCTTACACAACCTTTGTTTTTTTCTTTTTTAAATGTCTATTTATTCTGAGGGGACAGGGAGGGACAGAGAGAGGGAGGGAAAGAGAAAATCCCGAGCAGGCTCTGCGCTGACAGCAGAAGTGGGGCTTGATCTCGCGAACCGTGAGATCACGAGCTGCGCTGAAACCAAAAGAATCAGACACTTAACCAGCTGAGCCACCCAGGCAACCACTTTCCACACGTGTCCACTCAAAGCCACTCCCTGATAAGCATGCTGAACTCAGCGTCTGCTTCCTGGGCAAACCCCACCCTCAAAGAACGGTAGGAAGTGATGGAGCAAACACCCGGACCGCTTCCGTTCAGTTCTTGGTGGGAACATCATCCTGTGGATACCTGCACAATTAAAGTCATTCATTTGTACGCATCTTCAACTGCTCACTTAACTTCTCCAAAACTGTGATCCTTCGAGGAGCTTAAAGTACCATAAAGTTACATTTTCTGAACTTACTGGTTCAGATATCACTGTCTCCCCACCCTTATGTAAACTCCGATCTCTATCTTTAAAAAAAAATTTTTAATGTTTACTTATTTCTGAGAGAGGAAGAGACAGATCATGAGAAGGGAAACATTAGAGAGAGAGGGAGACACCAAATCCAAAGCAGGCTTCAGCTCTGAGCTGTCAGCACAGAGCCCGATGCGGGCTCAAACTCATGAACACTGATATCATGACCTGAGCCAAAGTTGGATGCTCATCCAATTGAGCCCCCCAGGTGGCCCCCCTTTTTAATTAATTTTTTTATTGTTCGAACTCAGTATCTTAACTGCCCTCTGTTATTTCCATTAGAAGCTGATGGGCAGCATATATTTAAAAATAATCACAGTCCAATGCATGCATTACTCTGATCCTCAGTGCTTCCGAGAGACAGAAAGACATCCACTGTACCTCAGTATCTGCATGCGACTGTGTACTCCGCCCCACCTCCCTGGCTTTGCCTGCCTTTCCCCCCTCATTTATCTCTGCAACAATCCTCTTTATCTTTGAGAGGCACTGTGTGAAATGCAGATGCCTTTCCAGCAGGCTTGCTGATGACAAATTTGAGGACCAAGACAGCATGGGGCCAAATTACGGTAATTCAGCCCAAGAGGGTTCCTTCTGAGTGGAGGCCAACTTCTACCTGTGAGCAGCAAGCGAGCACCGCCTGATGTGTCAGAGCAGCCTAATGAACCTCTCCTTGCCGGGAAAGCCTGCTTTCCTGGCCCTGCGTCTGTCTTCCAGGAGTCTTGGAGCAGAGCCTCCATCGCTCACGGCCCCAGTTCTGGACCAGCCAATGTCCAGAGGCCATCATGCAAGGCCCCATCCCCACAACGATGTTTGGAGTTCAGTCGGGACCCCAAAGAACACCAGCTGTATCCCCTCTGGCTAGCTCACTGCCTTGCTAAACCATTGCATCTAGAATTCCAAGTGTAAAGGCTGGCCCTTTCTTGGGGCTATGTGGCACTGGCTATCAACAGTTCAGCGTGCAAACCTCTTCCCCAAGAGGTTCTGCTTCCTAGATTTATCCTAAGGAGACAACCAGTCAAACGTGCACAGCTGTATTTACAAAGATGCTCATCACAACATGGTTTATGATAGTGAAAAGCTGGCAAACATCGCAGTGTCTATCAATAAATAAATGAATTATAAGTCCAGGCAATGAAATACCACGCAGGCATTGAAAAACATGTAACCGATCTTTATAAATTAGAGGAGAAAGATCTCTAGGGGATATTTTAAAGTGAAAAAATGACAATGACAGGCATATGCTGTGTGATCGTAGGCACGTCCATTTTTTACTATAATGTATGTGACTGCAAGAAAAGGGGACATTTGGAATGAGGTTCACTAAAATGTGAAGGAGGTCACACACAGATAAGACTTTAGGTGAGTTTAAACTTCTTTTAAAAAATATTGCTTTGGCTTTTCTACAGACATATTATATATATGTCATATATAGGGACAAAGCTCTGGGTAAAAAATTTTTCCCCCTTAATCCTGAGTGAAAGGAGGTCTAATATTAACTATTAATAATACTACCTATTATTTATTAATTTTTTTTGTTTATTCGTTTTTTGAGAGAGAGAGAGACAGAGCACAAGCTGGGGAAGGGCAGAGAGAGGGAGACAGCATCTGAAGCTGTCTCTGCTGACAGCTCAGAGCCTGATGGGAGGCTTGAACCTATGAACCATGAGATCATGACCTGAGCCAAAGTTTGATGCTTAATTGAACGAGCCACCCAGGTGTCCCAATAACATTACCTATTAATAAATCTATGAAATATTAGGCAGAAACTTATCTAAGTCACTTAAGACAGAACCTAAGACATGACAAGCTTCAATAAATGGTCACTAGTAATAGTTATTATAAAGAGGCAGGAAAGTGCAGACATCCTGTACAGATAGCCCAGGGCAATGACAGAGGACAACCCAATGGACTAGGCTTCATCTCTTCTGCTGTCATGGGACCACACACACACACACACTCATTCATCCCCAGACCCATAAATGCACACACACTTACACACAAATATACATATTTACACACATAAACCATAATAATACACATTCACACTTACATATAAACACATACCGACACATATTCACCCTCATACATGCACACACACACAAACACACACACACACACACACACACTCATGCTCATATACACCAAGGCACACAGGGACATATACACATATTTTAGGTACGTCCACATATGCTTAAGGCACATGTAGACATACGCATACCCACGTGGAGACACAGGCAGACACACAGTGTGTGCATCGCCAGGGGATAGCCAGGATGGACCCGGCAGAACTGACAGCGGGCACCTGCCTTTCTCCCTGCCCTCTGCTCCACTCACACCCCCCCCCCCGGGTCCAGGTCCCCTCTGCACAGACTCTGCTCTGTGCTGGTTCCCAGAGCCTGTCTCCCTGCAAGGGGAGGGAGGGGTGGCTGGGGAGAAGCGAGAGGGTGACTGTTTGGGTTTAATTAAGCATGATGCCCAGAGACATGTCGCTGAACTCAGAACCCCTGTTCTCCAGGTGTGCGCAGGCATGACAAAACATTTCAAAGCGGAGGACAGCATTAGGAATGGAGGGGCCGACAGCTCCCTAATAGCACAGTAACAAGGAGACACTAATAAAGGCGTGCGTCTGCGAGCTGAGCAGCCCCAGAGACAGACTACAAGGCTGTTTTAAAGGCATGTTGGCAATGCATAGGCCTTTCTTCTGGGGTCTTCTGTGCCCCGTGAATCACAGCAGAGGGCCAGAAATACCCGGTGAGTTGTGCTCAGATTTCCTTCTGTGATCAGGGGTCCCTGAACCAGCACCGGCAGATATGTCCTCGAGAGTCCTAGAGGTCAAAGCTGTGGGGAGTGCGGCACAACAGAGTCCCGCAGTAAAATAGCTCTGGAAGCAAGGAAAGGAGGGCAGGAGGGAGAGAGGAGGTGAGAAGGAGGGATGCAGGATGAGAAGAAAAAGATCCTCTATTTCCTGAGTGTAGAACTGTAGTGAAAGAGCGCTCTTTGGCTCCATAAACAACCTGTGTGAATGTCAAGGATTCTAGATCCCAAAGACAAAAATTGCTAAACCCCTACTTTTGTCGGGCCTCAGGTATTAAAGATGAAAATCAAAGCAAATCAAACAGAGGCATGGTGACCCGGTCTTCAAGCCCTCCCTAGTAGGGGAGTCTTACAGGTAAAGGGGGAACTGTGATATGTGTAAACTTCCCAAATCCCATGTTCTGTCTCCCTTTTCTAGCAAAATCCCTCCTTGAAGAGGAGTTACCGCACCCTCCCTCCACCACTTTCTCCTCTCTCATTCTCACTTAATTCCTTCGAAGCGCCTTCCCCCACACTGACGCATGCGCCTTACCCTCCCTGCCATTACTGATTACCTCCAGTTTGACAAACCCACCACTCTCCATCTTTATCTTAGGTGACCTCTGAGTGGCAGGCGCGACAGAAAACCAAACTCTTCTTGAGAAGTCTGTTCTGCAGACCCCACGGCATCCCACTGTCTGGCAGGTGTGTCCTCATTCTGCTGCCTCTCTGGCTCCTCCGTCTCTGTCCCCTTGGCTAGTTTCTCTTGTCCTCACCCCTAAACAATGTGTCGTGTCTCTCTTCACTCTCTGCACTCTCTGGATGATAACCTCCAAAATCATTTTTGCAATTCTCTATCTACTGCTGACTACCAAAAGGGTTAGTTTACAATCAACTCTGAGGCATGTTTGTGCACTGAGGAGAGTTACAATCAGGCAGTTGGATACGCCTGACTCTTGTTCTGAAGAAAGCCCCAGGCTGGGGTCACAGATCTGGAAGAGGGCACACACAGAGAGCTGTAGGGAGAGAAGACACAAGTACTAAGGATCAAGCCCCAAGAAGGCTGGGAAGTGTCAGTGGAGATGAGGAGGCAAGCAGGGGCATTCTGTGCACAAAAGCCTGGAAAGACATTTTCAGGAAAGAGTGGACAATGATGCTAAGCGAAAAGAAGCACTGGGGTGAGAGACAGAGAGAGAGAAGTGTGTACATGGGATGTAACCACGAAGGGTGCACTTTTGGCCTTGAGGAAAGCAGCTTCTGTCAGTGATGGGTGCAGACGCCAGGCTGTGGTGGGTGGGGAAGTAAGTGGGAAGTGAGGAAGTGGAGACCATTTGCATAGACTTCTCTTTCTAGAATGTTGGCTGCGAATGGAAGACATACGGTGGTGGCAACTTGAAGAGTGTGGAGAGGATGAGAGGGGAGAAATGAGCACAGTTGGGCTGAGGGGAGAGGATCGGGACAGAGGGAGACATTTAAGAAAAAAGGGAGGATATTGGGTTTCTAAATAACTGTAGGGGAGGAGATTGATATAGGATGGCAGAAGACCTCTTCCCCGAAGTGGGTGTGGATGCAGGTATATGAAAAAGAGGTTTGGGGGGGCACCTGGGTGGCTCAGTTGGTTGGGTATCTGACTTTGACTCAGGTCATGATCTCACAGTCCGTGGATTCAAGCCCCACATCGGGCTCTGTGCTGACAGCTCAGAGCCTAGAGCCTGCTTCGGATTCTGTGTCTCCCTCTCTTTCTGCCCATCCCCCACTTGGTCTCTGCCTCTCTCAAAATAAAATAAAGACATAAAAAAATTTTTTTAAAGGCTTGGCATTTATACTCTTTATTGCATGCTGTTCGCATATTTTGTCTTTAAAATAGTGGAGGAAGGGGCCTCCCGGGTGGCTCAGTGAGTTAAAAGCATTCCACTCTTGATTTTGGCCCAGGTCATGATCTTGCAGGTTGTAAGATCAAGCCCTGTTGACAGGGCAGAGCCTGCTTGGGATTCTCTTCCCCCCACCCCTGCTCTCCGTGCCCATCCCCTGCTTGCTCTCTCTGTCTCTCCAAATAAATAAATAAACTTAGAAAAATAGTAGAAGAGAAAGGAAGATAGTGCTGAACTTGTGTTGGAGGCCAAAACAAGGGGGCTCTGAAGGTTTGACCAATCCACCACCGCAGGGATGGGGAGAAGGAAAGGAACAGCAAGAGATCACCTCCTTGTTCAAGGACCCAGCTGTCACTGAGACCATGCATAAGTATTGGTGCCAGTCTGCATTGTGATGTGGCTTATATAAACACATGTGGTTGTCCCCAGGTTGGAAAGAGGAGAACTGATGGGGTGGATACAGGACCAAGGTCCATGCAAGACCAGTCCTCAGCTCACCTGGGTCTACAGGACAATAATAACAGCAGCAACAGCTACCATTTTGTTGAGTGTTGATTATGTGCCAGGTGCCTTACATATCTCTAAATCTCAGGATACTGCACAAAACCTCCAAGTATTCCCCCTTTTACCTAGGAGATCTCAGGTCCTAGAGAGATGATATAATTTCCCACAAGCTTCAAAGGCTGCCTGACTCCAAAGCCTGGCCTCTTTCCCTTATTCTGTATCTTGTCACAACCTTTGAGACTTGACTTCAACTCTTATTTTCTCCAAGTGTTTGCTTCGCTAGGATAAACAACTCCTGGCTTTGAACACGTCCTTTTGGGACCTTGTTTCCAGTCCCATTCCTCTCCATGCAGTTTGCTAGCTTCCCATTCTTGAACAGTTGTACACACATGTGCTTTTTTCAAGGTGGTAATGAGTCCCTATGGGAAAGCCCAGACTCCACAGTAAAAAGTTCTTGAAGACTCTGGAGGGTTTCCCCCCAAGGAAATTTGCATATGCTTCCCTCTAGTTTCCTCCCTAAACCAATCTGCCAACTCAGATGTCCTTCCAGGAGCCAGAGATGCAGAGCCTAGCATCCCATGGCCATGATCACCTCTCTGCCTCTCCCTCCAAAGACCAATCCCCATGCTCCAGAAAGACCACGTCACTTGAAGTCTTACATGCTTCGTTCTCAAGTTTTGTGCTTCTTCTTCACCTTTTGATCTTTCTGCCTGAAATATCCCTTCCTTGGCCATTTCCTAGCAAACACTTGCCCTCAAGATTCAACGCAGGCATCATTTTTGAGGAACATTCTCAGGTGGTCTGCTAGCAACAGATCCCCCATGCACCCACCCCCAATATTCATGCTTCCTCCATCATAACACAGAACAGGCAGAAGACAATGGTATGTGACTGGGTCACTGGGCTTATCAGACTAGACAAAACCTGGTTTAAGGCACTTACTACTTGTGTCACTTAACCTCTCGATGTCCCCATTTTCTCTGCTCTAGATGGAGATAGTGTAGACCTATTTCATAAGGTTGCCATGAAGAAGTAAGCTGAAAGCACTTAAAGCACTTGGCACAGTGCTCAGCATGTAAGAGATGGCAGTTATTCCTGTAACACTTGTCAAATGGTACTATACTGAGTCTATGCTTCTATCTTCCCCACCAGCCCATGAGTACCAAGAGGGCAGGGATAGCATCTGATTCATGTTCCCATCTCCAGCACCTTGCTCAGTGTCTGGCATGCAATAGAGGCTCATGAATAAATGAACAGAGGACTCTAAGTCGCTTCAGTGTATATTGTCCTTGTAGTCACATTATCTGGAATTACCTATTTCATTTCCATATGTTTTGAAAGAAGATAAGGGATAAGATGTATTTCCTCCATTTGAAAGGCAGGAGACTTCCCCAAGGACTGACTAGATGATGATGAGATTTATGGGTCGAGTACCAAGTTTCATGTAAGATTGTGGGGCATTGTGGTGGTCATCCCCAACTGGAATTTATGACCATTTAAAATAAAGACCAATGGGTAGGCACAGCCAACAGTCTAAGCTGGCAAGAAAAGATCTAAGTCACATGGAGAGGTGGGTGCACTGTACCAAGAAATTACATTCTACTGGTACTCATGCATACAATCATTCTTGTTTACAGCTCCACAAGCAATAGGGCAGTTCCATTTGATTATTGGCCATCCGTGCTGTTACATTTACAAAATATATTAAACGTTACCCTTTCCCAGAAATGCCGGGATCCTAGGTTCCCAGCAGGGTTGGGGAAAGTGATGAAGAACCCAGGTGAGAGGACTATGAGCCCAAAGACTCAATTTCAGGTAGCCACAAGCTAAGAGCAAAGAATAGAGTTCAGGTCAGGTGAAGGCCAACCATCTTGTAGAGTCAATGAATTAGCCATCTGAGCCCTGTATGTAAGCCACCCCTAAGAAGACTCTGCCTTCCCCCTCAACCACCACCGGCGCCTAGCTCTCTCCCCCTATACCAGAGCCACATGACCCCAGCTAACAGCCTTATCTTCACTGCAGCCACCAGGACCTGAGTCCAGTCAAAGGAAACTTATGAACCTCTGGACCAGAGATCAGGGGACTTAGGTTTACATTAGCAGTTGGTACTTTTGTCTGTTACACATGCATCTAGTGGTACAGTCATTATTTCTTTACAGATGTGTCTTTCCTGCTAGCCTGAGGCTTTCCTAGAAGCACTAAGATTTTTTTTTAGAAAGGTAGAAGAAAATAAAAGAAAAAGAAAAAAAGGATAAATAAAGAAAAGAGCGGAAAAAGAAGAAATTAGACTGGCTTCTGGTTTTGCTCTCATTTCAGGAACCAGTTTTATATAATGGGCCTCCATCCTATATTCCCAATGCCCATCTTGATAACCTGCCCAGAGAGCTATGCTCTTTTGATCCCAGATGCTTTCCCTCCAGGAGACAGAACTCTGGCCCCAGATTTTTGCCCCATATCTTGGGCCTTTAGTCTTTGAAACATACCTAACTTCCACTGCAAAGTTGTGAGCCCTGACTCTGAACCAACATATACTTGCACTACCCAAGGGGACCTCTATTGGATTTTCCAATCTGCTTACAGCCATGTTTCTTCCCTTCTGGAAGTGTCCTGTGAATGCTTCATCTCAGAGAAGCGTAGATTTGAGGAAGGAAATGAAGTAGGTGAGTCAGGATGTCATTGGAAGAACAGGGGTCACAGAGAAGATAGCTAATACTAGGGAAGGGAGGTGGGACCATGTCTCCTTCATGAGGGGGAGTACTTCACTCAGAGACAGGCCTCTGATTCATAATTCAGAATTCAGGTGGGGAAATGCAGAAGAGAAAATACATACTGAGTATATACCACAAACCAAGCACTGTGAGACTATGTATTAGCACACTTACTGTCCCCATTACTCCCTCCAGTAGGAGCCTTTGTTCCCAATTTACAGATGAAAACACTCAAGTTCAGGGAGCTTAAGACTTTTCTTCGATATCAACAAGCAAATTAAGGGTAGAGCTAAGAACTGAATCAACTCTGTCTGACTATAAAGTTTGGTTCCTCCAAACCCCTAGCCTACGTAAATAGGATGTCCCCACACTTTTGAAACATGCCTTTACTCCCAACTAACCTCAAGTCCCCAGAAAAACTATCTTTTATAGTTTAAGTGAGCAATCATGATCACCTCTGCTTGTCTGGCTCCTTCCATGAGGAAACTGTGGAATCATGGGCCACTGAAGCCATAAGCATATTAGTACCCCACTGAAGCTATGGCTTTCACATTTCTTTTCTTTATGGAAGAATCTATATTTGGGATTCCCACGCATGAAGCAGATACCAGAATGTTCTTCAGCTCCCCACCCCCAATCTGTCCCCCTCTGGAAGGTACTCCTAAGGCCCTTCTGAAGACCCCATGCCCCTCCAAAGAAATGCCATCCGCTTATGTTGGCACCTCAGCTGTGGATGAGGAGACTGGGGACTGGGTCAGAAAGAGGCTCACTGAAGGTTATCCAATGACCTGGAGGCAGCATCGGGACAAGAATCTATATCCATTGTTGCTAGTATTCTCTTTTCTATACAACGGCCAAGTCCTATCCATCAGCGCGAATGATAAGTTGCTCTGAGTCTATGCAGGCAGACAGCGTAGGAGTGGGTTCTGAAGACAAAAACTTCCTTCTGACAGGGGAAGTAATCATTAATAATAGTGACCAACTTAACTGAGCACTTTCTGTGGTGCTAGGTGCACCACAGTAAACTGCTGTCAGTAGGATTTGATCCAGAGCCATCTCGCTCCAGAGCCCAGCTCTTAAGCAGCCTTCAGTACAGTCATAGACTAGTGAAGGCTAGTGTCGTTGGTATTTACCAACATACCCTTCCCTCCCCTCCTGCCAATCTCCCAGCAAACGCTCTGCACGATCAGACATCTCATTTTCCTCACCGTGACCGCCTATGTGCAAGGTCTTGGGTATAAATGCGCACCTCCTACCCTCCCTCTGACAAACGCACACGCACGCGTACACAGGTGCGGGCATGCGCTCATGCATAATGCATGGCGCCGCGGTCGCAAAGCCTGCTAAATTGAGATTCAGCCGGCTGTTGGGTCTGGAGGAGACACCTCAGTGCCTGCGTCATTAGCTGAGCTCTGAAAGCCATCATTACTGCAGCCACTGTGGCTGAGTCACAGAGACCGCAGGCAGGTAATAGAATTGCAGGGACACATAATAAAAGGGAATGGAATGGGACTCGGCCCGGAAAGGAGACTATCTGTTATCCGTCCTGAAGGGTGACTGTAAACATGAAGTTCCAGGTCCCCGAGATACAGGTTCCGGCAAGTCCCTTGGCAGAGGATAATAAACGGCGCAATTATAACCTTGGCACTCTGAGGTTTCAAAAGACAGGGAGGAAAAAAAAAATCAATGAAATTAATTTAATGTGGACCCATTCTTTATGTTTGTTTTGCTACAGCAGTTGTAGGAGGTACCCCTATAGACCTGCTCATCTTTCCTCCACCCACTGTCTTTACCCACAAGAACAAAGGGGGGAAAAAAGCCAGGACTTCCGGCATATCTGTCTGTGACATCTAATAAAAGGGAAACAGACCAGAGAATCTCAGGCTGGAAGAAGCTTTAAAATTGCATCTTTTATGACAAAGAGGAAGACGCAGGGTCGGTACAGACCATTGTGTGGGTTGTGCCCTGTATAAGGGTGCCCTGTTGAGGGGGCAAATGGAGACTTCCATCTAGCTCATGCTATCCAGATCCTTGCATGAGGTCACACCCTCTCTATATTATTAATAGGGAGGAGCCACAGGTAGGCCTAAGGAGTTAACACTGAATGAGGACTCAGAGACATGTGTTCTGTGGGGTTCACATTCATGTGATCATTTGTACATCCCCTTCCTGGATATATTCTCTCTCTGTAAAGGGAGGACATTAGATAAGGTGTAGCGGAAGGGACTACTACACTGATTTCCCAGCAGGCAGAGTACTCAGAGTATAAAACATCTGCCTTATTTAGTATTTTCAGTAATCCCCTGGAGGTTTCCCATTTTGCAGATGGGGGAAAAAAAAAAAAGTGAAGTTGAGAGAGCTGTGATCACCTTTCCCAGGTCACAAAAACAGCTGAGCAGAGAAGCAAGGTTTGCAATCTGAGTGGGTCTGGGCAGCATGCCTCCTCTTTAAGGACATTTCCACCTCTAGTTCTCTGTGATTCTATATGTAAAGCGACCTCGGCTATTGGAGTGCCAGGGGCCGAAGGCAAGGACTGGACCTACTGTCCCAATCAAACAACAGGGAGCATCATCTGATAGGAGCTGATGGGCCTGTGTTGCAGGGGGCAAGTGGTCAGGGTGCGGCAGAAGCGAAACTGACCAAATGCAAAACTGGTCTTCCAGGGAGGTTAATGAGAGGTAATCCTGAAAATCACTGTCCAGGAAGCCTGGTGTCAATATTTAGTAAAATAATTGGACAAATGTGCCCAGAGAAAATCTGTAAGCATTCGGGAGATAATGGAAGAGTGAGCGATAAGGAGCACTGGAGGCTCATGTAGAACAAATCATCCTGGACGACTTGATAGCTTTCCCTGACAAAATTACAAAATTAGTGGATGAAGGAGATGTACTAGAGGTTATGGATCTGAGCTCCAGCAAAATATTGAATAGTGTCACATGTGATATTCAACTTGCCAAATTAATTCAAATTGCCTCTGATTCAAGCTGTGTTATGCGGATTAGTGCTATTATTGAATCTGGGTGAAGAACAGAGCCATCAGGTACTGATGCATAGTATTGCTCCAAGGGCCAGGCCCAGAGACCTTCTGAACCCCGTCTGTGGTCTGGATGGGAGTGGCAGCAGGGTCACTGGTATCCCAGTGAGAAACGCAGGCATGTTTAAAACAATGGAAGGCCCTGGGGCACAAAGAGGGAAAGGATGTTTGATAGATAATCTGATGATCACAACCTCCCTATGGGACAGCTGTCATTACCATCATCTTTATCATCATCAATTGTCATCATCACAATTGAGCTCATAATGAACTGAGGGTTCAGAGAGGGCGTGGCTGCCCATAAAGATAGGAAGTAGAAGCACCTGTTTCTGATTCTAATGATGGGTGTACTCTCCTCTGTGCCCAGTGGTTCCCAAACTATGCATATATCAAAATCGCCAGCGGTGCAGGGAGAGTGAGGGAGGGTTCTTAAAGATTGCTGGGCCCACTCCCAGAGTTTCTGACTCTGTGGGTCTGGGGTGGGGCCTGAGAATTTGCATTTCTACCAAGTTCCCAGATGATGCTAATGTTGCTAGTCCAAGGCCCACACTTGGACCACTGCTCTATTCCAGTACTTTTGGATATTAGGGATTCACTCACCTATGACTCACCTGCTAATCATGTTAAAATGTAGATTCTGATCAGTAGATCTGCTGAAGAGTGAAGGATTCTGTGTTTCTAGTAAACTCCCCAGTGGGGCCCATGCTGCGGGACACACTTATGCCGTGATGTTGGGAAGTGAGAAATCTAGAAAGCACCACGACTTAGGAATCTACTCTGGAATTCAAAGTAAAGGAAAGATGTCTCAAGATATACAGAAAGATGATTTGTAGATAAGTCCTAATTTGGAAGATCTGAATTCCAAATGTGGCCTTGCCTTTCTTTTATTCCTTTTATGGCTGGAGGAATTTCTTTAACTTCTTTAGGCATCAGCTTGCTTGTTTTCAAAGTAACACCCATTATTTGGTTATAAAATTTTTTTAATGCAAAGACAATTTTATTCTATGGTCAATTTATTTTAAAAAGTCCAAGAGAAAATACTTGTGAACTTGTCAAAAACAATTGCTGAAGACATACCCTATGGTATTCCTCAGCATTCTTGTGTGGACAGCCACCCATGAAACCCTTCTCAGAAAGCAGTACTAATTTGTCTCTCTCTCTCTCTCCCCTGATGACTGACTCTACGTCCTTCCACAGGGAAACAGGACCCAGGATACTTGTCATTGCCCAAATGCTCCCCAGACTCATCTACATCTAATGATTTTATTGGAATTCTAGAATCACTGCATTATAAAATATACCCCTCTGCTTTTTTTGAAGTTCATTTATTTTTATAGAAAGAGAAAGAGAGAGAAAGCACAAGCAGAAGTGGGGCCAAGTCGGGAGGGGCAACGACAGGGTAGGGGCAGAGAGAGGAAGAGGGATAGCCCGATGACCTGGGGCTCAATCTCATGAATCATGAGATGATGACCTGAACTGAAATCAACATGTTCACAGCAGCACTTTCAGCAATAGGCAAATCATGGAAAGATTGTCCATCAACTAATGAATGGATAAAGAAGATGTGGTATATATATATACAATGGAGTATTACATGGCAATGAGAAAAAATGAAATATAGCCATTTGTAGCAAAGTGAATGGACCTCGAGGGTGTCATGCTAAGTGAAATAAGTCAGGCATAGAAGGACAGATACCATATGTTTGCAGTCATAAGTCTAACAGGAGAAACCTAACAGAGTACCATAGGGAAGGGAAGGGGGAAAGAGAGATGAGGAGAGAGAGGGACACAAATCATGACAGACTATTGGATACTGAAAACAAACCAAGGGCTGAAGGGGGAGAGCGAGGGGAGAAGGGGGTGATGGTCATGGGGGGGCACTTGTGGGGAGAAGCACTGGGTGTCATATGGAAACCAATCTGACAATAAACTACTATAAAAAAATAAATAAAAGAGACCAGAGAGAGGAAAAAATAAAATAAAATAATATAAAATAAAATAAGAAAAAAATTCTATATTTAAGAATGTTGTAACATGTTAACAAATAGAACCCTACCCCGCGCAGTCTTCCAGCCCGTGAATTCCGACCATTCTCTCCATGATCTCTGCTTGCCCTCCCCACCTCCTTCTGTTACCTCTCGCACTCCCTGACCAGTGCCTACCACAGTAGCACAGTCTAAATCTTGATGTATTTCTTAATGTTCCTCAAACTCCAAGAAAGAAATCACTAGTTCTGCTCACATCCCAGTCTCTTTTTTCCCACGCTTCCAGAGTAACACAAATTTCTCCCAGAGCCCTGTCCTTTTATGTTCACCTTGGCCAACAGCAGGTCTAAGCTACGTGCAGTCAATAATTAGTCATTCATTTACCTTTTTATTAAGTCATTTTTTTCATTCCCTCAATAACTGTCCTGCCCCCAGCCACTCCTTCATTTATTCCACCATTCATTGAACACATCACTAATCCATTCATGTATTTATTCTCATATATCTTCATCAGTATATGAATCACATGTGAATAAACCTTATATATATGTATGCATCCATTGAGCAGTCTGTTCCATTTTTCATTCACATCAGATCTCTATTCATACATTCTTTCATTCACTCATTCATTTACCGAACATGCACAGTGTTCTTTGGGCACCCACTTGGTCAGGATCTGCCTTAGATACTGATTTGTAGAAGGTGTGGCCACTGCTATTGAGAAATTCACAAACTGATAAAGACAGAGGAGAGGCAAATATAAAACTGCAAATGCTGTGTGGTCGGGGTAAAGCACAGGAGGGCAAGAAGTTGAAAAGAAAAGTAATAAGAACTGCATGCCTACTAGGTTCCCAGTACTTCCCCTGCCCTTTTCTGATTTAAATATTCCCTTCCGTTTGGGGTACCTAGATGGCTCAGATGGTAAAGCGGCCTAACTCTTCATTTTGGCTCATGGTACATAACCTGAAGCCCTGAACCCGGCTCTACACTGGGCATGGAACATGCTTCGAATTCTTTCTCTCTCCTTCTGCCCCTCCCCTTTTTGCACACGCATACACTCTAAATAAGTAAATAAATAAATAAAAGTTTAAAAATATATTCCTTTTATTTTAATAGATAACGAGACCAAATTTACGTAGTAAATAGACTCGGTTGAGATCTGAGCCCAGGCCTTTTCGTCACGCTCCCCAAATACTTAACCACTCTGCTATATTCACCCATATCACTGGCGACCTCACTTTAAATTAGAATTTCTGGGGAGTGATGTGGGAGAAATCCAATTAGAAAGGTGTGAGAAGCATTGGGAAAGTGAATAAGTCGAAACTATGAGTTTCCATCAAGAGGTTTATCTTTCAAAGGGCGGAGAGGGAAGGTGGTACCTGCAGAGGAGACTGGGAGCAAGTCCTAGCTGGGGCATCAGGAGAATCTCAGGGGTAAAGACCGGCAGGTCTACACTGCAAGCCCCTTCCATTCTCGTCTGTTTGTCCCTGTCTCCATTCCTGTTGCACTCGCTATGCCTGTGAGCTGTTTTTATTTACTTCTGCAAATGCTAGGACTTAACGCAGAGGCTAACATAGTGTAGTTGCTAATGTAACACCTAAAGAGTGAGGGTCAACTGCTCTACAATGGATTCATGCATTACCTAGAATTGTACTGTAGAGAAAGAGAGGAGTATGTGGTCTGAGCCGGGCTGCCCATCACCAAGTGATGAGTGGATCCCACCAGATCCTGGAAGGCTGGTGATATGGAGGCAGTGGCTGGGAGAACTCGAAACAAAGTCAAAGCTGATAAGAAAACCGTAGATTCAAACACAGAGTAAAACTGACTTCATGACTTAGCAGGGGGCAGCATCAAAGTTGGGGACTCCAGGGGTGCCTGGGTGGCTCAGTCGGTTAAGCGTCTGGGTTCGGCTCAGGTCATGATCTCACGGTTCATGGATTCGAGCCCCATGTCGGGCTCTGTGCTGACAGCTAGCTCAGAGCCTGGAGCCTGCTTCAGATTCTGTGTCTGCCCCTCTCTCTGACCTTCCCCTGCTCACGCGGTCTCTCAAAAACATTAAAAAAATTTTGGAAAAAAAAGTTGGGGACGCCAACTAGTATGTAGGATTGTCTTAGAGCAGATAGGATACTGGCCCAATGAAAACAGACCTAGGATGCAAATGTCACATGCCTATAGTGTTCAAATGTTTGCACAAATTCCCTGGCAATTTACATCGGTTCTGGAGCACTAGCAGAAAATACAGTCTTCTGGGTGTGGAGAAAATGAAGGTTTCAGCTTCAGTGGGGTGGGTTTTATTACAAGTGTTGTTAGTCTGTTATGCAAAAAGCTCATTAGAAACTCACTAGGGCTCTCAAAAGTGTTGCACATTTGTTATAATTACATTCCTTCGGATTCCTCCATGGGTTTCTTGCTACTGTCTGAGCATTGGATGTCTTGAAGGTGCACAGGGAGGGACAGCTTCCGGCTCACTTGGCGTGTGAGTTCAGGGCCAGATACCTGCAGTTCATGCCCCACACATACAGATACTGCTGAAAGGAAGAAAGGGACCTGCCAAGGGGTGGATTATAGCACATGCTTTGATGTGCATTATTTCCTATTACAACAATCAGAGGAGCCGAAGGATCAGATACGTCAAGTAGCCTTCCCAAGGTCACACAGCTTGGGGAGAGCAGAAATGGTATTGGTACCTCCACTGGTCTAACTTGCAAAGCCTATATCCCTTCCAGGGCCCCACGTAGCCACCGACAATGGGATCTCTTTAATAAGAGAAAGGATTTTTCACTCCAGGTTGGCAACCTTTTTGAGAAAAGGAGGGGGCAGGAGGAGAAAGAATCATTTCATGCCAGTTTCAGTCTTAAAGATCACTCTCCAGCTGTCAGCGGAGCCCACAATCATGGTGGAATTTTATTAAGGAGCAAGAGTCATAGAAGAGAGAAGTGACAGATTGAAAATTAACTTGCCAAACTCCCCATCAATATTGTGACAGCCTCCAAGTACCAGTTCAGTGGCCCAGTGCACCAACTTGACAATATTAACATAACTTTGTCAGAACAAAAGCTTCCCCTGTGTCTTTTCAAGAGAAGTTGATTTGGGGGAGACAGACATTCATCTCTCTGCCTTTTTTTGTCACCTCTGTGGCAGGTCCCCCTGGGCCAAGTCAGGAGTACATGTTTCATAAACTTCCACTCTTCTTCCCACTCCCTGGGAATTGCCACAATGGCAAGATGGTAGCCAGCTGGAGGGTGCTTCTGCTGCTTAGGGTCCTACTGAGTGAATGAAGACCAGGAAGGAGGCCCCCACGTACTTTCCCCTTTCTGAACACCAAGTTGGGTTCCCCTTAGTCTTTATATTTGGAGCAATACACCCTCTGGACCAACTCTTATGAGCTCACCAGTCAGCCCCCTTGTCTCTCTTCACCTAACAGGCTTCTACTCACCCTTCACATCTCAGCTCAGCTATTACTTCCTGAGGAAGACCTACCTGAACTCCTAAACCCCATGTGCATCCCTGATGTTTGGTCCCAGAACACCGTGACTTCTACATGTCACATCCCCAGCTCACTTGACCGAATTTCACTTGCATAAGCATCTGTTTTCATGGGATCTAGGAGCTCAGTAAGTGGAGGGACTGTGGAAGTTATCATCGACTCCAGGTGACTTTTATCTGGGATAAACTATAAACTTAGGACTCTGGGACAAAAGGCTTAAACTAGAACTGTCCCAGTCCACCTGGGACACCCTACAAATACTAGGCACATACCACAACTCTTTGTGTGTCCATCACTTCGCACAGTGATTAAGATTCAGTAAGAACAGGGAATGTGTTCAATGAGAGAATGGAATGGCTTTTTTTAGTTAGTCCTAGAGAAGCTCAGAGAAGCTTGCTGACTTCCTTCTTTGTTCCTTCTATACTTTTGCCCTCCCTTCCTTCATCCCTCCCGGCCCCTTCCTTCCTTTTATTTCTTCCTGCCTTCCCAACTTATAGGTCACCTTATATTCAGCAAGCCCTGTTTGTTTTTTTATCACTGGGCATATAAATAAACATGGTTTCTGCCTTAAGGGCGAGAAGAGAAAATGAGTAGAATATACTGAGAATCTACCATGGGTCAGCCGCTTTAACCACTGGCTTATTTATTTAGCCCCCTGGCCAATGAGGTGGTTAGTATGTTCACCTTGTACAAACAAGGACAATTAGCCCAGGTCAGGTGACTTGGCCAAGGTCACACAGCTAATAACAGCAGAGGGTGAATTTAATTCCAAGTCTGCCAGAGTCTCATCCTTAAACTACACTCCTGCCTCAGCTTTATAGAGGAAAACTGAAATATAAAATAGTGCAGTGTGTAAAGTGCTGTGACAGGCCAGAGTTCCCAGCCTATGGATGGGTACCAAAGTATCTCTGACCCAAAACTTTCTATACACTTTACCCATTAGCTTAAAAAAAAATCAACTTCAAACTTACAGCGACCATTTTTCACAACCTTAGTTGTGGAGACACTTTGCTAGGTCTTGGGATTTGATAGTGACTGACAGTCAAAAATGTGCCAGGTCTCATTTCAATAGGGAAGGTAGACATTGAATAAAGAATCACACAAACATTAATTTAATTTAGGTCTTTAGAAGTATTTCAATGGGAAAACAGTATAAAGACAAGACATGATTTTTTTCATTATTTTCATAGATAAAGAAACAGCCTGGGGGAAATAATAAAGATCATATTGCAGAGAGCTAGGATTTGAATCCACCAACTACTTGATCCCAAAGCCTGTGAGTGCCCTTCCCTCCTTCCTGAACAATGTGACTGTAAAGGCATTGGTGGAACCCAGCAAATCCCTCGCCACCTCTTTCTAAGCTCAGTAACCTGAAAGTCTTTCTCTGCAGAATGGATATAACGTTGGCTCATCTCCATGAGCTGGCTGTGAGGAGCGAAGAAGATCAGCACCTGAAGCACCGTGCAATCTCTGACCCATACATGTGTGCTCGGTAAATAGCAATTATAATCATCATTAATATTATTAGTCAGCACTGAATTATTGACTAAGGTAATTTGGCATTCTATCATATACATCATGTCCTGTGTGGTTGATTAACTTTTAACCTGGGCATATTTTTATAACCTGTGTCCACTCCCCAGCTGCTACCACCCTCCAGTCCCTGAGCCTATGGCAGTGATGTGAATGGAGCAGGACGTGTGACCGTGTGGTGTTAAGTGGAGGGGAGGAATGGATATTGGAGTGTGGGTTTGGGGCCACACTGCTTAGATGTCAATCCTGGATCCACCATTTATTTCTAAGCTGAATGGGAGCCCCTGGGCGCTGGGCCTGGGCTCATCTCTTCTCTCTCTACTCCCTGATGAGTCTGTCTCCTCTCATTTCTTTTATATAATTCATATGCTAAATTATCTGACATTTGTATTTCAAGTCTGGTTTCTCTTTTCTGTTGGTATATCCAACTGGCTTCCTGACATCTTTAGGAGGGAATATATTGGACACGGCCAGGCCAGATGATGTTTACTAAAGCAGGGTGATGACTACCTGGGGTTTATGGTACTGCTGCCTACTTTTATAAATGGCTGGAGTTTTCCATAAACAAGTTCATTTTTTAATACGGCTGAAATTGAATTTCTGTTCTGCTTTCCTCCCGGATGCCTGCTCTTCCTGTCTCCATCAATGGGACTTCCATCTGTCCAGTGGCTTAGGATAAAAAGAGAGCCAACCTTGCTTCCTGCTTCCCTTCCCATATCTGCAAATTCTGTTGCCCTACCTTGAGAACATACGCAGAATCTGCCCACCCTTTGCCATGTCAACTCATATGACCACGCTCCATTGTGCTTCACCTGACCCACTGCAGAAGCCTCAGAACGGCTTTCCCTGCTTCTATCCTGGCCACTAAAATCTCTTCTTCACACCCCAGATGGATGGTCTTTTAAAAATGAGTGAGATTATAGCCCTCTTCCACTCAAACCATGCACTGGCTTCTTTCTCTTCTCACTCAGGATAAAATCCAAAGTACTGCGCTTCCATGACTCATGGGATTCTACACAGATTGCCACACTGCTCCACTTGACATCCATTATTTTTTAACTTAGAACATTTTCTCCTACTACTCAGCCCCCCTCTCACTATGTCCCATCCACCTGAGCTCCTTTTTGTTCACGGATCATGTTAGGCATCTGTGAACTTGCTGCCGCCTCTCTGCCTGGAGGCTCGTCCTTATCCTTAGGTACCTGTAAAGCTCACTATCTCACCTAAGACCTATCTATGCACAAATGTCACCTTATCAAAGAGGTCTTTACCGTATTAAACAGGATCCCCTGCCTAGCACAGGCTAGCCCTATTATCCTGCTTCTTTCCAACAGTGTGTAAACTTGACATTGTCTGTATGTATTTATTTGTTGGTTGTCTTTCACACTAGAACACAACTCATGAGGGGAAGGATTGCAGGGGCTTTGATCATTGCTACATTCCTGGCTTTCCAGAAACAGTGAGTGACGTATAAACAGGTGCTCAGCAAATGTTCTGGTTAAAGAAAGATGCAATGGTGGCCGGTGCAAGGGAAGTCCGGTATGTGTATCGCTGGTATTGTTCTTACTATCATTACTACTGCCACCACTGTTAATTTTACTAAGACTAAACTTCTTCCATTTATTTACCTTAGTTGACTCACAACAACACAATGAGATGTAAGGACCTTATTGTACAGATGAGGAGACTAGGCTGAGAAATGAGAAATCACCTGTGTGAGGCATGACAGACCAAGAGGAAGAATTCACAGCCTCCAAAACCCAGCTCTCTCTCCTCTCTGGGGCCCCTACTTTTTCCATGATGGCATCGTATGTCACTGATGGGATCCCTGTGTCATTTTTTAAATGTTCTCTGTGTCATTTTTTAAAAGTTCATCGCCTATGGAAAGACCTTTAAGAGATATCACTAAATGAGGGTAAAAGTAAAACAAATCAATATGCTTTGTGTGCCTCTTATGGAAGAAAGGGGAGGGATAACTTGCTTGGATTTATATTTATAAAACACTAGAAAGATCCCTAAGAAAGGAGTAACAGTTGCGTAGGGCCAAGGGAATAGGGATGGAAGAAAACAAGGAAAAGATGTAAAACTATCACTGGATGTATTTTATGCTGTTTTTGTTTTTGAACTTTGTGAATTTAATGTGTATATAAAAATGACCCTTCAAAAACTGTTACAGACCAAGGATCCCCAGAGACAGGCAGGTAAAGGGATAGTAGTGACCAAGCTGGCCTTATTCTCTCAGCTTGACCGAACTTCAAATAGGCTTCTTCCTGACTCTGGGTCTCTGATGTCTCTTTCTTAGACTATGGCTTTAGATAAGTGTCACTGTAAATTTTTTCTTGCCCCTTTAGCAAGTAAACCTTTCAAGAAGCTTCCTGGCCAGGAAGGTCTTTCTTAAGGACCTAGAAGTCATCTCTCTCTCTTTTTTTAAAAATTTCTTTTATTATATTTTTCTTTTATAGTTTATTGTCAAGTTGGTTTCCATATAATACCCAAGCTCATCCCAACACATACTCTCCTCCATGTCCATCATCCTTCTTCCCCTCTCCCTCACCCCCATCAGCCCTTAGTTTGTTCTTAGTATTCAAGAGTCTCTCATGGTTTACCTTCCTCCCTCTCCCCAACTATTTTTCCCCTTCCCCTCCCCCATGGTCCTCTGTTAAGTTTCCCCTCTTCCACTTATGAGTGAAAACATAGTATCTGTACTTCTCTGCCTGACTTATTTCACTTAGCATGACTCCCTCGAGTTCCATCCACATTGCTACAAATGGCCAGATTTCATTCTTTCTCATTGTCATGTAGTATTCCATTGTATAGATAAACCACATCTTCTTGATCCATTCATCAGTTGATGGACATTAAGCTATCTCTTTAAAACACAGTTATCAAGGAAGATAGCAGAGAAATACATGTGTGGATTTCGAATAACTCAATTTGTGGGATGTATTCCATTGGTGGTTCTCCCCTGAAGTCCTCTGATGCCCCTCCACCTGCTTACCCCACTCATAGAAACCCTCCTGCCCTTGTATGAATGCAACTGACTTCAGACCTCTTTCCCCTGTTGTAATAATCTTGAATAACATCTTTCTTGCCTATTCAACACAGTCTAGTGAAATTTCTGCTTTGAAAGTCACAGCACTGGATAAGAGCCTGGATCAGAACAAAAGGACATTATGTAAAAATTAAGGTGGTCTGAATAGCTGGCTTTATTCAAGGCTATTGCAATAAAAGGGATGGGCTTGAACTCAATTCCACTGAAATAAAGGGCAGAGGATTTTTGAGGCTGGGCTGAGAAGGTGGGAAAGTGTTGGGGGACTTTGGGGCTAGGACGAGGGGGTTGACCAATGGGTATGTCCTACATATTGAGTTATTTTGAATTTGCAAGTGCATTTATCTATCTTTCTTTTCTTAAGCTTTTTAAAATTGATTTTCTATTTCCTTTTTTTTTAAATAGTTTATTGCCAAGTTGGTTTCCATATAACACTCAGTGCTCTTCCCCATAAGTGCCCCTCTCTATCTTTCTCCATGATTACATTTCAAAAAGAGATGGTCCCAGGTCTTTAAGAAAGAAAAAAAAAAGTTAAGAGACATAAATTTAGATAATACCAATAAAAACTATATCCCTTCCCCCTTTACACCAATGTTGGGCTTCTTGGGTCCTGTTCAGCTTGTATCTCCAGAACCTGGCAGATGATAAGTACTCAGTGTATATTTATTGAGTAAATCACACAGCTGAACGAGAATTTAATTGCTATTTAGTTTAATTTCAAGCTAGGTTTCCACCTCCTTTGCAAACACAGCTGCAAGATTTCCTATAGGCTTGTATATTCCCAGTGGCTGGGTCCTCACGAACTCCTTCGAAGGAGAGGTGGAATTAATGCAAAGTTGTAGATGTACTGGTAGTGTTACCACTTTGGTGTAACTTCAGTTCTCTGAACCATGAGTTGGCAAAGAAGACTTATCCCTTTATCCTATGTCTTTCTTACTACTCTAGAAAGCATCCAAAACAAGCTGAAGCATCTTCAAGGTCACAGGTCACGGCAAGTACCAGGACCCTCATGGAGAATGGAGAGGTGGCTGGTTGATTCAGGGGTTAAGGTTCTTACAACTTGGTCAGGAATATATTGAATTAACCAAGACCAGGCTACCCAAATGACTGCCGCTTCTGCTCCTGGCTTATGCCTGCAAATTAATTGCCCACTTAATGGGCTCCTCTGAGGATCTTATGAGACATAAAAATAAATGCTCATTTTGGACTCTTAAAAGCCACCTTTGAGGTGTTTCACTAGATTATCATTAATAGAAATTATTCAGTGGTGATGTTTCATAAAACCCTAGCCACTGCCCTTGGAGCTTTCTGTATTAATTCACATCCAATAAACTGTGATCCTATCTTTCATTAGAATTGTTACTAAATACATTTCTATTCAGGGCATCTCCCTGAAATGGAAATATTTCCCTAAAAATTAATTTTCCTTATACACATGCGTAGGCTTATTAATGTGAGCTTTGAATAGACTTACTGTTTCATTTCTCTGGAAGGAACACAAAGAAAGTAATGTTGGTGAATTTGCATCTCACAGGATCTTAAGTGTGCCAGGATAGGCACTCTGGAACAAAATTTCAGAGTAAGTGGCACCTCTCACAGATCCTCAGATTCGTGTTAGGAAAATGTCACTAACATTTGCACATGTCTTTATGCTTTACAAAGCATTTTAACCTGACTTCTCTCATCACCTCTCCCTCTCCACCGTAATTCTCCTGTGGGGTTGGTATTGTGATGTTCCCTGATTTAGTGGTGAACAAACTGGCCTCAGAAGGTTATAGGACCGTACAAAGTTTCATAACCAGTAATAGTCCCATTGCGGTGGCAGCTTAAATAACCCTTCCTGATTGAATGTCTATCCTCCATCATAGCTTATTTCTACAATCCCAATCCTTTGCCCTCTTCAAGATCCCCTTGATGTTCACATCTGCAGATGCTCTGTGCTCTCACTTGCCTGGGGCACTCTTCCACCTGCTAACTCTTAACTGTATCTTCCAGATTTCAGCCAGCAGCAATTAGGAAGCCCCCCGCCCCCACCTCTACTCACTGGCCAGTGGTCCATCCACATAAGTGTGGAGACCTGGACTGTTTCCATCTTTTCATTCCCAAAGCTCATACATCATGGACGCTCAAGAAAAACGTGTTACAAGCAAATGGGAACCAGTGGTACATCCAGGACTGTAATCTCAGACCTCAAGTGCAGCCCTCTGGCCATTTTACTCCCTTCCAGTAATTAACAAAATGACAAAAGCAACAAATGACTTCTGAGGTGTGACTTCTTCAGAGAGTAATACGCCCATGTTGTCTTAGCATAATGCAAATATAGTAAAATTTCATCGCTGTGGACTCCATTAATTAAGGATGCATAATGCTTGGCCAGGGGCTGGGCTGGCGTCTACCTTCGGAGTGTTTATTTATAAAAGAGATTGCTAAGCACATTAGTACATTAGCAGTGTAAACAAGATCACCAGGGAAATGGCAGAAGATACTTAAGAGAACAAACTGCCTGGAGTCACTTTGGAAGCACCCATTACGATCAAACAATCACTGTGCTAATTACAATTGCTCTGCTAATTACAATTACTGTGCTAATTACAATCTATCCTTATCTGTTCCTTAGGCTCCCCTACGGACTTTTCCTTCTGAGTGCTTAGACCATCCAGAGTTACTGCCTGCATTTTCCTGGAAGGAAATTGTGGTTCTTTAAAAATCGTCTCTGCTTTGGATGGCTCAATGGTTCCAATAGACGTCCCCCTCCTAGAAAAAGAACAGAGTCAGGGATTTTGAAGCCAGAAAATTAAAAGCAAAACCAAAAAATGTGGGAGGAGAAGTGAAATGAACCTGGTTGCTTCTGTTGTTTTAGCACCTTCTCCAGACTATAAGACGCAGTTTTAGGTTAGTTGGAGAACATTCAAAATATGCAACGTATAATTTGTTTTCCTCATAAAATGACCATGTTTGGTAGATTAAGAAATGTGAACACGGAGAACAAAATTTAAAAAAAATTAAAGTGGCTATTTGTCTTTCTTCTCTTACTATAATTAGCGAGAAAGATTAGAGAGGCCTTCTTTAAAAATGGACTGCAATTCCATGCTCCCCACATGCAAAAAGTAAAAACATCTTTCACTAGGCCTTAATTTTACTGTTTTTTTCCTGTCCCCAATTATACTAATGAGTGTTGAGGGTATGAGATTTTTGTCTAAGCACTTAAGAATAATAAATCTTCACTAAGGCCAGGGTCCCCTCCCAAATGGATTTCGCACTACTTTTTCAGGAGTCTGTCTTCCACCTGTGCCCTGAAGCTGACTGCAGCCCAGCTCTCTGCTGCATAGTCCTTTCTGCTCCATGCAATGATGGCGGACTGACATTGTGGCACACAGAAGGCTCTGATCTGGGCACCCAACCATGGCTTCTGGATACTGGACTCAGAGATAAGTGTCTCCCCCACTGGTACTGATTCTCAGAGCGTCTTATAGCCATCCCTGAGCAGAGCAGATGGATGGATGGATGGATGGATGGATGTAGAAAATAAGCTGTGCTACATTATACACTAAGGGCCTGTTGGATTACGGGGTAAGACTGTAATTGGTTTGTCCTTGGTCACTCTGGAAGGAGACTCCTTTAGGAGTGCATGGCCTTCTAAGTGCCTTAGGCCTTGGGACTTAGATCCTGCTCTCCAGTAGGAAAATGGAGGAGTGACAATCCTTCTCCATTCTCAGGCATAACCTGGGCTCACATCTCATGAAAAGTGCAGTTTAACGCCTCGCTCTTCAAAGATGGTCCTCACACCCAGGAGCTCATTGGCAAAGCAGAGTTTCAGGTCTTATCTGCAACACACTGAATCAGAGCCTGCATTTTAGAAGGGTCCCTTGGCGATTTGTATGTATATTAGAGGTTGAGAATCACTAGTGAAGTTCATGTGTACAGTGTTCTGGCTATAAGACATATGGAAAAGTCCTACCTTTAGATGGGGTTTTTGTGTGTCATAATGATGATGAGCTATTACTTACTTTTCTGCTCTTTGAGGATCATAAGGTTTGAGCCATATGTGCGTGTATTTGCACACATTATCTGGAGGTTACAGAATGGAGAGGGGAGCAGGGCATGTCTCTCCCCTCCATCAACTGCTGTATGACCTTGGACACTACACTTCACTTCTCTGAGCTTTAGTTTTCTCATGTAGAAAGTATGGTAGCCAATCTGCTCCACATGTGTCATGGGAGAAATACCTGCCAAAGTCAGGCTTCAAAAGGTAAAGAAAATATAGTTTTACAATATCAATCATCTATAAGGATACTGGGAAATGTACCAGAAGGAAAAGTAGGATCTGAATAAGACTGATCTGAAAAACACTGGACATACTGGTTAAACCTCATTGTGTTTAGATGGATATCCTTTCCTATAGGTCAGGACCACTTCAAAGCTGGTTACTATATATTTTTAATATTCCCACAGAAGTGTGGAACACTTCCAGAACTTTTAGGCATAAGCCCTGGCCTAAAAGTTATTAAATTCCACACAGCACACATGGGCATCTAAATCCCACATTCCTCATTGTATGTTCTTTCCCTGTAGGTCATTCATACAGAAATAAAAAAGGTATCCTATAGGACACAGGTGATATAACACATAAGCCAGATTATGTCTTTCCAAAAGAAAGTAACCTTGGATGGCTACCTATTCCACAATGCTGGCTGAGCTATCCACCTCCCACATACCCACAGAGCATGAAGGGCTCTGTTTCTGCCCCTACTGTGGGCATTTCACTGAAGCAATGTATTCACCAAAACATCTTGGGTGGAGGAAGTTGGAAGGATGCTGACAGGTGTTAGAGAATATTTTTGGGTTAATACTCCACTTTAAAGTTGAAGATCTTGAGGTTCATAGAGAATAAGAGATTTGTCCAAAGCTACCCAACTATGCAATGACATATGCTTCATCATTTCTCATAGTGGCATCCTGACACCTTGTGTTGGGTCCAAGCCAGGAAAGGGATCAGCTTCCTGCAGAATCATGCACGTGGGGATGGCCTCTTTCCTAAGATTCCTCCCAGTTATTGATTTGGCAGCCCATTATGGTACCTGATCCTCCCTGTCTGGTGAGAAGAGGGATAGAATCTCATTTAACCATGACAACAGGGACTCCTTGGTGGCTCAGTCAGTTAAGTGTTTGAGCCTTGCATTGGGCTCTGTGCTGACAGCTCAGAACCTGGAGACTGCTTTGGATCCTGTGTCTCCATCTCTTTTTGTCCCACCCTTGCTCATGTTCTCTCTCTTGAAAATAAATACACGTTCAAAAAATTTTAATTGTCACAACACCATCAAGAAGGGGATGTTGTCATTATTTCCAATTTAGAGATGAGGAAATTGAGGCACAATGAACAAATGTGCTCAAGGTCATAGAGTTGACAGCAAGCTATAACTCAGACTCTAGAGCCTGACATCTTAGATAGGAGGCCAATATATCTCCAAACTGCTGGATAATGTGAGCCACATGGGGATATGGTGACACTTTACTTTCCCAGGCTCCTTATCTAGGAGGGAAAAAAACCTGGTAGGGCTTGGTGCAGCTCCAGGTGACTCTTATGATCAGGTGAGTAGGAAAGGCTTCCCTAAGCCTGTGGCCATGGGGGTTGAATAGGAAGAGGCTGTATTCTTCTTAGTTGTGCCATAACCTTAATTTACAAAAAAGGCAGCTGATCAGGAGAGAATTGAGCAAGGATAATCCAATAGGAACTGACAGAATAGGTATGGAAACTCAGCTTTTGATTCCAGGGCCTATGGAACATGGGATACATTGGCCTTAACTCCTGCAGAAGATGTCCAGAAACCTTGGGAAAATGGGCATACCAAAGAGAGATTCTTCTGTAGCCAGCCCAAGAGTCAGGTCCCCAGGGAAAATCACCTCTTAACTCTTGTGATCCAGCCTCTAATTTCTGACCTCAGTTAACTAACAAAGTCTCATTAGTTGATCCCCCAGAGAAGGGAACATACAGCTGTGTCTCCAGGTGGCAAGTTGAGGATATTGTCAAGAGTTGGTATATGACCTTATAGATAGGCTTGGGAATTGCCTTGAAAATCAGTAGCTAATGCCACTTTACTTAACAATCTCTCCACCATCAGCCTCCTTTGCTTTCTCTTATTATAGTAAGACCATGGTGTATCACAAAATACCCAGGCCTGAGAATGCAGAAAAACAACTTCCAGTCCTGTCTCTACCATTAATTCTTTATATAGATCCTTGACCTTAATGTTACTATCCGTATACATGGAAGCTGCATCTGAAGGTCTTTAAGCCTTCAGAGTAGATACAGTGCAGCCCAACAGACAGGGAGTTGGAAGCCTGACTTATTCATTTACTAGTTATATGATTTTATGTAATTCACTTAAACACTACAAGACTTCAGTATCTTATCTACAAAAGGGTCATTGAAACTATTTTTCAAAGTTCAGCCATCTATAAAGTATAGGGCTTTTTGGGAGATGGATGAAGGAAATGGTCAAGAGAAGAATAGAAGGTCTTATTACAGTTCTCATAGGTGGTGATGTCAAGTGGGAGAATGCTAGAAGACTGAAAGTTATACTGATGGATGGGCTCTGTTGTTAGACTCAAGTTCTATCATGTGATAGTTGTAGGACTATTTGGCTACTTAGTTTAACATCTTTATACCTCAGTGTAGTAAGTGGTATCAATGTCCCACCCATGTATTTCTCAATATTCTCAGCACCTGATAGCATTTCATGTCTTTGAGCGGTACTGTAACCAGAGGACTGGATTTGACCAATGGAATATGAGCAGAAAGTCACCTCTGGGAGGAAGTAATGAGAGCAAATCCCCTTTCCATTACCACAGTGTTCACAAAAGTACTTGGAGATGATGCTTCTCTCAGTCCAGATTCCCAAATACCAGAATGAATGGCGACCCTGCAGGTCCTTGTAGGGCACATGGTATGAGCAGCATATATGTGTTTTGTCAAACCACTGAGGTTTTTGTTATCAAGGCATAACCTAATGCATTCTTTTCCTTTAAAATGATTTTTTAATGTTTATTAATTTTTGAGAGAGAGACAGACAGAGTGTGAGGAAGGGGAGAGAGAGAGGAAGACACAGATTCCAAAGCAAGCTCCAGGCTTGGATGTCCAGATGTCAGCCCAGCGCCCAAAGCGGGGCTCAAATTCATGAACCACAAGATCATGACCTGAGCCAAAGTCAGATGCCCAACTGACTGAGCCATCCAGGTGCCCCTCCTTTCCTTTTTTATTTTTATAAAACCAAGTTGTTAAGGGCTATTTTGTGATCACTATTAGAAAGATTAAATGAGAAAATATATAAAGTACATGGTACAGGACCTGGTGCATAACAAAAATGCATATGGCTAATTGGAGAAAATGAGAGAGAGGGAGAAGGGAAGGAAGATAAGGATCCAGAAGCAGCATGTATCATTAAGCATCTCCCAGGAAGGCACCAGAAAAATAGCTTTGGATGCCACTTAATAAGATCTGACTCAGGACCCTCCAGTGGGAAACAAGTGGGTGCCACTGACAAAAGCCAGCTTTTCTCAAATCCTTAAAGAGAACCCTTCTGTCTCACCAGGCGTGGGCTGGTGGTGCCTCATCCTGAAATCCCACATCTTACCCAAAACTATCCCCTTATGCTATACAATGTGCACATCTGATAAGCAGACTAGATCGAAAAGCGCCTTTCTAGCAAATCTCTCATGAGCTCCTCATGCTCTTTGTGGGTCATCCTGGAAGACCTGTGAGCGAGCATCTACTGGCAGCAGAAGCATCTTATTTTTCGAGGAGGCTTTTGCAGAATCTACAACTGTAATTTGCTCAGCCCCCTTTCCCAGGCAACTTCCCTCACTGCAACTCTGAGACTCCAGGCTCAGTAAGAGCTCTTGACTGATTTTTATCTAAATCCGTGCAATCTATAACCAAAGTTGACCTTTCTTTCTTACAGGAATGAGGTAGGATGGATGAGGATTGGGGCGGGAGGGAAGTAAAATACAAACAAAACATGAAATACCACCAACCTCTGATGGCTTTATCTCACTCTGACAGCCTCCCGATTCCTTCATTGATGGAGAGCTAAGAGGAGGGAATTCTAATAGCAATTCTTCATGGGTCATTAAGGCCCAAAATATGCACTGAAACGGATTAGAACCAGCAAAACTTGACATTGCTTCCAGGGTTCCAGGGGTAATTCAGAAGAGAGATCTTCGACTCTTCATGTTTCTACAGAACCTGACAATTTCATAAAGTTTTATATCCATTCATGTCCATCCGATTAGGAAATGGATTCCTAATCCAGAGCTCTCCCCAGGGACCACCCAGGTTCTTATAACAACCTCTACCCATCCTGGGGTTAAATTCTGCTGTGACTTGAGTATGAACTCTATCTTCGTCCTCTTTCACTTCCCCATCTTCTGTCTCTGCTTTGTCTGACTGCTTCTCTTTGCCACTCTTGCCCTATCTCTAACTTTCTGTGTGGTCTCTTAGCATGCACCACACTTAATCCTCACACACAGTGGATAACTCCCAGGCTTGTCAAGGTCCTAAGCATCTCCACATGCTCATCTCTCCGGGACAGCTGTAACCTACACCTGGCAACCTGAGAAGGTGGCCAGGAATGGAATCAAGTTCTTGCAGAATCATGTACATGGGAGTGGTTCTTGCCTAAGGCCCTCGTTCCTTAAGAATCTGGCATCCCCCAATGGTGCCTGAGTCCTTCCTCTGTGCTGACCACATGCTATTAAAGGGATATGGATAAGTGACACAAATCCCTTACAACAGAACCAGAAGGCAGAGAACATTGGCTTGAGAGTCATAGACTCTAACCCTGAGTCTCAAAGGGGCCCCAGATCACAGTGAGCACTGGGTAAGTTATACCCTTTCCTGGGTCTCAATTTCTCTATGGGTGCAACAGGGGTTAGGTCTAATTGTTAAAGTCTTGTGCAGTGTAGAGACTTGGAATGGGAGGTTTTTAGTAGGCCAGAAATTCAGGTTGGCTTTCCAGAGATTCAACAGAGGAAGTAAGAATGAACACCTGTCTTCTGTCAGCAGTTGCTAGGTGTGAGGATCCAGGTAGGGGCAGGGAAGAGAGAAAAACAGAGTGGTGGCTGTCATGCAGAAGACTCTAGCCAGTAGATGGTCTGAAATCCCAGGCCAGGTGGTTGTCAGGAAATGAGGCATACGGCAGGACAGCTGGTGGGGTGCCTGCTGGCTACTCTGGAGGGCTGGACCAAAGATTACTTAGAGGAGGGAGAAAAGGAACAGGGGATGAGGTGAGAAATGACAACTGCCTTTGATACTGAAAAATTTGCAGGCCTGCCTTCTGGAACTTGGAGGACAAAGGAGCCACTGCCTCCCCCCTGTCTGAGACATGAAAGAGATAAATTTAGATTCATCAGAAGTCACTCAGCTTCCCACTGTGGGAAGTCAACTGCCTTAGCATGTGCCTGAGAAGTGACATGGTCTAAGGATGGAAATAATTGTAAAAAAAAAAAATGTAACTGAAGCCAAGGATAAGAGAGTTTATGTGAAACAGGCTACTCAAATACAATGGGAATCTGGGGAGTTCCCTAAATCTTGAGGCTGTTGTAAAAAAAAAAAAAAAGGGTGTGGTCTATTCACTACACTCCTTTCAATGAAAACTCAGGGCAGACCTAGACCCCGGCTATTCAGAAACAACCCAAGATTGAAGGGTTGGGAACAATGAGCAGAGTGTTTGAGCAGAAGGAGGATTCCAGATGGGGCTAAAATTCTGTCTGAGCCTGGAGACTCCCAGGCACAGCATTTACGGCACCATGCTCTCTCTTAATGATCAGTTTGTTGGTAGTAGAAAGGCCAGCATGCTGGGATCTGAACTGAGGTCATGATCTAGCTTTGCAGTGACTTGTTTTGTGACCTTGGCCAAGTCCCATCTCCATATATAAATGAGATCTGGGATTCCATGAAGCTCCTTCAGGACCTAGCATCTTACGACCTAATTTGGGTCCTTCTTTTGGACCCAAAGCTAATCTCCACACAAAAGGATGAGAACTAGTACATCTGATCACTTAGCACCTGACAGCCAGTCTGATAGCGGCTATGAGACATCAAACTACTTAGAACATGCAATGGGCCCATCATGGTGGCTGGAAAGTAACAAGCTGACAATGCGTGTCATTGGTGGGGCCGGGATTTGGAGCCGGGTCTATCTGAAGACCTATTCTGCTGACTCCCCAGGATGGCTTATCTGTGTTTGTCTATCTGCAGACTCCTTCCTCGACTGGAAAATGCCCTTGGGCATTATGCCTTTCAACTATCTTCCAATATCCCCCTTTCTCTCCAAACTGTTGAAGCCACCAACACTCTTACATGACTTCCAAAATATACCCTCAACTAAGCCCCCATTCCACACTTTTCCATGTCACCCTCATTGCAAACTAATTCTCATGCAGCCACCATGAGGTTGAACAATGTAATACAGCCACTTTAACCATTTACGAGTTCTCCCATTTACTATTAGAATAAAGATGTGGCCTGCAAGATCCCCATCATCTGCCACTCATGCTGTTCTGGCTTCACCTCCCACAACCCTTCCTTTACTTACTTAGCCAAAACCACACCAGACTTCTTCATATCTTAAAACCAAATGCATTCTTTTCCTTCTTAGAACATCTGCCTCTGCCTGAAATCTTTCCCAATGCTAACTCCCACTCATATTCCAGGTATTAGTTAAATAGCACTTCATTTGGAATGTAGACTCCGAAGTCTTATTATTGCTTTCTAATGCAATAGATGCACACCCACTACTTTGCTCCAACTAAATTAGAGCTCACTGTTAATTGCTATCTTGGAACACTGTATCTTTATTCAATAGTACTTGCCACAAATTAAATAAGTACGTAAGATTATTTAACACACAAACACACACATGCACACATGCATGGCCACACACTACCCCTAGGCACCACAGACCTTAGGTCATTTTTATATTATTTTTCATTGTATTTCAAGTAACCAGCATAGTATTTGGAACACAGTAGGTGATCAAGCGGCTTGATAACTACACAGGAGAATGGTTTTAGGGAGTTCACATTTCCCTTCTTGTTCAACAAAATGGGAAGTGACAAGGTATTTTGGATTAAAAGATAAGAGTAAGGCTTTGGAGTCAGCCATATATACACCTGATTCTTTGCTCTGCCTCTCACTGGTGACCTTGGGAGAGTCACTTTACCTCTCCAGTGTTGACTTATCAGCTGCAAAATGGAGGTGATAGTGCCTCCAAGGGTTTTAATAATGAAGCTAAAATGGTATTATCCTGTCTCTCTCACTTTCTAGAAGATACATTTGGGAGATTCACTTAACATTTCAATTTTTCATCTGTATGAAGAGTGCAGAAATAGCCCTTGCTTCTCAGGGCCACTGTGAGGATCACATAAATTAATAAATGATTAATAGATGACAAGTACTTAGAATGCCTTGAGCATGGGCTGAGTTAATGTTATCTCCACCACCACCATCATCATCATTAGTATTATGATGATTCCTACTAACAATACTTGGTAAAAGGTTTGATGTGGAGCAATTCTTAATAAATAGTGGTCATTATTACCACTCCTACTATAACCACAACTATTATTAATTAGATGATGGAATGGGGATGATGATGATTATAATGGTAATATTTCTTCCCAATTCAGACTTCTGTTGACATGACCTCAAATGCTAGGGTGAACCCTGCTTTGTGATAATATCCTATTACATTTTCATGCAAAGCTGTCTAAAAGTACTGTTTTTCTAAAGATAATCATTTCTTTTACATAGAATAATGCTTCTCTTTCTACCATCTTACGGTTCTTCAGATAGTGAGACATGAATAAATCCAGCTTCTTCCAATCTCTCAGGGAGGTTTTCATAATGAGACTACATGTCTAATCTTCATATAATTTGGTCAACCCAATCCTCATTCCGTTTGCTCTTACAGGAGATTAGTCTTACCTTTTAATTTTGTAGGTACCTTTATATTTCTTAATAGAGAAAGAAGTGTTTGGCATACTGTTGAGCAAAAAACAGTAATTTCTAAACAGCTTTACTGATATTTGGTGTGTGTGTGTGTGTGTGTGTGTGTGTGTGTGCGTGCACGCGCGTGCACATGTCTGTGTGTGTGCATGTGAGTGCAGAAGAGAAAGAGGGAGAGAGGAGTTTTAAGAATGTTCAAGAAAATGTTAATTCTGGATATTTCTGGGTGATGGGAATTTTATTTTCTACTTCATTAAATGTCTTTATTTTTTAACTGCCTGAATAGCCTACATAGGATACTTATTTTTTAATAGACTGAAAGATTAATTTAAACATTTTAAAATTCCATTAACTGTACTTACAGGATGATTTAAAACTGAATTAAAAATATGTGGATAGACTTAGAAAAATGGAAGAGCAGGATAAATAAGGCTAGGTCAGTGGAAAAGAAACCTCATGGAATGAATTTTGCTAACTTTTAACACTTCATTGGATAGGCATCAATAAACCTACAGAGATACTAGTCAGTCTAATAGAACTCAATTCCATGGTGCCCATGGCTTCCGCCCCCTGCCCAGATTTTGGGTCAGTGATCCAACCAGTGGAGTGCAAGTATCTGCCCATACCTAAAGGTCATCTGGAAGACTTGGCCTTGGTTCACATGCTGGGTCCGGTTGTTGTAACCATGTAGCATCTCTCCAAAGAGGGTGTCGTTGAATTTGGAGTCGGGTTTGAGGCATTTGGGGCCCTCGCAGACATCTGAGAGCATTAGGCAGGATTTTCCATCAGGAGCCAGCTTGTACTCCTCCACACAACTGCATGATAAAACAGAGCCGAGAGTTAGCTCCGCATGCTGAATGCCCCCATTGTGAGTGACCTAAAACCAAGGTCTCCTTTGCCTGCAAAACAGGTCAGAGTTTAGGAATGGAGACAGCTATTCTGGCTGGAATCTATCTAGGGCACAGGTGTCTAGAGAGAAGCACATTAATCCTGCAAATTGGTAAATTCGGGGAAAGTCATTTGTGACATTCTGGAGGAGTCGAGGGGGAAACCAGAGTGCATATCAACGCACAGAGCAAATTTAAAAACTGTTTTCCATGAACACACAGACTTTAAAAAGCATGACAGACCAATTCACAGGGAATTATCAACTAGTTTCTCAAACCAGAATCTATTCCCAGTGTATCTGTCGACCAAGGTTGAAGACTGTAGCAAAAACAAGGTTGTTACTGCCCTTGTAACTCAGAGGTGATCCTTCCAGGACCACGGACAGCTCACTGCAGCCATGGCTTCTGCTCAATTAGCAATGCACCTAACCTCTGTTGGCCTCTAACTACCCAATCCTAACAGCAGAAGGGTCTTTGACATGCCTTTGAGGCAGGGAACAAACAGGGCTTCCTCTGTGGACTAAATAAGCATCTGAATGGGGTGTGGAAATAATATTTGCAGTATGGTGGTGTTTGTAGTGAAAAAGGAATCTCTTAGGTGCGGGGAAGGGGAGAAAACAGAGGTCTCAGCAACTGAAAAATTTAATCCAGAGATGGGAACTCTTTTAGTCTCTAAATGTCCATGGCCTTTGATGATCCACTGGGAATAGGGTGCATAATAGATAAGACACAAGAGAATAGGCTGCTCAATTGAAAAAAAATTGTATAAATGTCATCTTTGCTCCTTTGGACCTATGTGAACCCCAGCAAGTGATTTAACTTCTTTGATCTTCAGTTCCTCCTCTGTAGAATGGGGTGACACTCCTACTCTATCTTAATTCATAAGGCTGCTATAAGGTCCTAGGACACATTGGCTGCAAAAACAGGAATTGCAAAGTACTTCACAAAATAATTACAGTAATGATGGAAATGGTGGTGTTTCTATTTACTGAGCACATATGTTCCATGGAAATTTCATATATTTCATTTCTAAATGTATGTTTGTCTGTTTTTGAAAGAAAAAGAGAACACAAGCTGGGGGGAGAGGGGAAGAGAGAGGATCCCAAGCAGGTTCCATGCTGAGCCTGCTGTCAGCACAGAGCCCGATGCAGGGCTCTATTCCATGACACTGAGATCATGACCTGAGCTGAAATCAAGAGTCAGGCACTTAACTGACTGAGCTGCCCAGGCACCTCTTGTATATTTATATTCTAGCCATGAAAATGAGTTAATATCTTCATTCTTGCTTTACCCAGAATCAAAATGAGATGAGAAATAAAGCAGGTCACACCATTAGCAAGAGGCAAAGTGGTATTCAAATTCAGGTCTGCTTAGCAACAAAGGGACCTTTTCATACTCTTGTCTTCTCCAAATCCAGTTGTTTCTATTTGCATGACATGACCCTGGGTAAGGCTTTGCCTTTCTAGAGGCAGTAGAAAGCAGGCAGGCTCTTACTTCCCTTTTCTCTATTAGTTAGAGTGAAAATCTATTGATCAGAGATATTCAGATACTCATACAGAAGAAGAGAGAGGCTCTGTGAGATGGTTGGGAAGAAAATACTCCTAAGCTGAAGGAAGTAGTCACTGATGCTAGAAACATGGGACCCAGCTGAAGGCAGGAAGTAAACAGGAAGAGCTGAAACCCTGACCCAAGATCCTCTAGTGAAAAGCCAGGAACATCTCACACATCAAGCAAGCTCTCGCTCTTCCCTTGTTCTCATATCACCTCCAGTGTGTTGAACAGATGCATCAACTGTCCTTCCCACATGCTCCTGCCCAAGTACAGCAGAATGTTCTTGGATGGCGGCCTGTCCTGGTACCTTCCTCAAGTTGATCCGCTCTTCTTTTTGCATTTGTTAAATGTAACTCTCCCTTGATAAAGGTGGAGTACACACGATATGAGATGGATAAATGTGCAGAGTATATGGTAAGTTCCTAATAAAGCCAAGTTCCATCCATTTATCCCAGGAGGTTCGCAGCAAATATGAGAAATAGTTTCCTGGAGTAGAGCTTTCTCTCTCTCTCTCTCAACACACATACACACACACACACCACACCTGTGAATAAATATACTCTGGTTATAAATTATTAAACATTATCAAAGTCTATAGAGTTCATTTCTACTCCACAAATATTCTTACTTCATGTTTCAGTAGTCATCACTGTTAACTATTATGTATTCTTCTAGGTTTTCTTTAATGCATTTAGAAATACAATATTATGCATATAATTATATATGTAAAATTTTCAAAATAGTCTTAAGTACACCATACATTGTTATAAGGTATTTATTTATACTTAATTCTATTTCTTAGAGGTCTTTTAAGCCAGTGTTCATATATATCTATCTTTCTGATGGTTATTTGGCATTGCACAGTATAAATGTACCTCAATGCTTTTAGCTAATCTTTATTAATGGGCATTTGGTTGTTATCACTGTTATTGCAAATGGTATCATAATGAAGATCTTTGTACATATGTCATTCTGTACATGTATGTGTTTCTATTAAAAAAATCTTAGAAGGAGTGTTGGGTCACTGGCTAGGAATTTAAAATTTTTTGTAGTTTTACTTAATGGCTGTCTGTTGAGGCTCTACCAGTCTACAATCCTACCATTGATGAATGAAAAAGCCCATTTCCCCATAAATTTCATGTTCATTATTGCCAATCTGGGATCAGGAAAAAAAAAGACCTTGTTTTTGTTTTGATTTATATTTCCCTGATTACTGTGGAGGTTCCCCATCTTTTGATGTCATAGCCATGTGTATTTCTCCTTCTATAGATTGTCCATCCATGTGCTTTAACCATTTTTCTATTGTGATTCTTGTCTTTTTACTTATTGGCTTGTGTATGCTTTGCATATTTTCTGGAGTTCTCCTTCAGCTTTCATACATATTGAAAATTTCTTCCATTCTGTACATGTGTTTTAACCTTACTTTGGTATCTTATAACCTCTCTATGCTAGTCATTTATTGCTTCTGAATTTGGTGCAATGCTTAGGAAATGACAGATGATAAAACACATTTCTATATATTATTCTAGTATTTACATAGGTTTTTAAAAATCTTTAGTTGTTTAATCTGTCTGGATTTAATTTTGTGCATGATGTGAGTGGTTATTTTAACTTAATTATTTTCAAAATGAGTAACCATTACCTGAAGGGTCCATCTGCTCACTAACTAATGTAAAATACCATTTTGTCATATACTAAATTGCTATGTATACCATGTATATACATGGTTAGAATTTTTCCTATTTAGTTGTCTGTATATTTCTGCAATAATCCTATACCGACTGGGTGGCTCAGTCAGTTGAGCATCTGACTTTGGCTCAGGTCATGATCTCGTGGTTCATGAGTTTGAGCCCCACATTAGACTCCCTGCTGTCATGGCAGAGCCTGCTTTGGATACTTTGTCTCCCCCCTCTCTCTGCACCCTCTTCATGTCTGTCTGTCTCTCTCAGAAATAGAAAAAACATTTAAAAAAATTATATACTACTTGAATTATTGTAGCTTTAAGGTGTGGTCTGGATATAGTCAAGTAAGTCTCCTCACCATTGTAAAAACTAATTTTCTATCTCAAAATTTCCTCAATGTTCTTAATTATTTACCCCTTCAAATGAATTTTGATTTTGACTTGTCAAATTCCATATAAAACCCTAGTGGAATTTTGGGTGGTAGCACCTTGAATTTGTAGACCAATTTGCGGGGGGGGGGGGAATTAAAAAAAAATTCCCTTTAAGAAATACATATTGAGACTCAACTCTATCCTGGGCACCGCCATCAACTGTGGCAGAAAAGAGGTCTTCTGTTTGCCATACTGGGTCCTCTTCCTGGACATGTACTACAGAATATGCATCCAAGCTTCCCTTGCAGTTGGGGCAGGAGGGCCACATGATGGGATTCTGAATGATGGAATCTGTGTGGATGTGAGGTCAGTCGCTGCCAGACTCAGCCCTTCAAAACATCCTGTCTGGGGGCGCCTGGGTGGCTCAGTTGGTTGAGTGTCTGACTTCGGCTCAGGTCATGATCTTGCGGTTCGTGGGTTCAAGCCCCACTCAGGCTCTGTGCTGACCACTAGCTCAGAGGCTGGAGCCTGTCTTCCAATTCTGTGTCTCCCTCTCTCTCTGACCCTCCCCTTCTCACACTGTCTGTGTCTCTCTCTCTCTCTAAAATAAATAAAACATAAAAAAATTAAAACAAAACAATAAAAAATGTCCTGATACGCAAGCCCCCCTCTTCTCTTGCTACGGCAAGCTTGGAGAGCACGTGTTCTACATGCATACTGCAGGTTGGAAGAAGTTTGCCTCCATCACAGCGGATCTTGGATGAAAAGTGTATAATAAACTTTTGCGTACAAGTTTCTGGCTGGGGAGGTTTCATTTATCAGAGCAACATAGGTGGTCTTATCTGGGAATCTTTGCAGTTGTGAGTGATCTAATTCAGAAACACAGCTTGCATCTCCATTTATTAAGCGTTCCTTTAAAGCCTTCTCTTAAGTTTGAGACTTCTGGTCATAAAAGTCTTGCACATATCTTCTCGGGGATGATCCTTAGGTATGGACGCAACATGCAACATTCCACAGGTTACAGACATGCATTTTAGATCCAGATCACTAGCGGCCAAATCCTGATTCCATCTCCTATTGGCTGTGTGGCCTTGGACAAAATGCTTAGTCTCTCTGTTCTTCCTCTGCTTACATGTAAAGAAGTTCCCACCTCAAAGAGCCACTATAAGGATTAAATGAATTTGGTGTACCCAAACTTATAGTCAGTGGAAGCTGCCATTATTACATTCTTTTCCACTTGAAGAACAGGATCAGTTTCTCACTTGTTTTCCCTTATATTTTCTAGTTAGTAATTGTTGATATTGAAAAAAGCTATTACTTATTTCTCTAAGTTGATTTTTCATCTTACTACATAAAGAGCTCATCAGTTCTAATACATCTACCAGGTTTTTCTAGATGGATGACTATATATTTGCCTAGTTTGGGCATTAGAACTATGGTAGGATTTTGGAATAAATTAGAAAACAGCCCTTTTATTTTCTCTCTCTAGTTCAGTTTATATAAGAGAGTGGCTATGCATCCCATAATGATTTGATAGGACCCGTCTATAAAACCCATGAGCTCATGACTTCTTTTCAATTGTAGATATTTAGCTCTCTGATCATTTTATTTTGTTATCTGTTTAGATTTTCTACACCATCATGACGGAAACTTGGTAATTTATATTTTCCAAGAAAATAATGCATTTTATCAAGACTTGCAAATTTATTGGCATAAAGTTGTACACAGTATTCTCATTAAATTTGTTTTATCTTCTGTGCTTCTATGGTTATGTCCCGAGATCATTCCTAATGTGCTTGTGTTCTCACTCACTCTCTCATCTGAAAAAGCTTTTGCATTTTATTGATGAGGCTCTTTTTTATTCTATTTCATTTATTTCAGCTTTTATTTGTATTAATTCCTTCCTGCTGGTTTCTTTGACTTTGTTTTATAATTCTTTTTTCTGGCTTCTTGATTGGAATGCTTACTTGTTTGTTTTCGATCTGTCTTGCTTCTCAATAAATGACATGGAGCTTCTGACTGCTTTGCCCATATTCCATGAATGTGAATATACAGCCTGTCTGCTTCTACTCATTTCTAAAGATGTGGTCATTTAAGTATGATTTTTTTTCCTTACTCAAGTGTTACTGAGGTTTATTTATTTTTTATAATTCTCAAGATTTATAATTCTCAGATTCATCTGCTAACGAGATTGCTGTTAATACATAATATTATTGCATTCTAGTCTCAGAATATAGCTTATATAATTTCTGCTTTGATGAGTTTATTGGGATTTCCTGCCCCCTTACTTAAGGGAGTCATAGATGTGGTGTTCAGAGTTTGTATCTAATTAAACCTGGGTTCAAACAGAAGCTAGGCCCCTCACCAGCCATATGATCCTGATACAATCTATTAATCTCTATAGGCCTCAGTGTCACAATCTCTTAAGTGGGGATAATGATAACCTTATCACAGAGCTTATGTGAGAACAGACATAATTTACCTAAAGGACAAAATAGTCTCTATCATGTAACAGATAATGTGAAACATACAGGGCCATTGCAACAGTGCTGATGATGAATTATACATAAATACATATAGCATTCATGTATTTTAAATATATAAATGTATATATATGTAGTTATTATAGTCAAAGTTAAATATGTACATTTTATACATATATATGCATGTGTATTTATATACATACATACAAACCTATACATACATATATATGTGTGTGTGTGTGTGTGTGTGTGTGTGTATGTAATATATACACACACACACATACACGCAAAGCTCAGCGCTACAGTCAAGATTCCAGTCTAGTGGAATATTTTCCTATATACAAACTGACCTGTTCTTTTATTACAACACGAAGTAGGTAGAATAATGGTGCCCCCAAAATATCTGTATCCTATTCCTTAGAACCTAGGAATATGTTACAATGCATGGCAAAGGAACTTTGTGAACGTGATTAAGACTTTTAAGGTGGCAAGACTGTTCTGGATTATCTGAGTTGCACTCAATGTAATCAAAAGGATCCTTATAAGGGGCACCTGGGTGGCTCAGTCAGTTAAGCGTCTGACTCTGGCTCAGGTCAAGATCTCACAGTTCATGGATTTGAGGCCCATGTCAGGCTCTATGCTGACAGCTTGGATCCTGGAGCTGCTTTGGATTCTGTCTGTCTCTCTCAATAAATAAATATTAAAAAGAATTTTAAAGGGGTCCCTGTAAGAGCATAATAGACAAATGTGTCAGAGAAGGAGATGTAGTGTGGAATCAGAGGAGAGACACAGATAGAAACTGGCTGTCCCCCTGGCCTTTAGAGTCTTCCTGATGCCTCAATGTTAGGCATTCTGACCTCCACAGCTGTCAGTAATAAATCTGTGATGTTCGAAGCCTTTATGGTGGTAGCAATTCATTGTCAAAGCATTAGGAAACGACAGGAAGAGCCTAGCTGGAGGCATTGCTCTGTGTTCAGATGAGAAAACCTGTAAGTGACTTGCCTGTGGAGATACACCTTGTTGATAGTAGCACTAGGAAGCAGTGCCGGGCATTCAGATTTCAAAGCAGGTGCACGAGCGTGCATGTGTGTGTGTGCGTGTGTGTGTGTGTGTGAGAGAGAGAGATTTTAGCTGTATTACATGTATTACAACTATAAGTTTGCGGTTATTTTTTATTTTATTATTTTTTGGGGGGGAGTCCGCGAGTAGGAAAGGATTGTGGCTCAGCAGGAGAGGAAGGAAGGGCGATAAAAGGCTTGGGTATAGCTTGGTAAAACAGAGATGCAGGCAGGGGGGAAAAAGGGGACTCCTAAAACATAGGGACTCAGAGGTAAATGATCCTCCGAGTTTTGAAACATGAGAAACCCTCTCCCTCAAGCCACCTCAGGGCACAAGAGGGATGATTTATGCAAAGGTCTGTTTAGTTGTTGCCTATTTTTTTTTTTTTTACCATGTGACATAATTATACAGTTTCTTTAGAACATTCTGTCGTCTGGGAGATTTTCTTACAGAAATTCTAAAGAGTGTAGACTCGCAGGAAACCAGCCAAGATCCGCATGGAACTATATTTATACATATGCCAAAATGAAAAACATAAAATAAGTACAAACTGGGCATTTTAGCTGACGGCGATGAATGTGTTACCCTGAACACACCTATCACATTATAGAGAATAGAACTAGATGGGCCTTTAGAGACGGCACCATAAAACCTATACATGTGTTTAAAGCCAAAAGTGTGTTTTATTTAATCCTTACAGTAACATCACGAGACGGGGAGCTTCATCCCAGCACCGCCACCAAGGACCTCGAGGCTTTAAAATTCCACAACCGAGATCACACCAGCACTTTGGAAAAACCAGTACCTTGACCTGCATCTTCTTACTCCACATCTAGTACTCACTCCATTTCAGCACAAATGATTATTTCCAATCTGCTTGTCTTTCAAGAAAGGAAACTGGGACCTTAGAGAGGTATGGCATTTACACAGATTCTCAAAGCAGAGTATTTATTTATTCATGTATTTACTTGCTCAGTTATTCATTCATTCCTCAATGGTCTGTGGAGCCAATAAAATGATATATGGAAATGCAGACTAGTGATTTTTTTCTTTGAACAGGGAAAAGAATCAGATCCTGGGGGGAGGGTAGGGAATGTAAAAACTGAGAAAATGGAAGGTCAGAAGAGCTTAAGGAATGTCAGACCACAGAGACTTGGACCAAGGTCAGGGCTGAAGCTGAGTAGCCCACAGTAACAGGTGCTTTTCCAGCTTTACTGAATCTGACACTATAATGAATCCCGCCCTGGGGCTGTCCAGACCAAGACTCTCTGTGGCCGAGAAGGTAAGGTTCTGAGCCACAGGAACCCTGCAGACCAGTATTATGGGGGGTCTTTCTCATCATTAACCAAACTAAAGATTAGTACAGTATTCTCAGAGTGATCTCCGACTGAAAGTTTCACTAAAGAGAAAGATTTAGTCTCTAGAAAAGCCATTTTGAATGTAAGGTACCCAAGGGTAATCTTTAGAAAAGGAAACAGAATTCCATGGGGAATTCCCCTTAAATTATATAATGATGTTATCTACTCTAAGACCCTCAACACTTGTGAGAAACATTAGCATGTCTGCTAATGCTAAGAAAGAAACGTTTTTTAAAACTCTTTCAAAGCATTGGTAGTAAAACGCATGTAATTTCAGAGGTTTTGAAAAGTAGAAAATGTGGGCACTTTAGAACCAGTGAAATATGAGATATCACCACTACAGGACTTTTCAGAGCCTTTACTATTTAAGTGCACCATGAACCTTAAAGGCAGTCAGAGTACAGACTTTCCCATCCACATAGGAATGTGACCACTGAGGTACCCTTTTCTGTCTTTCAGCTGCATATGGAACTCACATTTCACAGATCCCACACTGGAAAAACCCTCTCTGAATGAATGGATAAGCTCTATGTGCTTCAGTCAACTGTCTGTGAATGTTTTACACCTGAGCTTTTGCAAAATCTTTCAAGCAGCAGGAAGCATAAGGTTGTAATGTTTGCCAAGAACCTGGCATGTGGATGTTCTGTGCTAACTACGGGAGGTAAAAATCCTATTCCTTCAATCAGAAGTCACAGAGGTGAGGATGCAGCCCTCGCCCAAAAGTCAGAAACCATAACAAAATAAGTGCTTGAGTGAATGCATCCCACGCCTCTCCAACTGGTAACTCAAAGTCAAAATTAAGATCACGATCTCCCTTCTGGAGATCAGCGTTATCCACTAGGAGAGAGGATGTAAGCTTTAATGGTGGAAGTAAGTGGCTTCCAGTTCATGGTGAATAGTAAACGTGTGTTTATCCCCTCTCCCTCCTGAAATCAAATAGACATTAAAAAGATGCTGGTAAGGACTACTTGAGGCTAGATGTGCTCTTTGAGCCCATATTTTCAACATTTTCATTACATTTTTAACTAAATTACATTTAAATACATTCAAATTTGAAGAGAGAAGCTTGGGATATCTCCTCTCACAACGTCACCTCCTGCACGGTAGTGAGGTCCTTCTGGGCCTCAGTTTCTTCCTCTGAAAGACCTGAGAAATACTTGAAACCTCAAAAGTATTGATGACCTTGATTACAATTTCTTATTTAAAAATATAAAGGGAACAAAAATATCCATAGAGGGAACATCTCTCTTAGCCAATTATATCAGGAAGAGGTGTTTACCCCCAAAACAAACAAAACACAATATAACAACAAAAAAACACAACCTTCCTTTTGTCAAGCCAGGACAACAATATAATCTACCATATGTTTTTTATTTTTTATTTTTTTATTTTATTTTATTTTTGTTTATTTCGGTTGCCAAGAAGCACAGAGCTAAATTTATCCCAAGTTGAGTAATGCCCCCATTTCAGGCTCCTGCAGCCATTTCCTCCCTTTCTCTTTCTGTCCTTACACCTGGCTCTCGTCAGTCCTAACTTTATATTACCTGGTTGTTGTTTTTTTTTAATAGGTTGGATTTCTGTGGGTAATATTAAGCTCTTGTCAAAGAATGCACGAAATACAGCAACAAGTCATACAAATGACACCAACTTGGTTGCTAGGTAACCAAGCAACCTGTAATTGTTTGGTGCTCCTCCCTCACCTGTAAGATTGCTTCTAAATGCTTCAGCTTAGCTTCTGATAACCTAACCTTCTCAACCTCTCTCAAATGCACCTGCTTCTCTCTACCTTACGAGTACCTGTCGTTCTATCAACATCAAGCAAGACCGAGTGAGGCTCAGCCACCTGTTCTCAATGTCCGCTCTGTCCCAGAGCACAAACTCAGTGCCTATTTGTGTTCTCAGCATTCCACAAAAGACCAGGCACAGAGTAGGTTCAAGAAATCCTAGGTACATGAATTCCTTAATTCAACAATTACAGTTTTGAAGAAGTTCTTGGGGTAAACAGTGGGGAGCGACAATGGGGATACCCAGGTGACTATGACCTTGTCCTTGATCATAAGGACACATCACAGTGCGATAAGTGTCACACAGGAAAGCAGGGGAGTCAAAAGAGAAATGGGGGGATCGCAGAGAGAAGCACAGGGGTGCTGTGTGACCCCAGAGAAAGATACTTTACTCAGTTGTGCAGACCAGGGCCTGACAGTCAAGGCAGCTAGCAGGAGGTCCAGTCTGCAGGGTCTCCAGATTTCACTGGGATAAATTATAATTCAAAGCTACCAAATAGCCCTTGCAAGAGGGTCTTGTGGATAGTAATGAAAAAACTACAAACCAAAATAAAACAAGAAAAAAAAAAGGTCCTTTCTTTGCATGCCCTAGCCCCACCTGATCAATGCTGTGCCAGGACTTAAGCAGTAGCCACTTGAAAGGGCGAGGTATTCTTATACCCAGTGCCAGGGTAACTACAACTGTACCTCTCACTGCTGCACCCCATGGGGCTCAGAGAAGACTTGTCAGAGAAGGTTAGACCCACACTGAGTCTTGATGATGAAACAGAGCTGTCTAAGATAAATGGCCACAGGCAAGGGGCAGGGATTGATGGTACAGGTGAGGAGAAGAAAGGTAGAGGGAACAATATTGTCAAAATTCCAGAAGCCCCAGCCAAGAGGAGGCCTAATTCAGGAAAAGGGACATCACTGGAATTGCAGCTGGAAAGACTGTGCTGGAGACAACTGCTTTAGTCACATTAACAGAAGGACATCATTTAACAATCATTACCTGTGCACCTACTAAGTGCCAGGCATTGTTCTAGGTGCCGGAGACATCTCCAGCATGGTAAATAAGACCTACCAGTCACTAACTGATTAAATTAGCTGGCTTTACACCTGTTAGATTAGCCCTAACTGACATTTACTGGGTGCTCATGCACGCTGGCCTCAGTGCCTACATAATTCCATTCAAGCCTCACAACCACACCTGACTCTACTTAAAAGGAAAGGCCCACAGAAGTGTAGGGACTTGCTTAAGACCACAAAGCTAGAAGTGGCCAGAGGCTAGGAATAACAGCAGATCTGTCTTGATGGACACTAGGGCCACACAGCCTGGGCTGGAGCCGCCCTAATGCCCCCATGTGCCAGCTGTGTGGTACTTGGGAAAGTCACAGAGCTATCTTGTGCCTGGTTTTCCTGATGGTAACTGGCGATCATAATAGTATGTCCCTTGTAGAGTTGTGAGGAGAGCTACAAGTCGGCTCCTGTAATGGGAAGCACTAACCACAGCCATGGCACAAAGGTGGCACTTCATAAAAGTTAGCTGCCCTAACCAACCTGACTGCAGGGGTGTGTGTCACACCTGAGCCTGCCCTAGGAAACCAGCAAGGTCACAGAGCTTTGAGCAAGTCTGGAAGGTCTCCTTGAATAAGGCTTGTTTCCCTTGCTTAATTCAATTACATGCCACTTCTCTCCCAACTTTCTCACAAGTACCTGCTAATGGCTTTCATTGTTTTGTTTACAGTGCTTCTAACAAGTGTGGGTAACTTCTCATTTGCATCCTTAATAGGCAATCTTCAAAATATGTTGACACTGCAGTTGGTTTTAGGGGACCTGGGTTTTATTTTCGTTGTTGTCCTGTTTATCAGCATTTGGATGGGCTTCAACAGCTCCCTGCACACTCCTCCCATTCATTCTTGTTTAAGACATCCAGAGCTCTTCTAGTTTGGATATTAACCCCTTCCTGGATCTATCAACACCAAAAACCCAACAAAAAATCCGATTAAAACATGGCCAGAGGATTGGAATAGACATATTACCTAAGGAGACACACCAATGGCCAACAGACACTGTTTCAATACCACTGAAGAGCTGTTTCAATATCACTGAATGTCAGAAAAATGCAAATCAAGATCACAAGGAGACAACTCCTCAAGCCTGTCATAATGGCTGGTATTAAAAAGAAAGGAAATAACAGGTGTTGGCAAGAATGTGGGGAAAAGGGAACCGCAGTGCACTGTTGGTGGGAATGCAAACTGGTGCAGCCACTGTGGAAAACAGTATGGAGTTCCTCAAAAAAAATTAGAAATAGAACTACCCTATGATCCAGAGCTACCCTACTCCTGGGTATTTACCTGAAGAAAATGAAAACACTAATTAGAAAAGATATGTGCACCCGATGTTTACTGCAGCATTATTTACAACATCTAAGATATGGAAGGAGCCCGTGTCCATCAATAGATGAATGGAGGGGCACCTGGGTGGCTCAGTCCATTAAGCATCCGACTGTGGCTCAGGTGCAATCTTGCGGTCCAGGAGTTTGAGCCCTGCATTGGGCTCTGTGCTGACAGCTCAGAGCCTGGAGCCTGCTTCGGATTCTGTTTCTCTGCCCCGGTCTCTCTGCCCCTTCCCCACTCACGCTCTCTCTCCTTCATTAATAACATTTAAAAAAAAAAGGTTATAGATAATGGATAAAGGTGTGGTGTGTGTACACATACATACACACATCATGGAATATTACTCAGACATATAAAAGGAGTGAAATCTCACCATTTGATGGATGGCCCTAGAGGGTTTTATGCTCAGGAAATAAATCAGACAGAAAGGAAAATACCATATGATTTACTTTTCTGTGGAATCTAAAAAGCAAAGCAAAGAAACAAATAAAAGAGTCATAAAATCAGAGAACAAGCTAGTGGTTGCCAGAGGGGAAGGGGGTGAAAAGACAGGGGAAACAGGGGAAGGGACCTGAGGAACAAACTCTCAGTTATAAAATAAGTCAGTCACGTGCTTGCAAAGTATGACCTAGAAAACAGAGTAACAGTGTCGTAACTTTCTACAGTGACAGATGCTAAGTACACTTAACGTGGCGAGCATTTCCTAATGTCTATCAGTGTCATATCACTACGGCATACTGCTGAAACTAATGTATCTCAACTCTGCTCCAATAAAACAAAAAACAAAAACCAAAAACTTTTCCAATAGGGAAAGTGAGGTTGTCCTGTCTCACAAACCTAAAAACCAAGACCTTGAGCACCTCCAGTCACTGAGCAAGTGAGGGGCTTTTATCATTACTAATCAATCACTGTAATTATTTTATTTAACAAATATTTACAGTGCTAACTCTGTGCAGGTCCCATTTAGAAGCACTTTACAAATATTCATGTAAACTGTGATGTAATGCATTTTAGTTCTCATAACAACCCCATAAAGAGATCCTATTGTCATCCCTATTCTACAGAGGAGGAAAGGGAAGGCACAGAGATGTTAAGTAACTTGTTCAAGATCACACAGGAAGGAGGCCCAGTAGGATGCATTACTAACCATGTGACCTTGGACACGTGACTGAATCTTAAGGGAGTAATAAACAGCAAGTTAACTGTGCATGCTTCACAACCATCATTACACTGGGGTAAATATTATTAAAAGTTTAGACATGAGGAAACTGAAGATCTGGGGTTCTCAGAGACTGTACAACATCTAAAAGAGTTATCTCTAGAGCTCAGAGGAGAATCCGAGTCTGTGGATTCCCCATGAGCTCTGCAGTGTGCTGCGGCGGAGGGTGGTGACAGTTTCTATGTCACCATCCATTACTGCTCTACCCAGTGCAGTTCCTGTTGTCATTTGCATCAGAGGGACCATCCCCCCACCAAGTACACAGGGAGAAAAATAACAATAAGAACATGGCTGACTCTGTATTCAAGCTTCAGATCTGAGCCCATGCATAATTTACTCAACACTGCCCTGCAGTCACTTAAGCGGAGGGGGGACAGCTATAAATTCAGGTCTGCATACACTAATTTATTTCTTATTTATTTTACTGATACACATCTAGAGCCTCCAGCAAGCTGCTGCAGCACCTGCTCAAAGGCACCTGCACCCCCAAGTGTAACTGGGGCAGGAGGGGAGACCCTAAAACAAGTCCCAGAAGGAAAACTAGAACCCTGGACAAGAACCATGCAGATAAAATTAATTTTCTGTTAAACTGAGTTTAAACTCATACATACTCCCCCACTTTTTTTTTTTTTTGCATAATATGTAGGACTGAACAGGCTCTTGCTAGATGCCTTATTCTGTTTTCCTCTTCGTGAAGCACTCAGCATATTTCAATGACTGACATTCTTGCATGAACGCTGGATTATTTTTCTGAGTCACGGAATGTCAAAAGAGGAGGACATTTTTAAACAGGAAGATGTCACCAGAAAGAGACTGAAGAAGTGGGGGGAAAGCGGTGCTGTTTTCATGAGTAATAGCTGGGGACCAAGCCCCACCCTGGATGCCTTTCGTGACGGAGGTAATTCCCACTTCAGCCCTCCAAATGGAAAACAAGGTAAACAGGAAGAAAGGTTAGGCGTCATGGGCGGAAGATCTCATTTTATGTGTGCTTAGACTGCGGCCCAGAGAGGGAAAGTGACTTGCCCCAGGCCACACAGCAAGCTGGTCCCAATGTGCTCATTCTTTTAGTCTCAGATACATTTTAAAACTCCACTGAGTTCTTAGCATTTGCCTGCATGGCTTCCTTTCCACCTCCTCACCTGCACTTAATTATCCTTACAGATTGGGCGTTAGGGCACAGAGAGGCCATCCCCGAATTTGCACTGCGAACTTCCTGCAGAAACAGGGTTGGCAGTCTGGCTGAAGCCAGACACCTGCTGGCTTCTTAGTGACACTTTCAAGGTGACTGCCTGCTCTGGTCTCCAAGCCACACTGCCCAGGGCTGTAGGGAAGACACAGAAGGGGAAGGGGGCTTCAGCAGAAAGTAGTCCTGACCCTAAGACTCAGCTGAGCATGGATTCCATTTATTACAAGTATTAATCCATTATTTATTTTACATCTTCCTTTTTTCTTCCCAAAACTCAATACAAGAAGCCTTTTGCTTCTTGGGCTGAGAAAACAGACATAGAAAGGCCATTTCATAGAAGGTCAGGCTCAGCCAGGCCTGACTGTAGTCCCTGACCTTTTCCCCATGTCTCCCGCTGCTGTGAAGGGCCTCAGGGATGGAGACTCACCCGCAGAACATGAAGATGGTGCTGGACGTGGCGTCATAGGGCAGAGGCTGCGTCTGCTGCAGGCACAGCTGCTCACAGCCGCCGTTGAAGCCGTCCGAGCAGTCGATGCCTTTGGAGTGGTCGTAGCATCCAGAGCCGTCCTTCATTGGCCTCAGCTCCTCGGGGCACTGCGTGGGGAGAGAGCGACAGGGCAGTCATGGCCAAGGGGGTGGTGGGTCCCCTCGAGCCCTCTCCTTCCACTTTCTGAAAAGGAGCATGCGCCAGGGACCAGAGAGAGTTTCAAAGTCTTGTTTGGCCAGTTAATAGTTGTATCATCTCTCTGAACCTCATTGTGCCCACCTGTGAAATGGGATGTTTGTTAGTATCCGCCCAGTAGACGTGTGAGACTAGGAGGAGGTACGTTCAGCGGAGTTCTCCAAAACGCTGTGGCTCACACGGCAACTGTGCAGCGAGTCTGAGCTGCTAGGACTATGGACACTGCTGGAATCATCATCGTTCCTGTATTGGTTATTATCCTGTAGGGTCTGCCACTGATAAACCCAAATCCCCCTGGCAGGCAGCCAGGTATATTTTAAAGCGTTCCTACCAGCAAGAGTTTTAAACTCCAGCTCTTCCTCTCCTCATTCTGTGATCCGAGCAAGTTACTCCCCATCTCTGAGCCTCAACCTCCTCCTCTGTTAAATGGGCAGAGCACCTACACCTATGCATTTGCTGAGAGGCTTCAATTGGATCCTGGCACACAATTTGGTACTCATCAAACAGGAGTTCTCTCTTCCTGCCTTGCATTTGTCTTTTTCGTCTCCATTCCTGAGAGTCCTGAAAGGGATCCCTGCATGGCCACAGCAGGAGCCTCCAAATTCCAGTCTGGTCTCCTCCACACCATCCTGCTAAGTGGGATTTCTCAGTCACCACCGCCCCCCCCCCAGCTTAAATAAATAACTGCATTTTCCAGATCAATAATACCTTGAATCTCCCTTAAGCTGATAGGCAAGGCCCTCTACAGGTGTTTTAGATCCTGTTTGACCAGGGACACCTGTCTCTAGGTAACCAAACTAGTAGCTCGCTGGTCCCTAAACGTGCCCCATGGACTCCAGTCTTGGGTGACCTCAGTCAAACACTTTTCTCAGCGTGCCTGGGATCTGTTAAGTGCCCCATAAATAAGAAGATCCTATACTGTAGGGACAACTGGCTATATAATTTATTTTCCATCATTTGATGAGCGGAGCTAATCTTTTCCAGTCCAGCAGATGGAGAAGCAGTTTCCAACTTCTCTTGCATTCAGGACTGAAAACGAGGTATTAGGTTTTAATTTCAGTCACTCTGCTGGCATTTCCTGTCCACAAAGATTAACACCCAGAGCTCAGCCCTCCTCATCCATCACTGGACATCACTGATTAAAATGCCCCTGCTGCACAGCCCGCACCCAGCTCCCTGGTCCCTTCTCCAAGCCGCCATCCTGATCCACGTCAATAACAAACACACACGCACAAATCAATTTACAAAGACCACAACAATAATAACCACAAAGAAAAGGTCAGCCCTCCTGGAAATTAAATTTTGCCTAAGAAGAATTCATAATTACCAATGCATGAGAGTTCTTCGAGACATTTTAGACTGGCGCCAGGGAGGGCGACGGAGAAAGTAGGTTATAAATGGCCTTTGTCAAGCGGCAGAAAGGTTATAAAACTGGCTACATTTTGTGCTTAAAAAGAAAAATCAATTTTCCATGTGAGTGAAGTGCTGTAAATATTAATACAAGCTCAGAGGAAGTCCCTGCTTGTCTCTAAATGTTCAATGTCAGACAGGAGGGCACCTGGTCATAGGGTCATTTGGGAGCCATTTACTGGTCCTCGGCGCTGGGTCTGTCTGCAGAGACTGGGAGTGAGCGCTGGAAAGAACAGCCGACCTTCTCATCAGGTGACAGGAGGTATCTGGGGCACATATTACAGTTCGTCCCATCCCCTCTGATTCCCTACCACCTTCGTTCTTTAAAAAGAACGTTCTAGAGGGACGTGCATGGCTCAGTCGCTTGAGCAGCTGACTTCGGCTCAGGTCATGATCTCATGGTTCATGGGTTTGAGCCCTGAAACCTGTGAATGTCACCTTCTATAGGCAAATTCCAGCAGATTAAAATTCTTGCATGCAATGGACTACCTGGATGATGGAGGTGGGTCTAAATGCGGTCATGAATGTCCGCACAAAAGAGATGCAGAGAGATCACACACACAGAGCTGAGGTTGCAGTGGTGTGGCCACAAGCCAGCAAATGCTGCAGCCCTTGGGAGCTGGAAGAGGCAAGGAAGCCCCTTGCAGGGGACGTGACCCTGAGAACACCATGACTTTGCACTTGTGCCCTCTGGAATGGAGAGAGAATGCATTTCTGTCATCTTAAATGACACTCTTTGTGGTGCTTTGGCAAAGCAGTCATAGGAAACCAATGCAGGCTGGTAGTATCATTAGTCCCATTTTGCAGGTTAGGAAACTGAGGAGAAGGGGTGGGGCTTTTCAGGCCTTCTGGCTCTGTAGCTCTTACTGATGCCCAGGCACCTCACTGCATGCCCCTGTCACTTACTGAATGACAGACTTCTCATCTTGAGAAATTGGAGTGAAGATAAATTTAGAGCTGACCTCACTTCCTTACTTAAAATATTTTTAATGTTTTATTTTTTTTTTTTGGGAGAGAGAGAGACAGTGCAAGCAGGGGAGGTTCAGAGAGAGAGGGAGACAAATAATCGGAAGAGAGGCTCCAGGCTCTGAGCTGTCAGCACAGAGCCCGACACAGGGCTCGAACCCACAAACTGTGAGATCACGACCTGAGCTGAAGTCGGACGTTTAACTGACTGAGCCACCCAGGTGCCCCTCACTTCCTTACTTTAAAATCGAGGCTCAGAGAGCAGGAGGTCATCCATCCCCACAAATCCGCTGGCACATGAGTAGAGGGCACACAGCCAGTCCCCTAGTCCCAGCCTGGGGCCCCATCCACCATACTTACTATCCTTTACATTAAAGCATTTTATGTCTGAAGACAAACTTGAGGATGATTTACGGGGAAACTGAGGCTCAGAGAGGTGAAGGTGCTTGAATAACATCACACAGCGAATTAAAGGCAGAGCTAGAATTAAACTTTCATTTGATCTGTGAGTGTGGGAGAAGTGTTCTGAGTACTCAAAGTGGGTTTTCCAATCATCCCTTCACCAGCATGGACTTCATGCCCTGAGTTTTTGCGAGTTGGAGAGGGCAGACTACATCTAGTAATAGCATCATTTGAGATTACTTGCATATTCTATCAATTATTTCACGGTTTATCACCACCTAAATGCAACGCTGGTAATACTATGGACCTTCCTGCCTTGTCCTCAGCTACACTGCATACTTAGCATAGTATCTGGAAAGTAGTAGCCACTTGCTTCTTCTTCTTTTTTTTTTAATAAACCATCTGAGTGCCAGACAGGATGTCTACTATGTCTGTGGGTCCACTTTGGCTTTGAATCCAAACTCTGCTTCTTATAAACTGTGTAACCTCTTGCCAGTGACTCCACCTCATCTATCTTCACGTGATTCCTGTAATGAGTAGATAGAGTGAAATCCGGCATCAAAGATGGCCCCCAATGATTCCTGCTACCGCTATTCACACTCTGGGCAGCCTCCTGCCACACTCTACCAGTGTTGGTCTGCATGACCAATAGCATATGGCGGAACCGATGGTATATCACTTCCAAGATTCGATGACAAAAGATGGAAACTTCTCTCTGTCTTTCTCCCTCTCTTTCATAGCACTTGCTGTGGTGAAATCAAGCTGCCATGTTGTGAGCAAGGGACTGAAGCCTCTGGCCAACAGCCAGCAAGGCTCACCTTCCAACAACACATGAGTCAGCTTGGAAACAGATTCTCCAGCCCCAGTCAAGCCGCTTCAGAGAACTACAGCCCCAGTGGACATCTTGACCGCAATCTTCTGGGGGTCAGACCCACCCGGCTAAGCCACTCTTGAATTTCTAATCCTCAAAGATTATGGGAGAGAATACAAGCTTTTAGTCTGCAGCTGCTCCACTTGGGGATAATTTGTTATACAGCAATAGATAACTAATACAGTGAGACAAATGCGTTACACGCTCAACACAATGCAAGCGAGTGGCAGCTGCTGTTGTGGGTAATTTGAAGGAGCTTAGAATCTAGTTTGAGAGATAAGGAATATGCATATCTGTCAGACAGAGGACTAGTAATAGAACAAACAAAGAAGCACACAGCATAATTTGGGAAAATAAAGCTCCTGCAAGTGGGAGTGTGACGGGAGAACACCGGAGTAGGGAGGCCTTGGTCAGAGAAGCCTTCTTTGTCCGGAGTAGATGTCCCTGAGCAGAAGGGACATGTGCCAATACACTAGCAAGAGGAAGATCAGAATTCCTGCCCAGGCACCTCTGCTCACTTGCTTTGTGTGTTGGACATGTCCCTGAACCCAGCTGGACCTCAGCTTCCTTTCTTTACTTGAGGGGACAGCTTGGAGACAAGAACGTGGGGACCGGAGTCTGGCCTGATCCCATGCAGGTTTGGGGACCCTGAGTGTGCCCGTCAAGTGCTTCACCTCAAAGAACGCCTCAGGCTCCTCAGGGAGGACCTGTCCCTTACGTGGAGGCATTTCTGGAGACTTTATGAGAAGACACACCTCAAGTGCCTGGCTCAGAACCTAGCACGTGATAGGCACTTAATCAGTGAAGGACAAATGAACAAATGGTAAATGAATGAACCCAACCCCCCAAAAGAAAACCTAACTAAAACTGTTAGCTTCTTTCTCTTTCTTTATGTGTATTTCTTTTGAGAGAGAGAGGAAATGCGCAGATGCACATGAGTGGTGGAAGGGGCACAGAGAGAGGGAGAGAGAGAATCCCAAGCACACTGCATTCTCAGTGCAGAGCCCGATGCATGGCCTGAGCTCATGACTGTGAGACCATGACCTGAGCTGAAGCCAAGAGCCAGGCGCTTAACAGACCGAGCCACCCAGGCCCACCTAGCTTTGTTCTTTCTTATCTATAGAAGTCTTTCATTGGATCATTCACCATATACTTAACTGCACACCTACTCAGTGCTAACCAAGTGTGCTGGGTGCTGAAAATGGAGCAGTAAACCCGAGAGACAAAGCCTTGCTCTCATGGAGTTTAAATCATAGAAAGGAGACAAATCATTGACAAGTAAACAGAAAATGGTTATTCCACACAGTAAAAAAGTAACATGAATTAAGAGTAAAGCAGATGGGGACTGAGTGAAGGAGGCATACAGTCAACATCGGAGCAAAGCCTGGATAGTTAGTGGAGTCTCCTGGGTGAATACATCTGGGAGGATTCTCCAAGAAGGAACAGGAAGTATGAAAGTCCTGAGGGAGGAACAGTGTTGGCCTGTCCGTGGAACAGAGCGGGCCATAGGTAAAAGCTCGGTGAGATAAGGAAAACAAGGCTAGCACAAGGCAAGGTGTGAGAGGTAGGCAGTGGCCAGACTGTCTAAACCAGTTACCACTCTATAGTTTGCAGGTCAAATTCAGTATGAGCCCTGTTTGTTTGCCTTTTATTTACAAAAGAAAATATTTTATTTAATTTTGAGATAATTGTAGATTATAACAGATGCAGTTATAGGAAATAATATGATATAGAGAAACCCTGTGTACCTTTTGACCCGTTTCCTCCAATGGAAACATCTTGGAAAAATACAGAAAAAATATTACCCCAAGGATATTTACATTGAGAGTCAAGATACACAGCATTTCCAGCACTACAGAAATTCCTCCCATTGCCCTTTACTCCCACACTCATGTCCCACCTGATTCCTCTCCTTAATGCCCAGCACCTACCATGTTCTCCATTCCCCCATCCCATTCAGCATCATTCTCCTATGCATCCAGATTGCTGATTATCAATATTTAGCTCCTTTTTTTCCTTTTTACTGCACAGTAGTATTCCACGGTATAGACATACCATTGTGCGTAGCCATTCACCTGATGAAGGACATGGGGGTTGTTAGCTATTATGAACAGCTGCTAGAAACATCTGCATACAAGTTTTTGTATAAACTTAAGTTTTCACTTCTCTGAAAAAAATGCCAAGAAGTGCAATTTCTGAGTCATAAGACAGCTGCATATTTAATTTTTTTTTAAGAAGCTGCCAAGCTGTTTTCCAGGGTGTTTGTGCTATTTTAAATCCCCACAGACATGTACTGGTGACTCAGTCTGCCACACCCTTGACAGCATTTGATGTTGTCAATATATTTTATTGTAGCCATCCTGATAGGTGTGTAGTGATATCTTACTCCACTTGTAACTTGAATTCTCCAATAGTTACTGATGCTGAATATCATTTGTGCTCACCTTCTGTCAGTGAATTTTTTTTCAGTGAGGTGTCCTATATCTTTTGCCCATTTTCCGATTGATTTGTTTTTTTAATATCTTTACACATCCTAGACATTAGACTTTTGTCAGAGACGTGGCTTGCAAATGTATTTTCTCTCCCAGTTTGTAACTTGTCTTCTCATCTTCTTCAAATGAGCTTTCGCAGAGCAAATGTTTTCAATTTTGATGAAATCCAAGTTACCATTTTCTCTTTTATGGATCATACTTTTAGAATCTAAACACATTTTGCCAAGCACAAGTCTCAGAGATTTTCTCTTCTGTGTGTGTATTTTTCTAGAAGTGTTATGGCTGTATGTCTCACAATTAATTCTGTGATATACTTCAAGTTAATTTTTTGCACGAGGTGTGAGACACACTGAGGTTTGTTTTCTTGCCTGTCAATGTGCTATTGTGCCCAGCACCCTTTGTTGAAAAAGCTCCATTTTTTTCCATTAAGTTGCTTTTGCCGCTTTGTAAAATATAAACAAACAAACAAACAAAAAAACCCACAAAAATAACCCCAGAATAAAATTGAGTATGATTGTGTGGGTCATTTCTGAGTTTTCTATTCTGTTCTATTGATCTATAGGTCTGTCTTTCTAGTAACGCTACACAGTCTCGATTACTCTAACTATACACATCTAGACATTGGGTAGACTGACTTCCACTTTATTCTTTTCAAGAAGTTTTGCTTATTCTAGTTCCTTTGCCCTTCCATATACATTGAAGAAAAATCTACTGTATATCTATAAAAAATCATCTTGACATTTTTATAGGAGTCTTATTAAAATTTTATATCAATTTGAAGAGAATGGAGATCTTTACAATGTTGAGTACTAATCCATGAATACAGTATGTCTCTCCTTATACTAAGATCTTTTAAAGGTTTCCTCCATTAGCATTCCATAGTTCTCGACATCCAAGCTCCATGCATGTTTAGTTAGATTTACATCTAAATATTTCATTATTTTTAAGGCATTACAATTGATACGGTATTTCACCTGTTTCATTCCCAATATTGATAACTGGTATCTTCATTCCCTTCTATCTGTCTTCCTAGATTTTTTTCAATTTTATTGATGTTTTCAAAGAATTGGTTTTTTGTTTCCTTGACTTCTGTCTATAGGTTTTGTTGTTGTTCTGTTTTTAAGTGCATTGATTTCCTTTCTTTTGCTTGGTTTGGGTTTATTTTGTTCGCTTTTTTGTAGGATCTTAAGGTGAAAGTTTAAATTACTAAACTGAAACTTCTTTCCTAATGTATTCATTCATGGCTATTAATTTTCCTCCTCATTAAATATAAAGACTCAGAGAAATTACAATGAAAGGATAGCAACCCACAAATTCACATATACTGTATTTTTATTTCTTTCAGTTCAGTGTATTTTCTTATTTCATCTTCCGTCTATTGATTATTTAGAAACATGTTGTGTAGTTTCCAAGTATTTAAAGATTTTTCTGTTATTTGTTATCACTTTTTAGTTTGATTCTCTTGTAGCTGGAAAACACACTCCGTATGATTTGAATTCTTTAAATTTATTGAGGTTTTTTTAAGGACCAGGAGATGATTTATCCTAGTACATGTTCCATAGGTACTGAAAGGGAATGTGCATTCTATTGTTGCTGGACAGTGTATTCTACAAAATTAGCTAGATCCTTTCAGTTGATGATGTTATTGAGTTATTCTATAACATTGGTAATTTTCTTTTTTTTAATTTTTTAATGTTTTATTTTATTTTTGATACAGAGAGAGACAGAGCATGAGAGGGGAAGGGGCAGAGAGAGAAGGAGATACAGAACCAGAAGCAGGCTCCAGGCTCTGAGCTAACTGTCAGCACAGAGCCTGATGCGGGGCTCGAACCGATGAACGTGAGATCTGACCTGAGCTGAAGTCGGAGGCTTAACTGACTGAGCCACCCAGGCTCCCCAACATTGGTAATTTTCTAACTGTTCCATCAGCTGTTGAGAGAGGAAGGTTGGTATATTCAACTATAATTATGGATTTATCTATCTTTCCTTTCAGTTCTATTGGTTTTTGCTTCACACATTTTGTAGTTTTGCCATTTGATGCATAAACATTTAGGATTGCTAAGACTTCTTGGTGGATGACCCTTTCAATATTATCTGATATCCCTCTCTGGCTTATTTTATCTGATATTAACAGAGCCACTTCTGCTTTTTGTTTGATTTGCATACGTCATTTAAAAAAAAATGTCTATTTACTTATTTAGCCAGGGAGAGAGAGAAAGTGCAAGCAGAAGAGAGGCAGAGAAAGGGAGAGAGAGAATCCCAAGCAGGCGTGGGGCTCAAGCTCATAAGCTGTGATCATGATCTTAGTGGAAATCAAAAGTCAGATGCTTGATTGACTAAGCCACCCAGGTGACCCTACATATGCCTTTTTAGATTTACTTTTAACTTGCCAAAATCAAGTGAATTTCTTGTAAAAAAACATGCCATATTTTTAAATCAACTCTGCCAATTTCTTTTGTGTATTTAAATCATTTAATCATTTTAATCATTTAATGTGATTATTAGTATTTTAGAGCATAAATCAGATGTTTGATTTTGTTGTCTGTTCTCCATTTTTCATTTTTCTGTTCTCTTTTTCTTGCTTTCTTGTGGGTTATTTGAACATTATTTTTAAATCTCATTTTGATTTATCTGTAGTGCTTTTGAGCATATCTCTTTATATAGGTTTTAGAGTTTGCTCTAGGTATGCATAATTTATCACAGTCTACCCATTTAAGTGACATGTAGAAACTTTACCTCCCATTATGTCCCTTCATCTTCTCTCATCTGCAACGTAATTTTCTTAAATATTCCTTTAAATACATTTAAGACCACGTCAAATACTGCTATCATCTTTACTTTAACCATCAAAAATAATGTAGAAAACTCAAGAAGACAAGGAAGGTCTATTGCATTTACTCATATTTGTGCTGTATTCTTTGTTCCTTCCCAATATTCCAAGATTCCTTCTTCTATCATTGCTTCCTATTTAGAGAACTTCCTCTAGGCAGTTTTTAGAAAAGACCTAATGATAATTAATTCTCTAACTTTTCCTTCACATGATAATGTCTTGATTTTTCCTTCATTCCTAAAATATATTCCACTGGGCACAGGATTCTGAGTTGACAGTTTTTGTTTTATTTTTGTTGTTTTTTTATCCAACACTTGAAAAATGCTGTGCTGCTTGCTTCTGGCCTCCTGGTTTCTCAAGAGAATTCCACCATCATTCAAACTGTGTTTCTCCAGTAGATAAAATATCATTTCTTTCTCCTTGCTTTCAAGATTTTTTTCTTGAAAAACTGAAATTTGACTATGATTGTTGGTGTAGATTTCTTTGTGTCTATCCTGGAGTTTACTCAAGCTTTTCAAATATATGAGACCAAAAAAAAAAAAAAAAAACCACACGTGGCTTGCAAAGCCTAAAATATTTGCTAGAGGGTTCTTTATACACAAAGGTTGTTGACCCCTGACTTCAGCCATGGGGAGGGATCTTGGGTTGACTCTAAGTACAAGTGGAAGGCACTGAAGGTCGTGAAGTGATTTGGTGTGCTACTTTGAAGGGATTACTGAAGTTGGTGCATTCAGTTATCTGTAAGCGCTTTCTTAGGGCTCTCGAAAGAAGCCTTGGGAGGGAGACTCTGTGGGGCTAGGAGTGGGCAGAAGAAAAGGGGCAGGTCTATCTTATAATGACCTAATTCCTTTGAAGGCTGCTCTTTTCCCCGAGGTTTTTTCTTTTTAGCAAGTGGATGAGAAACTCAGATAAACTGAGCTCCAGAGCTTCACAGCCTCCTTTCTTCTCCATCACAGGCAAGGACCCACAGAAAGACCCTGCCCTGAGTCCCGGAGCCTTAAAGTCTGGAGAATCTGAGTGGGGAAGGGTTATCTGGGGGATTCTCGGCTGTTCCTGCAACAGACTGGCCCTGTCTTGCTCCTCCTCACTCCCTTTTCCATCCCCTGTGCCTTCTTCCTCTCCTTCCCAGCCCGTTTCCAACATCACCAAGCCATTTGTTTCTGTTTGTAATTATGCATTTTAATGTTCATTAATTATGGAATGCAAATTGCTTCAAGTGCAAAATTTGTAATGAGCTGCTCACCACCCCACCCCCAGGTCTAGAAGGTGGACCAGCTGTTCCGAACAGAAGGAAAAACAACTAACTTACAAGGCAGAATAACTTTTCCTGGGGCCTGATTGACTTATATGACTCATAAACCTCGGGGATCTCCAGGATGGTGGTGAAAAAAGAACCTGCCCCTCCCTGGGGCCCTGGAAGACAGTGGTGCTGTGTCTTCCTTCTCTTCTGCAACCCTGGGCCTGGGATACTAGAAAGAATTCCAGCCTCGGACCTGGGCTCTTACTCACTATCACCTAGTGCTAGTCATGCTTCTCTGAGCCTCAGTTTCCCCTGGAAGACCTTTCTCAAAGTCACTGTGGAAGGCAAATGGGATGATGGAGATAAAGAGCCAAACGCTATCAAGCCATCAATAAATACATACATGAAAATAAGGATTTCCAGAGAGCTGAGTTTCGGGTCTGCCTCATCTCTCTCTAATTAGCTGGATGGCTTTAGGCAAGCACATCCCCCTCTCTGAGTCTGTTTCCTAAACTATAAAATGAAGGCAGTGGACAATAGGAAGGTGGAAACATCTCTTAGCTCTGAGCTGGTTGGCTTTTTTTTCTTTTATTTAATTAAACAAGATTTTTTAAATTTAATATTTAATTTTCAGGGGGGGAGGTGCAGAGAGAGAGGGAGACATAGAATCTGAAGCAGACTCCAGGCTCTGAGCTGTTAGCACAGAGTCCAACACAGGGCTTGAATCCATGAACCATGAAATCATGACCTGAGCTAAAGTTGGATGCTCAACTGACTGAGCCATCCAGGTGCCCAGAGCTGCGTGTTCTTCTGTTAAAGCAACTATGAGTTGTGAAAAGGAGAGAAGTAGCTCTAAATGATTTCAGAAGGAAATGGAGAATCCCCTCTGAACTGACTGAGCATGTCTCAAGACACCACCAGGATGACTCCACACCTGCCAAACTAACAGCAAAGCCTTGTCCTGCCCCAAGGGCTCAGCAGCACCCGATTTCTCTCATCACTCATGTAAGCAAAATAACAGTGCTACCACCTAGCAAAAGTGCTGCCTCTGCCTAATAGCACTGCCTCATTAGATCATGGTCAAGACTACATGAGACCATGCAAAAGCAATAGAATCATTGGTGGACGACAGGCGGAACACACTGCCAGCCATACAGGATCCCACAACTGTGAGTGAAGTCTGCCACTTCCTACCTGTGTGCTCTTGCTTCCCCTGAGCCTGTTTCCACATCTCCACACTGGAAAGAGAGTCGCTCCTACCTCCGTGGGCTTATGAGTGAATGAAACTAGATCACACACTTGACACATGGCTGCCTCAATGGAAAGTGCTCAGAAAATGGTAACTGTTGTTTGGATTCCTTGTGACTTTTCCCCAGAGAGGAAATATATCCAGGAAGCAATGGAAGAGGGCTGCATGCAGGCAGAGGGAAAGGAGGCTATTACCATAGGCAGTGTTTGCTGTTCTCAGCAGTGCTAAAGTAAGACCAGCAATATCACACTCATTTTGCAGATGAGCAAACTAAATCCCAGAAAGGCCACGTGATTTGCTTTTGGTTACACAGCAAGTGAGAGGCAGACTCTGCCCTGCAGGTCCTCTCATTGCAAAAAAGGTGTTCTTTCTCCCTGATCCACATGAAGGTGGACTGTCTGTGATGTCACAAGTGATTCAAACTGGCCAAGGCTACACAAGAATTCTGAGATCTTTGTAAGAAGGTCACTATGATGGGCTAGGAAGGGACACAAAGGGTTGGTGGCAGCAGAGTCTTGGATGTGCACATCAGATACAGCATCCTGGCAAGAAGAAAATGGAGGGAGGGAAGCAATGAAGGAAATGAAATGCTTATTTTTACCAGGTGCTAGATTTTTCCCAGAGGCCATCTCCTCAAATCCTTATGGCAAAACTCAGAGGCACCTCTGAGACACACTCGTCCTGCAGGTAAGGTTACAGAGGATCGCACTAGCTAAGAAGGCACTGGGGAGTCCATCAATACCGACCATCCCTTTGATTAGACAGAGTGGGCTGGGCTGCCCATGTCCCAGGAGGCCTCTGGACTACTGCCTGGAAAGGGGGTGTGCAGGGAAGACCCTGCTTTCCACCCTCCCCTGCACCTCCCCTCAACCTCAATCTGTCAACAAGGCCAGCTAGCCCATTTATTACTGCAGACATCGATTTGGACAACCAGGCCGGTCCAGAGCCCATAATTACGGGGAGTTTTAATCACCTCATGCCAATTCAGCTGTCGCTCAATTTGACGCTGTCGTGGAAGAAAGGGGTGGGCATTCAAAAAAGGATGATAGGGCTCGATAGTTGGTAATGGAGGACTGCAGCTGTAGGCACCCCCAGGGGACTCAGACCTCAGAGTGGAGGAGCGTCCGGGGGAGCTCCCAGGTGCACGGCCCAAACCACAACCTTGCATCCCCTGTCCCTCCACCTGGATGTGGAAACCACACAGGGAGATAGCCAACAGCACCCACAGGGTCCAACCTTACTACCTTTGTCCATGCTTTGCCCTCAGCCTGGCCTGCCCTCCTCTTCCTAAAGAACCCAATGTCCCCTATAAGTTATAGCTCAAACCCCTTCACAGATCCCTTCCCAACTCCAGAAGCGGAGCAATACTGAGGAGACAGAAAAAAAATAAAAAATGAATCCTAATCCAGACGCTGCTATTTCCTGGCTGTGTGACTTTAGGCAAGTCATTATACCTTTCGGTTCTTTGTTTCCTCATTTTATTTATTTAATTTTTTTGTAAATTATTTATTTATTTATTTATTTTGAGAGAGATAGAGAGAGGGTGAGTGGGGGAGGAGCAGAAAGAAAGAGAGGGATAGAGAGAATCCCAAGCAGGCCCCACACTGTCAGTGCGGAGCCTGATGCAGGCCTCAATCCCATGAACTGTGAGATCATGACCTGGGCTGAAATCAAGAGTCGGACACTTAACTGACTAAGCCACCCAGGCGCCTCTTTGTTTCTTCATTTTAAAATAGACCTGATAATAGGTAACTGCCTCCTGGGTTTGCTGGGACCTGTCAGTGCCATCAGGGACAGAGAGCCCTTGTGTGGAAGTTCTTTCTTCCTTCTGATCAGCCCGAAGTCAGAAAGAGTCATTTTCACTTCTCTCCTATGTTAAGGATTCTTCTAGCACAAACGTCATTCTGTCAGGCGGATGGTTTCTGGTTCACAGTCTGTCTCCCCGGGAGTCTGTGGGCTATTTGAGGGGGGAGTGTGTGACACACAGCTTCCTCTTTTCAGTCCAGTCCTCCCTTCCCAGCACCGGGGACGGGGACACTGGTGTGCCCTTTGGCATCAGGCAGGTCTGGGATGGAATCCCCCTGGTTTTGCCACTCACCAGCCGTGTAATGCTAGCCAGTCACATCATTAACACTTCAGACTCAATTCCCTCACTGCAAACAGAGACTAATTACACCTATTCTGTGGAACTGACATGGGGGAAAATGAGTTAGACAACTGATATCCCCAGCGTGGGGCCTGGGATGTGCTAAAATATCAACTATTATAAAAGTTGTTATTGTGATCATCATCACTGGAATATTTGATACCCAGTAAATATTTCTGGAATGCAAGAAAATGTCAAACGCGTTGCTTCGTTCTGTCATGAGTTTCTGTGTAACACCAATAGGCCATTCTCCCCACAAGCCGCATGTCTGCAGCATTCAACAAACATTGCCAGAGACATGAGAGAGAAAATTGGCGTGCTCTGAGTACCTACTGTGAGCCCGACACTCCACAAAGGTTCTCCTTAGCCTGCTTTGCTTAAGACCCACAATTCTATGCGCTTACTCTTATTTAGCCTGACTGTGTAGAAGAGGAAACAGGCTTTGAGGCCAGAGTGCTTTTCCTGGGTCACTCAGCTTTCTAGGAACAGAAGCAGGATGTAGGCACAGGTATATTTAGCTCTAAACCTGTGCCCTTGGCACTGCACAACTCCTTTCCGATGGAGACACGGAGAAGGAGAAGGGGTGGTGGTCCCTGACTTCCAAGAGAGTCTAGACCCACTGGAGGCACTGGGGAAATCCCCAGAGGAAGGCAAGTCATGGCTCAAGATGGTTTATGATGGAGAATAGTACTGAGGGGCACCAGGGTGGCTCAGTCAGTAAAGCATTTGACTTTGGCTCAGGTACTAATCTCGTGGTTTGTGGGTTCGAGCCCTGCACCAGGCTCTGTGCTGACAGCCAGAGCTTGGAGCCTGCTTCAGACTCTGCATCTCCCTCTCTCTCTCTGGACCTCCCCCACTCACACTCTGTCTCTGTCTCTCAAAAATAAATAAAAAAAATGTTAAAAATAATTAAGAATGGGAGTGAGATGGCGCTAGTGCTAAAACACATGGCTGGGTTTGCTGGCACCCATGGAGGTCATGGCCAGCAATCCGAATTTATTATGACCACCTGTCTTTCTCTCTAGAGGAGCACAGGTAGTTAGGACACACCAATTACAGTCCCTGCTGTGGGCAATTCTCTTCCCTTCTCTTGACTTCCCATCTGTTCCATAAGAAAGGGGGCAGCTAGTTTCCACCAGTCTTAGAGCTTGGTCATCCATGGGTTCTCTGCAAGAGGCTCACAGAAATTCCAACAGAGGTCAGGAGGCGTGTTCTGATAGTGGGTGGCACCTGTGCAGGGGAACCATGGTGGGAAAGACCGCTCTTATGGGAGCGGCCTGAGCCCAACGGCCACTTCCCATGGCTGGCCGTCCTGCAAGCTGGAGTCACAAAGCCTTCCACCTGTCTAGCACTACCCAGGCCACCACGTGGAGTGGGGGTTCAGGTCCAAAAACACCTATTCAAAGCTGACTGTCCTCCAGGCCATCAAGTTTATAGAGCCTTGGCCCAGCCTTCAAAACCATCTGTTCTAACTCAGGGAGAATAAAAGTAATAACATTCTCCTAGTCCTTGGAGGTTTTTAATATGGTACAAAGAAGCACGGAGAGCTGAGGGAAGAAGAGAACAGAGAACAGTTTCCCAAGAAAATCCTCCAGGAGTCCTGTCAAATGTTTATTCGGTAACTATCTAGTAAGAATAATAAATAGCCTTTGTATAGTTACTTAATAATAGTAATAGCTGGGGGTGCCTAGGTGGTTCAGTCGGTTAAGCGTCCAACTCTTAGTTTCGGCCCATGTCATGTTCTCACAGTTTGTGAGACTGAGCCCCATATTGGGCTCTGTTCTGGCAGCACGGGGCTGCTTGGGATTCTCTCTCCCTCTCTCTCTGCCCCTCCCCCATTGATTCTTTCTCCCGCTCTCTCTCTCAAAATAAATAAACAATATTAGTAATAGCTAACAATGTGTGCCAGGCACTAACTATTCCAAAAGTGTTAGCAATATTAACTCATAATGCTAATGACACCCTGGTGCTAGAGGTACTATTATACTCATTTTTCAGAAGAGAAAACTGAGGCACAGACAGACAGCTTCAGTAACTTGTCAGGGCAAGTGCAAGGCACAGCCTGCCATCAAGTCATGCAATGCTGCCTGTTACGTGGGTGCTAAGGTTTCTCACATCCTTCTCCACTCAATCTATCATTGCAGCCTCATGTGACTGCCAGACAGACTCAGCTCCTGGTTCGAAGAAGAGAACCCCAAGATGTAAGGGCACCTCCCAAGGTAACACAATGAGCAGATGAAAGGGTGGGGGAGCTGAGGTTCAGCTGAGGTCTGCACCATTCCTAAGCAGAGCCTTCTGGGCTAATGGCAAGACTCAGAAAAGGAGCCCTCTGGGGCTGAGACAGGGCTCAAGCTACCTTCCCCTGGAACAGACACTTTGTGGTGTCACCTTCCCCTGGGTCAGGCACTTTGGGGTGCTAGGAGGGAAGTGGACATGGATCCTGCCCTCCCTCAATGCCGGGCACGTGACTCCAGCTTCCCAACTACTCAGAAAAGGGTACCCTGTTATTTTCACCTCTCACAAATGGGGAAGTAAGTCTTGTAAAGGAGAGATGACTTGCTTCAGGTCAACATTATAGATGCTCAAATTTCTTTTCGTTTTAAGAAGGCTCATGTCCTGTTCTCTCTGTGAGCGGCATAGAGCCAAGAGAATTTGACAAGGCATGCATGCTACAGACTGATGGGCAAGATAGCACTGGCAAAAATGGCTTTCTGACATTATCTGAGCACTTATGGCTGAACCAGGCAGGTCCCATTCTCAGTGCTGAATGCCACCCTAGATGGTAGGTACTATTAGCAAGCTCACTCACCAGATGGGGAATCTGAGCCACAGTGAGGTTCATTAACATGCCCAATGTCACACAACCAGTTAAGTGGCAGATCCAGGAACGTAGGCTCCAAAGTCTGTTCCCTTAACCCTTTGGCCATGACTCCTTCCACAACAACCACATAAGGAAGGTCCTATTATTTTACTCATTTTTTGATACTGGGAGACTAAGACACAAAATGGTTTAAAACTACCTATGTCAGTATATAGTAAGCGGCAGAGCCAGGGTTTGAACCCACAGACCCCGATCCCAAAGAAAGCCTTCCTTCTCGCCCACTACTGTGCCTACTAGCAAGCTAGAGATCCAGGGGCCAGAGCCAGGCTCCTAGCAGGACAGACTGAATACATGGTCTTTTCGATGCCTGCTAGGTTTTGCTGGCTCATTCCCTTCCCCATCCCTTGTAACTAAAAACTCCATTCGCAGCTTGCGGCTGTGTCCTCACGCCACACCTTCTCATCGATCACCCGGACTCTGCGTGAGAAATGATTTTATAAGCGAGTTGGCTTTGAGAAGCACAGAGCAGCAGCCATTGAACATATGCTTCTGTGGGTATATATTTATTCAGCGTATGTTGAGTGTAATTTTGGGCGGTTTGCATATTTTATTTTTCTGTTGTTGCAGAGAGCAATTTAAGAGAAAGAAGAAAAAAAACTACCCCTGAATGGAGACAAATGCCATGGGTGGTAGCCCCTGAGGTTCAGAGTCTGGTGTTTTGGGAATGAAGGGGGTGAAAGGAAACGCAAGCCAAGAACTAAGGATCAGCAGTGACCGTCTCCCATCCCTGCCACCCACAGCAAGCACTAGCTATCCAGCCCTGGGACAGGGTGCTTCGTCTTCATTTTCAAGGCTTCACCAGCGGCCTGTCTAACTCTGTCCCCTAGCTTCTATGAACTAAATATAAATATCAGCCACACCCTGGGCTGTGTGCACACTACCCACCTAACTCTCCAGGCAGTCCCACGTTGAGGTGCAATTGCGCATACGAGAACATTAATACAGCATTGCGCAGTGTCATTAACTAGTGCATCTGTGCAGCAGGAAGCCTGAGCCCAGACCAGCGCTCCATCAAGGTTACAGGGGCCCTTCAGATTTGGCATCCGATCCCAAGGCCGCCAATCCCAATGTGAGTGGCGCTGGGTACGAGCCACTCCCCTTCCTGGGTTGGCTTCCACACCCGCAGAACGTGGATGGCGATGCCATTTGGCTGGTGTGCTGTGTGGATTCCAAAATCCAAAGTTATACTTAAAAGCAGCTTAAAAGACATTGGTTCCCTTTCTCTCTCTCCCCCCACCCCTTGCCTAAAAGGTTTTCCTCTCACCCGGGATGAACTCAGGATGTAACATTTAAAAATATGCCTTAGAAGAAGCCAGCATGGTTTGGACCAGCTGGGGGTGGGGGGTGGGGGTGGGAATTTATGCTCATGTGGGTGCCAAAAACTCAAAGGACAGGAAGAAGCAGGCCCAGGCCTGAGTCTACACCAGAGGAAACCTTTCAGAAAGAAGAAAGTTTACTCTGTGTATGTACTAAAAAGATGCATCCAATGTGATTTTGCATGGTGGCATCTGAAGTATCAATTTCTGGGTAGGTTAGTCGACTGAGTTCCTTGTTAGCCAGGACACAGTTCACCCCTGTGACTCTGGAGCTGAGCAGAGGGTCCCCACCACAGGAAGGACTTATGTGATGCATCCTGAATACATCTAAAATCTGAATGAAACTGTGGACCAGCTGATAACTACTATTTGCTTCAACTGAAAGAGATTAGTTTTACCTAGCTTAGTGAAAGGTGATGAATGCCAGAGAATTCATCACTGGAAAGCAAAAACAAAATAAAATTGTGGTTCTATGTACATATAAATGGGGAAACTACATGCAAAAGATAAGGGACATGATTATCATAGAAGTCAATATTGTGGTTACTACTAGAGGGGGAGAAAGGGCTTAAATGGGAAATGGAGTCCCAGCAAGTGTACTAAGAACGGGCTGTGCACTGCAGGCAATAGTCTAATTTCTGGCCTGGGTGATGAATAGATAAATATCACATAATTATTATATGTAGTTATACATATGTTTATTTATTTATTTACCTACAAGAGAGAGTGGAGAAGGACAGAAAGGAGGAGAAACAGAGTGAGAGAGAGTGAGCAAGGGGGTGCAGAGAGAGGGGGGTAGAGAATCTTAAGCAAGCTCCACTCTCAGTGTGGAGCCCAACACAGGGCTCAATCCCATGCCCCTTGGGATCATGATCTGAGCAGAAATCAAGAGTCAGATGCTCAACTGTCTATGGACTGAGTCACCCAAAAGCCCTGCATAATTACTACTGATGAAACTGCATGTGATATTTGACACATTTTTCTATAGGTATTTGATATTTCACAATAAAACTGGTAAATATATATTATATTAATATATATAAAACACAAGAAAACTAATAAAAGAAAATATCAAATTGTTAATGGTGATTATTGGACATGGCATGACTGTGGGTAACATTTCTCCTCTTTCTTCTTTCTCTATTCTAAACATCCTTAGCTGTGTATGTAAAATCTTTATAACCAAAGAAGGAAAAGTAAGTTTATAGTTGAAATGCCTCATTATCTAAACAAGGCGACGACGGAATCGTGGAGGTTGGTTACAATGCTGCTGCCTGTAATTCCACCATATGGACAACTCCGTCTTCTCCCTAAGGTTTACCGTGTGTGAAAGAACAGCTCCCCAGGGGAAGTGGGGGAACTGCACAGGTGCCATGGCTATCATACAGGCTGATCTTCCGAGTCTTCCCCCTCCAGACTCAAGGACAGCTTCGACTTGTAGACTTGCTGGGAGGAAAGAAGGAGCCCTAGACAAAATCAAGCTCAACTCTCTGAATCTGTAGAAAGCATGAGGGGCTTAGCTAAGAACACACAACACGTAGAACCATGTTGAGGAATGGAGTCATTTTATTATGTAGGTGTGTACCATCCCCATGACCGTGGGCTTCTAAGATCACTTTTCCTTACAATGATTGTGAGAAAAATTCTTGAAGATTGATGAAAGCCAGAAAAAGATCCCATGCACGATATTGTGATCTATAAAAAGAAATATGCTTATTTTTATCTTTCTTCTCATCTCTAGGCAGAGCTCCCAAAACCCTTGGAATTTCCTTAAGTGATGAGAACAACTAAGGTGTCTTAGTATTTATAACTAACTCCTTTCAATCACATCTGAATTTATGTTAATGAGATGACTTTTGGAAAGAACCTAAGGATGGGGGATGGGGCTGGTTGTTAGGGGGAACCAACCAGGTGATTAGAGGGCTGGAAGCTTCAGGATCCAGTAAAAAGAGGGAGGGGCTGGAAGTTATATCAGTTGCCAATGACCAATGATTTAATCAACCATGCCTATGTAATGAAGCCTCCATAAAAACCCAAAAGGATGGGGTTTGGAGAGCTTCAGAGTTAGTACCCACATGGAGGTAAAGAAAGGGCATGGAAGGTCCATGCTCCCTACCTTATGTACCTCTTCACCTGGTTGTTCATCTGTATCCTTTATAACATCCTTTACAATATCCTTTACAAGAACTGGTAAACAGAAGTCAGTGTTTCTCTTAGTTCTGTAACTCAAGCAAATTAATCAAATCCAAAGAGAGGGTTATGAGAACCTCCCATCTATACCTGGTCAGTCTAAAGTACAGGCTTACAAGCTGGACATATGACTGGTCTCTGGAATTGGGGGGCAGCCTTGTAGGTATGACCCTGTAACTTATGGGATCTGATGCTATCTTCAGGTGCATAGTGTCCAAGTTTAGTTGGATTGTAGGACACAGAGTCACTGCCCATTGAGAACTGGAAAACTGCTGGGTCGTGTCAAAAAGCAAGCACACATGGGACCTTGTTTCCTAGCTCATGAAGCTCCTCTCTACCCAATAGGAACTGACCCTGGAAAGGGAGGTTACAGAACCGGGTCCCTCTCGTGCCTGGCTACTCACACTGGGCTCAGCCAGTCTCATAAGGGGCAGGGATCATCTTCAGTTTATGAATGATGCAACAGAGGCTCAGAGGCATTCAACAATTTGCCCACAGTCACACAGCTTCCCAGTGATAAGACGGTACACAAACCCAACTCCGTAACACAGCCAAGTGTGTTCTTTGCACAGGAAGAATTCTGATGGGCCAGCCCACTGCCCTAGGAATGTACATGGTGCTATTCAGCTGCTACCTTCTCAGTGAGAAGAAAGGCTAGTGAGTGAGGCATTTATGAAAACTTCTCGCTGTTTGCTACCCAAGACTAAAAGGTTTCAAGATCAAGGCTGGTGGCCTTGTGCTTCTCTGCCATTCCCGGGATAACTTCTCTAGCCTTTGAGAATATCTGGGCTGGTGGTGAAGATGTACAAGTCAGGACTCAGGGAGAAGGTGGAGAATGCAGGGAAAAGGCTAAATTTTCAAATTTGTGATAATGATGACGGTGATATCATTTCTGATCCATTTGCCCCAAGACGTGTAATTAAAAAAAAAAAAAAAAAGGATACTATGATATGTGGGAGACAGAGTCCTAGCCTGGTGTTTAGGATACCTGAGCTCAAGCTAAGCATCGTTCCTAGGCTTTTTGGCCTCAATTTGTTCATCTTTATCTTTTCCAGAAGGAAAGAGGTTTACATATGGTTAAGATCAAGTGAAGAAGCCAGTTGTCTTAAAAAAAGGGAAAAGTTTGTATAAAGACATGTGGTTCTGACACAGAAAGTTACCTCAAAGAAACACAACTACTGTATGCTTTTCATGCTTCTATTTTTAAACTTATATATATATAAATGTTTATTTAGATTTGCATATGCATTGGGGAAAATATACAGGAAGATATGTAGAGACCCAAGTGAAAGAGGAAGATGACAGTGGTTTGTGTTTTTTTCTTTATACATTTCAGCAGGGCTTGAATTTGTTTTATTTTAGGGACGCCTGTGTGACTCAGTCGGTTAAGCACCCAATTCTTGATTTCAGCTTAGGTCATGATCTCATGGCTCATGGGCTCACACTGGGCTCAGTGCTTAAGATCTTTCTGCTGCTCCCTCACTCACATGTGCATGGACATTCTCTCTCTCAAAAATAAATAAACATTTAAAAATACATAAAATAATAAATTTGTTTTATATTACTTTACAATGAGCGTGAGCTACTTAAAAAACAACAACTAATAAAAAGAAGACTGAAGACAGGATGGGGAAAATACTTTACAGATCCAACAATTCTATTACCATAGTTTAGATGGACACAGTGATTCCTGGTTTTCATTACAGAGCTAAGAAAAGGTCTCTAATTGTCACGAAATCAGTCACAAGTGCTCAGTATGACCATTGGGAACTCTGTGGTCACAGTCTCTGACCCACTCCAGACCTCAAGGAGACAACAGCCTCCTAGGGGCCCGGTCCTCTGCATTTGTGCTCTCTCCCACGCACATCTTGCACACGTCACCAAGTTCTACTCTCTAAACTACCATTTTTACTTGATCACTCCCCTCCTCCAGGGGACACTTTGGGTCCAACACCCTAGCCTGCCCTTGAACTCCTTGAAATAAATCATGAAAGAAAACCAGCACCCCTGAAACGGGGAGCCCAGAAAGCCAGAGGTGGTGTTGCTCATATTTATTTTTAATCCATTCCACACCTTCACCCAAATCATGGAATTTGAAAACTGGTCTTACACACTGTTGAGAATTTATTCTAAAAAAATAACTCAGAACACCAAGGATCCTTCAGCCCAAAGATTATCAGTGCAACACTGTTTATAATAGGTTAAAATTGAAGGAGTTCCTGGGTGGCTCAGGCAGTTGAGCGTCTGACTTCAGCTCAGGTCATTGTCTCGCGGTTCATAGGTGTAAGCCCCATGTCAGGTTCTGTTCTGACAGCTCAGAGCCTGGAGCCTGTTTCAGATTCTATCTCTGTCTCTCTCTCTCCCTGCCCCTCTCCCCCGCTTGTACTCTCTCACTCTCTCTCTTTCTCAAAAATAAATAAAACACTTCAAAAATTAAAAAAAAATACAGATTAAAATGGAAAACATTCACAGTGCCCACCAATCAGGTGAAGTAAGGGACAGAATAGTCCCCTCCATGGAGTACTAGGGAATGGGACAAATGATGATTATGAAGACTTCACCCTAAGGACGAGGGTTCCAGCATTAAGCTGCTTGGCTTAAACTCCCTGCCCCAGAACTTAGAAGCCGTGTGACCCTGAGCAAGGTGCCTAGGTTCTCTCTGCCTCAGTTCTCCCATCTGTAAGAAAGGTGTGATCGCGAGACCCATGTCAGACGCTCTGGGACACAGCAAACCCCCCTCCCCCCCGGACAATTTCAGCTCTCACCATCCTCATCATCCCTGCATGAAATATCAGATAATAGGAGCAGCAACCACACTTTGTGTCTACTTAGGGCCGGGTGCTGGCCCATTGTGTATGCATTATCTCAGCTAGTGCCGACCGCAGCTTTGCTGGGTATTTTTAGCCCCATTTTACTCAACAGGAACATGAGACTCAGAGGCCTTACATAATTTGTCCCAAGGTCACCCAGCTAATGAGCGACAGAGCAGATTTGGGGCCCAGGTTTCTCTGATGCCAGAAACTGTGCTCTGAAGCACTCCCCTGGCCCCCTGAAAGTAGGGGTGATGGTGAGAGTAAGTACATTCTCTCATAAGGGCACCTTTCCAAAGGTGAAAAGCTTTGTGAAGCAGGTGCATGAAACACACAATTAATATGTCAACAATCACTCCAGAGACGCTAACAAAAGGGAAGCAAAGGGATGGAGATTTTTTTTCCTCCTATATGTTTGCTTTCCCACTAAACAAGGAGTTCAGCCTCACCCTCCACCCCATGTTGCCCTGCCCCCTCCCCTCCTCAGGCTTCTCTGATGTTGGAAATCTGCCCTCTGAAAATCTATGAGGTCATAGATTTCAGAAACTGAAAGGAAACTCAGGAATCAGCGGCCCTGCCCCAGGCCGGTCTGAAGCTCCCTCTCCCAGAGTGCGTGCAGTCCACACAGACGGTGACCACCTTCCCCAAAGTGATCTGTTCCATGGCTGTGGCCAACAGGTGGCAGAACCAGGTATCCCCTGCTCCTTGACCCCCACCTTTGGGGCTCCTTCCTCCCCACACCATTCTTCCAGGAATCAAAGGGAAAAACCCATCACTTTCGAAGGGCGAGGGCTGCTCCCTGACTTTAACAGCTAATGGCTTCCACACAATAAAACCAGCTTACCAGAAATACCATCAGACCCAGGAAATCTGGGTCCCAAAGATATAAAATGAGGGAAAAAAATAGAGAAGGCTTCAAATGTCACGGGAGGAATAAAATATTTAATATCATAAAAGGGTGCCGAGGCTTTATGAGAAAGCCACACATTATAATCCTGGAAACCCCATGTCAGACTCCCACCAGCCTTCCCCCCCTCTTCCCTGGCCCCAGAAGAGAGGAGGGTATGCTCAGAGTTCACAAAGAAAGAATACACAGGTGCAGCTCCCAAATGAGGGGCAGCTTTCTTCCTTTTCACTCCCCAATGTTTGATTCTTATGTGCAGGCTCGGAGTCAATAGGCAAGTTCTAACCTTCTTTCCTGACTCTCCTACCCTCTTTCCAGATACTTATTCTCTTTCATCTTCCTGCAGATCTCCTGGATGCAGAGAAGGGATTTTGGACTCTGAAAGAGGAGAGGGAGAAGGAAGTGTCCCCTTCCTTTACGCTCCCAGACACTGAGGGACATTTGCTTTATCCTGAGGAATGATTCTTAGCCTCTGGAAGTTGCTATCTGATGAGTTAAGCGAACAGAGTTAGATATACCTGGATTTGAATTTCTGCTGCACCTTTATCTAGCTGGTTAGACTTGGGCAAGTTTCTCATGCTTCCTAAATCCACTTCTTCATGGACAAAATGGAAGTAACAATAGTGCTCACCTCCTGAGGCTGATATAAGGATCCAATGTGATGATACATTTCAAGTATTCAACCCAGGGCCTGGCATGTAATTGGCACTCTCTATATCTATGTCTATCAGTAATTATTGATAGCACTAATTCCTTTGTCAATAACATCAACAAATTCACAATTTCAATAATATGATCAGTACCAGTATTTGTGAAGCAGGGGCATATAGTGAATTCTCCATGTATAGACCTGCTTGATCAGAGGGTGCTGTGATGAGGACTAGATATAGGAGATGCCCCACCTTTAAAAATGACTACTTCCCTGCCCAAGAGTCTCTGGAGTTTTCATAAAGATGTGTTGTCCTCTGACTCTGCGTATTTGTAAAGATTTCTAAGAAGAAAAAGGTGGCAAGCATCATTCCTCCTATTAACTCTGGCAAAAGCTATCTTCGTTGCACCATGAATCCGTCACACCCCCTGTCACCGGTCTGCAGGGATGGACTAAACCTCAAGAATCCACTTCTGGGGAGGAGAAACCGCGACTCAGGGGCCGGGCCCCATCGCCGCTCAGCCCTGTATCACCCGTCCAGGTGGGCGGAATGCCAGGCACACAGGCTCGGGCTTCCCTTGGTCAGCAGTACCTGAGCTGTGCCCCAAAGTGATTTCCCACTCAGCTGATCCTCCGTGGGTGCCTTCCCCACCCTTCCTGAGTTTCATTTCCTTTAATCACAGTCCAACTGCATCATTAGAGAGGGAAAGGATGAGAAATGGGGAAAAGCGGCCTCTCTCCCCCTATGTGAACCAGACTGTAGTCTTTGCCTCCTTGTGAGTAGTGCCCAAGAGGCAGCTGATCTATACTAAAAGGTAATTCCTTTCTATGTTCATCTTGACTTTTAAGAAGACAGCATTTTGGGGCTGCCTTTCAGCATCTCATGGCAATCAGGGGTGCTGTGGCCCTTCCTAATATCTGGGAGGCCAGATGGCTTTTTAGATCAAAATGGAAAAGCAAAGCAGAAAAGAGAGAAGGAGAATATGGCTGGGCCATTTCTAGGGGGTGGGGCAGAGTGGGATTGGTCTGAAATTCAAAGGGAAGGCTGGGGACTGAGTCTAGACATACCTCCAAAAGATACCAACACTCTGCAGGATCAAGTCAGCATGCAAATCCCCGTGCCTTCCTCAGTCCTAACTTTCTAGGAAGGCCCAGAACTGTCTGTTCCTTGCCCTCCTCTCTCCTCCACTCTCCTTTTTTGATGCTTCTCCACATACTCTCATTTTCTCCCGGGCAGTTCCCTTTTTCTCCTGTGTCAAGTAGAGATACTCCTACAACCTAGCTCATAAGCTAAGCACTCAAAATCATGTCTGGACACAGGTCACTGTGTGGGTGACTGCTCTTACATTACTAGTCTTTGTCTTTCTTATTAAAAAAAAAGTTTATTTATTTTTGAGAGAAAGAGACGTAGAGTATGAGTGGCGGGTGCAGAGAGAGAAGGAGACACAGAATCGGAAGCAGGCTCCAGGCTCTGAGCTGTCAGCACAGAGCCCAATGTGGGGCTCGAACTCACCGATTTCGAGATCATGACCTGAGCTGAAGTCAGCTGCTTAATTGACTAAGTCACCCAGAGGCCCCTAGTCTTTGTCTTTCTCAAAGTGGATCTAACAGTGCCCGTCTAGAGGGAGAGTTATAAGCATTAACTGCCATGAATGTTCGTGAGCTGGGACGCGGTGTTAGTGGGTGCCCCTCTCTCCTACCTTAGCTCCCTTCTCTCTGCACTCACTTTCACCATGTGAGATGCTCTCCTGCAGAGAGGAAGTGATTTGTTCAAGGTCACTCCGCACTCTTGTTGAAGCCCATCTTGCCTTCTGAGCTACCTTAAAAAACAAGGTGGGGCTCTTTTTCTTGTATCCCCTGCTTCATTGAGTGTGCTGGATGTAGGACTGTTGCTGAATAAATCTCTGGACTGGTACAGTGGCAAAGCTGGCTATGAGGCCATTGCCTAGGCAGGTTCAACTAGGAGGAAGGAGTTTGGGGATCAAATCTCAATTCTGTCACTGTTTTCCCACATGCACCTGAGCTATTTCTGCAGCTTTCTAGGCCTTTGCTTTTCTGTCTGTACAAGGGGTGCTGGCCTGGTGAGATCTCTAGGATGCCTTCTTTCTCCGAGAGCCGTGGTCTGCGAGTCCATGCTGCAGGAAGAAGGTAGATTAAAGAGAGCCACGCATTCTCTGCTGCCCTTCCCATCCAAGGTGAAGTCCAATTCCCTCTCTGTGATTCCACACTGACCTCACTGACCCGCCGGACTAGCAGAATGGGGTAGAAATGATTTTCTGGGACTTCTGAGGCTGGGTGCTGAGAAGCCTTGCAGCTTCTGCCTGTGCTCTTGGAGTACCCGATCCTGGGCTGCTCCCTCTGCAGAGCCCGCCTCCGTGGCCCGGCAAGCCCTGCCCAAGGGAGAGATGATGGGCAGGTACTCCAGTTGCCGGCCCCAGGGGCGGAGCTGAGGTCCAGCATGGCCAGGCTCCACTGCCTGCTATTCCAGCACCTTCTGGGTAAGTGAAGGGACCTTCGTGGAAGAAATCTTCCAGCTCCAGATGGCCACTTGTCATGCCTCAGAGACAAATAACCCAGCTGAACCCTTCCCGTATTCCTGACTGACAAAATGTGAGATAAACATTGGAAAAATGGAGGTAAACTGTGAACTGCCATTTCAACAGGGACCGAGGAGAACAGATCACCAGTTTGTTTGGGGCTAAAGCCATCAAGGGGATGCTTCCCCACCTGGGAAGACCAGGGTAACACCAACAGAGAGCCCGAGAAAAATGCTGGGGGACACAGGGCTGGCCAAAGTGTCCCCCACAAATTATGATGAAATACCCATGGTTTTCTTTGGGTTTGTCCTCTATCTAGATTTATACTACTTCTAATAGATAACAATTTTTTACCCTCCAGCACAGTGAAGGGGACACAAGGCTCCCACCCCTCTCTGATGCTTCTTCACTGTTCCTTCCTCCACCTCTGATTAAGAGGTGAGGGTCTCCCTGGAAATAATTGAAAATATAAATAACAAGATAATTCTTTTCATGGCATCTCCTGGATCACCCTCCGTATTCTCGCCAACAATATCTTTATTCATCCTGCATTAGTTTCTTCTTGCCGCTGCAACAAATGGCCACCACTTGCTGGTTTAAAACAACACAAATGTGTTATCAGCTCCACAGGCTGGCAGCCCGACAAAGCTCTCACGGGGCTCAAACCAAGGTACTGGCAGTGTGGCATGACCTTCTGGGGGCAGTAGGGGTGAACCCGGTTCCTTGCCTCTCCAAGTGGTTAGGGACTCTTCCTTAGATTATAACCCTCTTCCTCCATCTTCAAAAGTCGCAATGTTGCATCGCTCTGAACTCCTGTGCTGGCTTCCTCTTCCACATTAAAGAACCCTGTGATGACACTGGGCCCACACGGATAATTCAGGACAATCTCCCTCCTTACAAGTCAGCTTACTAGGAACCTTAATTCTGTATGTGAATTTAATCTCCACCTTTGTTATGAAAGGTAAAATATTCACAGGTTCCAAGCCTTAGGGTATGGAAGTCCTTGTGGGGGCTGTAATGCTGCCTACCACATGCCCAGTGACCCTCCTCAACCTGGGCAACTGTATACTTGAGGACCGCAGTACCCCAAGGGAATTACCACAGAAGAACCAGAAAACCAAGCCAAATGGGCCCATTTTTTTTCATTTGGGGGTTCAGAAGTTGAGGTCTAGATAGAAGGTAAAGTCTAATGATAATAATAATCATGGGAAGTCTGAGATATGTTAGACCATTGGCTCCTCCACCCTCCACCCCCATCCCTCCCAAAGAAGTAAGGATCATCTGAGTGTGGGAAGATAGGAATGTTGGAAATAAAACAAGACGATCTCGCAAATGCTAGAGAGTGTCCTTCAAAGAGATCCTGTGCTCCATCCAGCCTTGTTCATGGGGTGCTGAAGAGGATGACGAGCTATAGAAAATAAGGGTGAGTTTAAGGGACTGGAAAGCAAAGAGTGTCCCCACCTCACTTGCTGGTAGCATCTGGCTGATGGTCGGGTGCTCTTCTTTGGTATGACAGCACCCAACGACAAGAGCCTCCATGGTTGGCCTAAGTCAAGAGGACTTGAGCTGGCTCCTCTCAGATCCCATGTCTCCACTGTGGTGTCGAAGAACTGCTACCATCAGGCCCTCCTCAGGGCGGTAAAGCTACCTGACGCACAGGGTCAGCTGGCCTCCAATGGCCTTGTGGTGGGGATGGAGGGAGCAAGGCAGAAGATGCCAGGATAAACCACATGCCTGTACATCACATGGGAACAGAGTGGTGCTGACACAATACCAGAAAGGAGAGACAGTGATGGTCAAAGACCAGATAAGACAGCAAGCACTGGAACTGACAGGCCATTGTCCAGCACAGAACCAGCCCTCACCCCCATGCCTAGATGGACACCAGCTCCCTTTGAACTTGGGACACTCAGGAAGAGGTGGGAGGCAGAAATCCTGAACTGATCTAGAATTAAGTTTCCACCACCAATGAATGGAGCAGAACAGAAATGATATTTGGTTACGGAAACATTATGGGAAATTAAATAGGCTGTGCTTTTGAGCTTTCATGGCTCCAAATATCATATTAACTGCATAAAAACATCCGTGATCCTGGTTTCATCATCTTGCACATAAAGTGAGATTTTGTCAGTCCCTAAACATCTCCAGTTATATGCTTTTACAGAGAACCTATGAGTTCAAGAGCTACTGCTTCCTTCTGAAAGATGAAGAAACTGAGGCTCACAAGGTCAACATAGATTCTAAAGCTTGCATGACCAGGTCGGGGCATAAGCCCAATTTGCTCAGCCCAGCCTTCTTTCCAAGCTTCTCTGCTACTATCTCCTCTCAAGGTCACAGGAAAGCAAGCCAAAAACGGTTCTGGCATGAAGAATAATACTGAAAACAGGTTCCTGGACCTCTATCTGACTACCTTGTGGTAATATCTTGGGAAGTCATTCTGGCTCCTGCATGGGTGGGGAAGTCACTGCCCAGGTTTGTTGTGAAGATGAGTTATTAGATGCAGACATGTCTGGGGAACTCCAAAGTGCTTTAAAAATATATGGTATTATTACTACTTTTGGGGTTTTTTTGTTTGTTTGTTTTTGTTTTTTACCAAAGGGAGTTTCTTAGAAGAGGAGCTGTAACAGACAGCCTCTCTATGCAGGTATGCCAAAGAGAAATGAGACTTCCAAGTTCATTGTAAAAGTGGGTGTCTTCTCATCTATTCTAAAGGCACAGAGAAGAGTGCACCTTACCTCCATTGAGCCCTGGAGTTGCAACTTTAACATGACATCCTTAATCTAGAGAGGAAGGTCTTTGACAACCTCATCAGGCTGTTGAATTTTCTCTTAACCTCCAGGGAACGAATTTTCTCTCTCTCTCTCTCTGTCTCTCTCTCTCTCTCTTTAGTTTTCCAGTTTACATTGATGACTGGGGGGGAAAGAGACAGCTCTTACCTAGACACACACACACACACACACACACACACACACACACGTGTGTGTGCACCCTCTGCATTCTGAGGTTTCGTCTTCTGAGACATATATTTTCAAGGAGAGGGAGTTTAATTAGTTCGGGAAATGGAACTGATGGAAAAAGGGAATAGGGGCAGACAAATCATGCCTTTCAGAAATACCAGCTTCCTGTTTTGGAGACAACACAGCTGATCTGGGACACCCTTTGAGTTGTGTGTCCACTGAGTAGCTTTAAGACTTGGGCAAATCCTCCTCTCTCTCAGTGGGCCTCACTTTACTAATGAGCAAAATGGAGGGTTGGGTTGCGATACTCTGAAGTATACAGCCACTGTCACCAACCCCCCTTTCTGTTGCCTGCACCCTACTTTTCCTTGAGAGTCTGTGTTCTTCCTCCAACTCACTACCACCTATTGTAGGTGCAGCTGGCACTTAGCCAAAGTCTTGGGTATGAACAGGTCTGGGATGAGCCCAGGGTTTCCCCTTGACCACAGTGATTGGTACAGTGATGAGCATGGGGACCAAGGGGGCCCAATGAGATGAGATCTTGGGAGTTCGAGGACCTAGGGAAGAGATGTTCTTGTCCTACAGGACTTACCGAGTGGGGACGCTGTAGCTGCCAGCGAATGGCATGGTGCTGAGGAAAGCAGAGTGAAGAGAAGACGGATCCCAATGACATTGCTTAAACCCCTTCATCCTTCTGTGTCTAGACTTCTATTTGATCCAGTACATTTTGTCTTTTTATCTAAACCAGTTCTGAGTTTCTATCACTTACAATCCTAAGAATTCTAATAAAAAAAATCTCTAATTGCCCACCTACGTCTGAAGATCTGCTGATCTTTGAATCTAACGTGTAGTTTAATTGCATTATCTCAATCTCTAGAAGCTTTTCCTTTGTATTGGCCTCCCAGCTGTTGTCTATTTCCCTAACTATGGTGCAGGAGCAATAAGAGTGGACTGTGTATTCTATTTTTTGTGGTCTCTCCCAGAGCAGGAATTCATATCTCTGGCCCCATGCCTCCCTCTATCCCTTCCTTCTTGCTTCCTTATTTACACAGATAGTTGGGGTGTTAAGCTGGACCAACAGATTCCTGGGTTCTCTCTCAATGTCCTGGGTAGGATAAACTTGAAAATAGCCAGTCTGTGCAATAAATATTGTAGAAACTGTAACAGATATAATAGGTGCATGAAGACAATGATGATCCTTGGAACAGTGTGGTCACTTTGCCAAGATGGGGAAGGAAAAGAAGACAAATCTGGAAAGAGATCTACTTGTTTGCTACCCTGGCTGGGTGGGTGGGAAAAGGACCTCAGGCAAAAGGATGGCAGGAGCATAGGCTCCGAGGCATTAAATAGGCAAGTATGTTCAGAGAACTACATCTAATTCATCCCACTGGCTTTAGTGGAGAATGAAGCAAAGTGCTGGAGAGGTTGGAAAGAAGGCATCGAATTCCAGGCAAAGAAGTTTAGCTTGTAGGGTGCTGTTTCTCAAGTGTGCTTCGGTGACACCACTGCCTCCCCATACACACAACACTCATTAAATTGTTACAATTTTACACTCCTGGGACCTAACCCCCACTACAGAATCAAAATTACTGGCATGGGACCCTGAAACATACATTATATATTTTTATTAATATTTTTTAAAATTTATTTTGAGGGCGGAGGAGGGGTAGAGAGAGAGAGGAGAGAGAGAGAATCCCATGCAGGCTCTGCATTGCCAGCACAGAGCCCGACCTGGGGCTCGATCTCATGAACTGTGAGATCATGACCTGAGCCGAAACCAAGAGTCAGAGGCTTAACTGACTGAGCCACCCAGCTACCCCTGGACCCTGCATTTTAAGCAGAGCCCCCTAGGTCATTCCTATGAAACAAACCATCTAGTCTGGAAGCCTCTTTCAATAGACAATGAAGATCCTCACAGACCTTCTTCTGTGTACTTATTCCATGCCAGATACTAGAGCTCTAGGCAACAAGTCTGCACCCTTCTCCATGCCCTTGCTTTAGTCATCCCCATTCTTTTCTTTTTTAAGTTTATTTATTTGTTTTGAGAGAAAGTGAGCGAGCGTGAGAGAGTGCACTTGGGAGGGGTAGAGAGAGGGAGAGAGAGACAGATAGTCCCAAGCAGGCTTTGTATCAACTCAGAGCTGGATATGGGGTTTGAACCCATGAACCATGAGATCATGATCTGAACCAAAACCAAGAGTCAGATGCTTAACTGAATGAGTCCCCGGCTCCCTGCCCACTCTTCTCCTAATGTGAGCTGACCCATTTAAAAAAATGTTTTTAATGTTTGTTTATTTTTGAGAGAGAGACTGAGCATGAGTAGGGGAGGGGCAGAGAGAGAGGGAGACGCAGAATCCGAAGCAGGCTCCTGGCTCTGAGCCATCAGCACAGAGCCTGATGCAGGGCCTGAACCCACCAACTGTGAGATCATGACCTGAGCCAAAGTCGGACACTCAATAGACTGAGTCACCCAGGTGACCCATGACCTATCTTTTAAATCCAGTTCCACACTACCTTCCCTACCTTCTGCCAACTTTAAAATCTCAGCTGAAATTCTCCTAGACCTCTCACTGACATGGCCCCAATGTGTTCAGAGATAAGACATGCCCTCCTGCACTTCCAAATGGACAGTAACCTACCTGACGCCAGGAGCTCTCAAGGACCTATTGCATGTTGGGCACTAAAGTGCTGATATTTCATTCTTCCAACAATTCCACATGGTAGGTTTAATCACCCATTTAACAGATAAGGAAACCAAAGAATCCTGGTGTGCCAAACAGGACATAGGGGTAGGAGCTATGAGTAGTGTGACTCTCCTTCACAAGCCCTGCCCCCCAGCAGGGAGGGGCCTCCGGAGAGCACCTTTAGCACCTGGGCCAGCACCATGTTCATGGGCCAATGGCACTTACCACACATCCTGAGGAGTCCACCTGGCGGTCTGACACGCACTTGAAGTTTCGAGTACAGCCCCCATTGTTCCGAGAGCAGTCACGAACTGGCCCAAAGGAGGACAGCAGGTCATTGATGGTTTCAAAGTAAGTGGACAGCATTGCCTCTTCCCTTGAAGACAAAGGGGATGGTTAAACCCCAGAGACACATGTATCATTGGATTAAAACAGTTAAATATGCATTCAATACATTTAAGATCATCATTCATGGTATTTGTAACCAAGAAAATGACACAAAAATCCATATTTAAGAAGAAATGAATAAGGAACAAATTCCAACAGGTAGGCCGTCACATGACATGATGTTTTTCTACCTGTGATCAAGAGGAATAAATTTGGAACGTTGCATTCTTTATTTCATCAATCCCCATAATTTGGGAAGGTAGGCATGAGATTTCCATTTTATGAATAAGTGAACTGGGGCTCAGAAAGTTGAATGTCTTGCTGAAGTCCACCCAGCCTGTCATGTGGCAGAACTGAAGTTTGTGCCAGGCTCCATTGGAGTCCAAAGAGCAAGCTCTTCCCAATAAATATACAACTCTTAACTTACGTGACATATATTTCTACAGATTCCAGGGCTTCCCATAGCAACTCTGCAAAATGGGCATCTTCCTCTTATTCCTACTTTGGATATAAATTGAAACTATACAAGGTATGGGACTTACCCCCAAATCACCAGCCAATAAATACCAGGACCAAAGCACAAATACGGGACTATCTGACTCTAGGACCCCAGAACTGTATTCTTCATTCTGTCGCATCAAAGTGACAACAACTGTTGGAAAGGTCACGGGATTCTAGGCAAATGCATCATTCCTCCCGAATGAGGTTCCCAAGGGAAAGCACTGGACTAGGTACCATAATTTGTGGATCTGCCAAGATTTTATTAGAGGGGATATCCAGACGAAAGTTTCTGTATGCTCTTTTCTGCTGGAAGTGCCCCCAGTAAGAGTATCCTAGCATGGGGATGGATATCTGTGATGCCGACAGATGCAGGAGACACTAAAGGGACACCATGGGAAGTGAGAGGTGCACACATCCCATGACATATGGCTCTGGAGTCCAGAACTATGCACGAAGGGGGATGCCTGGATGTGTACATCTTGCAAGAAGAGGCCAGTGAGCACTAGTGGTGATGCCAACGGACCAACCTTCATCCTTCTCCCAGTGGTTTCCCCCACAGGCCTGGAGTTCTAGGTGTTGGTGCCCTAGATTATTTTCTGTCTTTGGCACAATCCCTTTCTGTCCCGTCTTTCATAGTGACTGCCAGGGAACTTGATGAATTCCAGCTCTAATTAGAGACCTCATTGATTAATAAGATTTCTCCATTACTTCACAGAAGAAAATCTAAATGAGTTTCCTTGGCATTCAAGGTCCTTCATAATTTGGTCCTGCCTACCTGCCTAGCTCCATTTACCCTGTCCTCATATTTTCTATTGGTGAGCCTTGGGTCCCTTCTCACTCCCTAAACACACAATCTTTGGTTAGGTTCTCTGAAAACAGACTCTGAAACAGAGTTGCATACAGTAGGTTTATCAAGGATCCCTCTTATGCACTTTTAGAAAAGTAAGCAAGACAGGACTGGACAAGGGAGAGGCTGACCTGCAACATGGTTAATGCACGTTGATCTAAAGCCTCAGTTTGTCCCTAGGGGAGCTCTAGAGCTGGGGGGCCCTTTAAGGATTTCTGATTAGAGACATCACCCTGTGAGCCAGACAATGGCCAAGGGCTGCCATCTGGAAGGTGGACCCTTGCTCAAGGCAGAAGGCAATCAATGCCCAGTGAGGAACACAGCTGTGTGGGCCATGAGCCATGATCCGGGGGATGGGCAGGTCAGCCCTGAAGAAGGGGTCTGAGTGTAGTACGTCCCTCTACCTCTCTGAATCCTTCATCATGCTCTTAGTTTAGGATGCTCAGCTCTAACTTTTCTCCCTGAAAAAATCTGAAGAATCCTTCAAAACTCTTCAAGTTCATCCATTCATCTATCCATTCATGTGTTGCACATGCTTACTGAGGGATTACTATGCAGCAGGTACTATTCTACGTCTACAGATGCAGAAGTGACATAGGACAAAGGCCTTCCCTCCACAGAGCTTGCTATGACCTCCTTTGGAAAACCCTTTCTACTTCCCAAACCAGAATTAATTTCTTTTCCCTCTGAGTACATTGTTTAAATCTATTACCTCACTGATCTTAATCATCAGCTCTGTGGTTTCCCAGAGAGACTGTATGTAAGCTTCTGGAACAAACGGCTCAAGAGTAGCCCATCTCTCTCTATCCCTCAGCACAAGGCCTGGCAAAAACCTGTCATAAGCAAATGTTTTTCAGATAAGACAGAGAAAACCTCAGAAGGCTTGGATGTAGATTCCACCTCTCACTGGTTTCACCAAGAGTCTCTCCAACAGGACACCCCCCCCACGCTAGGTCCCCCTCCCAAGTCTTTCATGCTCAGGTCTGAAGGATAGGACAACAGAGATGGCAGGAGAGCTGCCAGATGACCCCTCACTTCCCAACTTTACACAGAGTGAGGTCAGGATGGCAGGTGGGGGGAAGAGGATTAACAGTTCCTGAACTGAGGCTTTTGGGAGGCTTGCCATTTCGGAATCATGGACCCAGCTGAGAATTCTGAGAAGACATTAAGGCTATTAAAATATGAATATACTTAGAGGGAGAAGAAGAAGTAAAAAGAGGGGATAAAGACAGAGGGAGAGACAAGCTGAGGAAGTGTGAGACCACATAAAGAGATACACATGTAGAAAATCACTAGAAAGAAAGAACTGGATGGATGTAAAGGATGGATGGGTGGGTAGAAAGAAGGAAAGAGGAAGGAAGGAGAGAGAGGGAGGGAGGGAAAGAGGGAGGAAGGATGAAAGGGAGGAAGGAAAAACAGATAGACAAACAAACACAGAGACAGAGAGAGACACCTGGAGGAATGTCATATATAGAAAGATTACAAAAGAGGACGATAGAGGCAGAGAAAGTGTGTGAAAAGAGAGACAGAAATGAAAAGCCAAATTAGGGAGAAACAGGAGTAAGAAATACCCAGATTTTAAGAGGAGAAAACACCAGGGCGCCTGGGTGGCTCAGTCAGTTGAGCATCCAGCTTCGGCTCAGGTCAGGATCTCACAGTTTGTGGGTTCGAGCCCTGTGTTGGGCTCTGTGCTGACAGCTAGCTCAGAGCCTGGACCCTGCTTCCGATTCTGTGTCCCCCTCTCTCTGTCCCTCCCCTGCTCATGCTCTGTCTCTCTCTGTCTCTCAAAAATAAATATCTAAAAAAATTTTTTTAAAAAGGAGAAAACACCAAGGTAAACAAAATGAGGGCATTGTGTATGGAGCGGAGCTGGGGTGGGGAGGGGAAGGGGTGGGGAGGGGTACAGGAGAAGGGCACTGGGACCTGGCAGGAGGCAGGCTCAGAAAGCCAGAAAATGGAAGAAGAAAAAGACCCTGCCTAAGTGGAAGAGAACACACAGGGACACAGAGAGCAGTCAGAGAATGACAAAGAAAAACAAAGGAAGAAAAGAGAAAAACAAGCAAAAAATGTCACCTTGCCGTGGAACCTGGAGACAGCTCAGGCTATACAAATAAGGAGGCTGTTAGCTTCTAAAAGGATTGATTCTGCATAAACATCAGTTACATGAGGAGAACATTATTTAAAACACAAAGAGCTGACACCAGGGCTGCTACTGAGTCTAGTGGTGAATGTGTCGGGCTAAGAAAATGAAGAATCATCCAACACGAGTGAGAGAAGTAGCTCAAGGCAGATTCTGACATTTTCTTAACTCCAGACTTAATCCCTCATCTCAGCTGCTGAGTCCAGAACGTGGGGTTTGTGGGAACTTAAGGCTGCCCCTGGCACTGAGCACAAAGGATCAAGGGACTGGCACCGCAGGTGGAGGTGGGCTGGGGTGACAGAGGGATCTGGGTGAGTCACAGCTTTGCCAGAAATTGCCATCAGCACCAAGGACATCATCATCTGGACTTTCTGAGCACCTGCTGTGCATGGAGAACCTGCTAGGCTCCTTCCCTGTGCTCTGTCCTCTGCCTTTCAGCTATGAAAACCACATTTTTAATCCTACTGCGCAGCCGGAGAGACTAGGTCTTGGCTTCTCCATCACTTACCCTGGCCCATGAGGTGGAGAGGCCAGTGTATGCACCCAAGGGTGCCTGATGTCAGGTCCTGAGCTCCTTCCCAGCCATAGCTGTGCTGGGCCAACTTCTCTGTGCCCTTGAGCAAGGTAGTGCTCTCATAACAGGAAAGCCAGTAGAAACCTGCATCTAATGTCTCTGGGTCTTCGAGAATGGAGAATCAGAAGGATAGAAAGTATACAGCCTCTGCGTATCTCCCAGCACTGCCTCCCGGCCTGGGCACCTGCCACGGTAGCCTCCATCCATGTTCGAATAAGACGGGGAAACACGGGCACTCATTTCCTAGAGCAGTCATAGCCAGTACCACAAACCAGATAACTTAAAACACCAACGACTTATTCTCCCCAGGTCTGGAGGTTGGGAGTTCAAAATCAAGCAGAGCAGTGCTTTCTTCTTAGACCCTAGGGGAGAATCCTTCCTGGTCTCTTCATAGCTTCCATGGTTCCTGGCAACCCTTGGCATCTCTTGGCTTATAGCCACATCGTTAACCTCTGTCTCCATCCTCACATTATCCTCTCCCTATGTCAGTGTCTTTTCCTCTTCCTACGGTGACACCATCCATTGGATTCAGCACCTACCCAAATCCATTATGCCTTATCTCAATTACATTGGCAAAGACCCTATATCCAAATAAGGTCACATTCCGAGGATGTGGGTCGACATGAATTCTGGGAGGACATGACTCGACCCAGTATTCATGGCTCGCAGGAAAGTCCTCGGCCTCACACAGTAAGACAGAGCTGGGACTAGAACATTCCGGTCCTTGGCTCTTACTCCACAGCTCCTAACACCACACCAGCCCTGCCAGTTCCAGACTCTGCATGTTACATGATGGTATTTACAAGGCCTATAAAGTCCTAGAAAAAGAACCACAGTGAAACCACTTCTCTCCTCACTGGAGAGGAGAAAAGATCAACGTTCATGAAGAACACAACATCCCAGGCAGAACAGGGGTTAGCAAGCTTTTCTTTATAGGAATTCATAGTAAATACCTTAGGTTTTGTAAGCCTTACAGTCTCTGATTCAACTACTCCATTCTGCTTTTGTAATGCACAAGCAGCCATGGAAAATATGCAATGGCCTTCTGCAAAGTGCAATGAACTAGTGTGGGTATGTTTCAATAAAACTGTACATACAAAAAAACATGGCAGACCAGATTGTTATTTACTTTTTGGGTTTTTTTTTTTTTTTATGGGAAAATCCACAGGTCAGGGCTGGAGTTAGGATTTGAAGACAGGTATGCCCAACTCCAGAACACACATTTTTTCTCCTACATGAAGTTTCATCTGTACCTCAGTCTTCTCATCTGTAAAGTGGGAGCAGTATGTTTCTAGTTTCCAACCACATAGGATCATTGTGAAAACATAATGACATGGTGCAAAGAAGCCCAATACAAAGTGAATCATAATCCATTCATCATGAAACATCTGGGGGCACCTGGGTGGCTCAGTCAGTTAAGCATCTGACTTCAGCTCAGGTCATGATCTTATTGCTCGTGAGTCAAGCCCTGTGTCAGGCTGTGTGCTGACAGCTCTGAGCCTGGAGCCTCCTTCCGATTCTGTGCCTCCCTCTCTCTCTCTCTGTCCCTCTCCTAGTCACATGCTGTCTCTTTCTCTCAAAAATAAATACGTTAAAAAAAGAAAGAAAGAAAGAAAGAAACAACTGGGCACCCATTGCAGGCCAGGTACTGAGCTGATCATTACTGCAGCTCTCCTCTGTCCTCTCCACGCCTCTGTCCCTGCACCTGCCAGGTTCAGACGCTATCCAAGTTGTTTCCAAGCTGCTCTCCAACTTACGCATCCCAGTTCTTTTTGATATTACTGGTTTCAAAACTAGGTCAACCAGGGGCGCCTGGGTGGCTCAGTCAGTTGAGTGTCTGACTTGAGCTCAGGTCATGACCTCAGGGTTCGTGGGTTCGAGCCCCACGTTGGACTCTGTGCTGACAGCTCAGAACCTGGAGCCTGCTTCAGATCCTGTGTGTCCCTCTCACTCTGCCCTCCCCTACTCTCTCTCTCTCTCAAAATTAAATAAAACATTAAAAAAACAGAGTCAACCAGAACCACCCCCTCGCCCCCTTGCCCCAGGCTGAGTGAGGCTGCCATGCCCACACTGCCTGATTGCTCACGTGTAAATGTGGCACCTCGACTCCACTGGGCTGAGTCAGCAGAGCCCCACACAGGGCGAGCATCAGGCAGGGCAGCTGGGAACCGATGCTGACATGGCCTGCTGCTAATAAACACCTGGAGAGGTCTTTGTCCTCACAGAGAGGTGTGAATGGATGACTCAGGGCCCAGACAGGGCCAAGACCCCATGAGAGCAGACGAATCATCCTCTAACAGCTATGGGTAGCTTGTTTCCTAAACCCCCACGGAGGGAGGGACCTAGGACAGGCTTCTCAGCCCCAGCAGCATGAGCAGCAGTGTGGACAGTGGATATGCAGCAGCTTTGTCTCCTGGCTTCACTCACTATGAGGTGGTGGGCAAGTCCCTTACACTCTGAGCCCCTCCTTTCTCATCTGCAAAATGAGTATATGAACTGGCAGAATTAGCATGAGAAATCAACCAGACGATATATGCGGAACCAGACAATATATACCACCATGCAGAAAGTGCCCAGCAGCTGGTGGTACTTAGTGCCATCTGAGTGTCCCTCAAAGTTGCAAGAAGCATGACTTGAGAGTGTAAGGAACTTAGTGCAGGAGAACCTCATATTGTCCATTTCCTCATTCACGTTTTCCATGGATGCCTCATTTGTTCTGGCCCCAAGCTGGTTCCTGGGGCCCACGGCAATAGATGTGACACAGCATGTGCTGGCGAGGTAGAAAAAAACCCAGAAAGGTTAACCTAGCAATATAACTGAACCCCCAGGTTCATATAGAGGTCCCCTTCAGGCACACCCTGGAAGTGGAGGGTCAGGCAAAACTTTTTGGAGAAGGCAGTATTGAACCTGAAACAGAAAGGATGGGCAGGAATTAGGCCAATGAAGGAGAGTGGTATGGGATACGAGTATTCCAGGCAGATGGAACGGAATACGTTCGGGCATAGAGGTGAGGGAACTTTAAGTGATGTCAGGAAGCAGGAGGGGTGGGAAGAGGTAGGGTGTGGCAAATGATGGGCCAAGAGGCAGGTTGGGCAAGATTCTGCGTGCCAGGCCTGGCAATACTGGACTCCACCCTGGACCTATGAGGTAGCCACCTAAGGGTCCTAAAAAGCAGGGCCTACTTTTATTTAGACTAGTAACACAGATTGGCACTTGATAAAAATCATTATGGCAATTAAAACAACAATAGTTAATGCTTACTGGGCATTCATAATGCATCCTAAAATGTATCAAGCAATGCATGTGTCAGCCTACTTAATCCTCATTTAAAAAAAACCCAACAATGATGTAAATGATATGATCATCCCCATTTTGTAGAAGAAGAAACTGAGGTACCGATTTGAGGATGAAGGCTGTTTGGAGGTCAGCCGAAGACAGCGCAGGAATAGCCTCGGGGCTGTGGCTGGCATATGGTCAGTACTTTATAAAGATTAGTTATAAAAGGTTTCCAGGCAGAGGTGAGCTGGCATAAGGCCACAGGGAGGCAGATTTGGGCTTTTCTAAAATCAGAGCTAGTGAGCAATGGGAGCTCGGTCTCACAAGGTCCTGTGGCAGGCCACTGTAGGAGCACAGACCGAGGAGGACTGGCCTTGATCCGGGCTGGCTGTGGAGGACAGGCAGGCTTCCTGAGGTCTGCACAATCTCCTGGTGGTGGCAACAACCATGGCTAATTAAAAATTTTTTTAATGTTTTTTATTTATTTTTGAGAGACAGAGAGAGAGACAGGGTCTCTCTTGGCAGGTCAGAGAGAGAGGGAGACACAGAATCTAAAACAGGCTCCAGGCGCTGAGCCGTCAGCACAGAGCCCGATGCGGGGCTCGAGCCCACGAACCATGAGGTCATGACCTGAGCCAAAGCCGGATGCTTACTCGACTGAGCCACCCAGGCACCCGGCTACTACCTATTGAGACTTAAGACACGGGAGTTTTGACTGCACATGGTTCAGCTCGTCATTTCTCGCCATAGCCCTGTGGGGTGGTGTTACTGGTATGCCCTTTTTGTTGAGTAAGAAAGGAACGCGCACCCTCTCATGCACGAACTGGCACTCACAGAGCTGGGGGCTTGTCCTGTGTCACACAGTAAGTCAGAGTGGCGGAGCGGGGGCTCTGCCCTGACTCTGAGCCAGCTAGCAGTGTCCTGTTTTCCTCCTCAAAATCCCTTCCTAGCTGAAGGTTGGAGGGCTGGTGTTGCAGCTGACACTTATCATTCCCCTTGCTCTAGCAATTACAGTCTGCAGTAATTTAGGTCAAGAATATGCTGTGCACTGTGGTCTCATAGCTTCCTGTGTGTGTCTGTGCCTCTGAGCGGCTCGCGAGCTTCCTGCACGCTGATCCTTCCTCCTTGGCGTCCCTCAGTGGGCTGGCTGGGCTGCAGCTGCTCAGTGAATGAGCACAGGCGGTGAAGGAAGAGGAGGGACAGAAAGGGCCCATCAGTTGTGTGGTCTTGAGGACTGAGAGAAAACGATCGTGAGCGTCCATGGCCCATCTGTGAAATGGGGACAGTACCATTCAGCTCACAGGGTTGGGTGGTCAGGACTCCATGAGACAAAAGATGTCAAAACCCCTCATCTTCCCCAGGCTCAAACCGGGACCTCAGTAGGGAACTGTTGTGATTTGGAAATGCCTTTGTTCATTTCACAAATATTTACCCAGGGCTCACTGGGGGGAGGGGAGGCTGGAGGTTCTGCAGGAGGAGAAGAGCAAACAGGACAGGGGCTTTTTGTTCTCTTGGAAGGTGCTGTTTAGGTACCCAGAGTCACCCAGCAAGTCCTATTGATGCCGATCTCCAAATCTGTGCCTATGTCTGTGTCTGCAGGTCAAAGGTCTACGTCTGTTATTACAAAAGATGTCTTTCAGACCACATGGCAGGGGGCCATCTACTCTAGGGTGCTGAAGATGGGAACTGGGTGTTGGGGGAAGTGGATTTCCCCAGAGAGTATCCAGCCTGAAGCCAAACCAGCCAGAGGCGTTCTGTCACACCAGGACACTCCTAATGTGTCACCCTCCTACCCCCCCATGCACAAAGACCATGGGGTCCCTCTGATCTTCGAGGCCATCGTTCCTGGGCAAAAAGCCATCACCTCCTTCTGACTGCTCAGTCATAGAAATTCTCCTCCTGGCCCCCCCTCCTTTCTCCTGCCCCTTGTGAATCCCATCATCATATTAAAAAGGAACCATTATTAAAAAGGTTCAGTGACAAATGCTGAGGCTCGAGGATTATTTATTTATGAAACACCCACATGAAGTCATTCAGAGCTTCTAACAGCTCTCATCTCAGAGAGAAGCTCATTAAGACCGGCCCGGGGGGTGGGGTGGGAGGGCACTACGTTCTCAGAAGCAGCTATTCAGGACGCCCAGCAGGGAGAGTGCCTGTTGCACAGAGAGGGCAGAAGACTCTGCTGACCTGGGGTGGTGGTGGGGGCCGCCTGGCGGCAGCGGAGCCCACTGTTAGAGAGCAAACGGTGCTGTGTGCTCTAGAGGGAGAGCACAGGCTCCAGGCTCCAGGCTAGAGGCTCCAGGCAAATCTGGGTCCAGCTTTGTCTCGCTCTGCTGTGTGACCCCAGTGACTTTCTATCCTCTCTGAGCCACCCAGGTTCCACATTCATGTAATGATCATGAGGTCTCACAGGGCCCTTCCACCTCAGATTTGTAGTAACATTATGTGGCTTCCCAAAAACGATAGGGTGGAAATGTAAGAATGAAGGAGTGTTTCCATTCCACTGGTCATTGACATTGTTTTGCACCTAAGGAAATCAAGGGACTTACACAGCAGGGAAGTGAGAAAGTGTCACCGTGTGTTACATGACAAAGCCATGGGCTCAACCCAGCCCTGCCACTGATCAGCGAAGACACTTTAACAACTCGTTCAGCTTCTCGGAGACTCGGTTTCCTCAAGCATAGAGCACTGGCCACAGCACCTAAGTCTTATGTAACCATGGTGATCACAAGATACTTAAAGCTCCATGAAGGCAGGGCCCTCATATGCTCACAAAGTACAGTGCCTAGAACGCTATACAGGCTTCCAGATTTTTATTGGAAAGATGAGTATTTGAATGAATGAATTCAATCTTTTGCGCATTGCTCTATCCACACATTTTTTTGTTGTTGTTTTTATTTTTATTGTTATGTTGTTACTAACAATAGCATCCTTTTAAAAGTCAATCCTGAAAGTCCCTCACACTGGAAAACAGGGAGTTTTAACTCGGTGCCCAAGACCCCGCATCTGCAGAAGCATATGGACCACATCTTAGATTAATGTCTTTCAATGCATAAAGGCAAATGCAAAAAACATTACAAAAGAAACCATTTATCAACCCAGGTTTTTAAAAAGCCAGCTGCAATATAATAATATACATATGCTTCTTTGTTGGCACATTAAATAGAAAGGTCTAGTAACAGATGTAATAGTGACCGTAAGTTTGAAGTGGTGATGAGCATAAACTATATTTTAAGACATTTGCAACAAGTGCAAGATGATCTAAAACTGTATGTAATTTCTAGTACTGACAAGGTCACGGGTGCTATTAGCCACCCATGTCTGTTGCAGAAGAAAATGCTAACTTTCAGGGAGTGGTTGGCAAAAGCAAAGGTATATTATTTCACCATGTTATTTCATGGGCCTCCAGGATGAGAGGCTCTGCTCAGACCCATACTTTGATAGAGAAAGCTCCTCCCTGAAGAGCTGCTGGTGCGTGAGTAGAACCAGAAGCTCGGGTCTAGAGAAGAGGAAGACGGACATTAAAATGTAGCTATGATCACACCATCATCCTCCCCACTGCAGCACGTGGGGCGTGGCGAAGGGAGGAGACTTTGGTTCAGACAAAAATCTCACAAAGCTCTCGAGGGTGTACCCTTGCTCCCTTGCCCCCTCTCTGAGCTTCAGATTCCTCATCTGTAAATGCATCCTTGCTGCGCTTCCTCCAGGGGGGAGGGGGAAGGTGAAAGCAAGGAGATGGTGCACTTGTGCCAAGATGCAAATGCTAGCCCTTCTCTGTTGCCCATCTGCTCCTCTTGGGGGGACACAAATTTATTGCAGCCGCCCACACTTAGAGCTGCCCCATGTCCCATGGCAGTGATGCGTTTCTGCATTCCTTAACACCTCCTGGGGAGCAGGTCATCTGCTAGATACTCAGCACCCAGAGGTGCCCAGAAAAAGCCCCACTGTCAAGAAGTGCAGAGGCTGGGGCCAGGGACTCAAGATTTATGATATGAAGATGAGGGAATGCTTATAGCATAGATGTATCAAAACACATGAGATCCCCAAGAGGAAGCAATGATTTCTTCCTGGCCTGGTTAGGGAGGGCTTCCTGGAGGAGGTAGCAATACATTGGCATTTAAAGTAAGATGTCTTAAAGGAAGACAATGAGGAGGAGGAGGAGGGAAGGAAGAGGAAAGCATGAGAAGAAAGGCAAGAGGATAACACAGAGTAACTAAAATGTGCTAGAAAGATGGGATGGAGGAGTATTGAAGAAATAGGCAGAGATCCCGTTATTAAAATGAGTGAAGCAGAATAAAGGAAGCTCATGAGCTCACCTTCTTACCCCATTTTATAGATGAGAAAACTGAGTCTCAGGGTGGTAAAGTCATTTATGATCAATCCCATCGTTCCTTAAAAGTGGAGCCATAGTAAATCCAACCATGTCATAAAGTCCTTGCTCTCCCCTGAGTGTGGCACTGAATGCTGCTTGTAGAAGACTGCTTGAAGGAATTGCACCCAAAGTCAGAACTGGGAACCAAAAGGCTTTAAGAACAGGACTTCAGTGATCAGGGAAGCAGTGCTTCCCCCCCATCCCTCTTTCCTTGCTTTGCACAGTTCTTCTCTTCTGACCCTGGCAGCTCCAGTCACTAGCCTGCAGGAGATGGATGCCTGTGTGGTGGCGAACACAGGGGGCGTGTGGTGATGGCAGTGACTCTGGCCTAGTTTCCAGACAGCTGTCGCTCCTGCTATGAGTGTGTGCTGAGGGCTCTTCTCCTGCCCTCCGCACCCCTGCCTTGCCAGGAGCCCCCGTTTCTGGCTCCTGTCCCAGCCAGGCTGCCTCTGCCATGTGCCTGCAAGAGGGTCCCAGGGCCAGCACAGGGGAGGGTGAACCTGGACCTGCCTCCATCCCAGGGAACTGGCCAGGACCTGGAGCAAGTCCTAGGACACAGACGTGCTGAGCATGGCTGAGACAGACGGGGAAAGTGTTTGGAGGATGGGGAAAGGCACCAACTTTGTTTCCCAGGCTCACAAGCTTCTCCAAAGTTAGGGCATGCTAGTTTCATTCTGCTGACAATCCGCATTGTCTTTGAAGACTTATTCTTTCCTTCCTTCAGCCAAGCCAAATTAGTCATGTTCTCCGTGGCTTCACTGAATGCTGAATATGCTTTCTTATTACTAATAATAGTGTGGCGGCCAGTATAGCCAGTCCTCCACCTGCACCATCTCCTGCCATGATACTCACAGAATCCCAGCATACACAACCCCACTATACAGATGCAAAACTGAGCCTAAGGAGGGGGTGCAGAGATTTGCTTCAGGTCACAGCGCTAATCAACTTCAAACCTAGTTCTGCCTGACTTCAAAGTTGGAGGCATTTTTAATTTCCATGCATTCCCACCACCAACTGAACCCATTTCATGAAGTCTAAGTGTATATAGCCTGTCTCCTTGGTGAGCAACCCAATGCATGAGGGCTTGGCCTGGATGTCTGAGCAGAGAAGGAAAGGAAGGAGGGCTTCAAGAGAGAGGAAGGAAGAAAGGAAGGAATGGTGGCCGGTTTTATTTTCCCTCCACACTGTGTGTTTCCAAAGGCAGGAGTCTCTGCACCTGCCACGCCTCGTACAATGACATTTAATAGGGAGGTGGTGTCTGCGTGTTTAATGAATAGACAGATGCATAAACAGACAACATGAGAACTCACTGAGGAATTTTTCAAGGAATGAATACACTAGCCTGATATCCTGGAAAATTGGTCTTTAAAAGAATTTGAGCTTTCAAGAGCTGAAGGCTCATGTGGGAATTACAGGGCCACAGTATTCGGGAGATGAAAAGATAAAAAACAGGGATCAACATGACACTCTCTGCCCACTCAGCCCCTTGGAATGGAGGACTGCTCGTTGTGCAGCGGGTGCACAGCTTCAGGTGTGTAAATGAGTTCTAGGATCTGCTGTCCAGCACAGGGCCTGGGCTGACAAAATGGTGGCGTGCAATTCAAAATTTGGTTAAGCGGGCACATCTCCTGTTAAGTGCTCTTGCCACACACAAAGCAACAGTCTAACAGAAACAACTCCCCCCAGAATGAAGGGGCAGGAGGAAACTTTGGGAAGTAAGTGATGGATATGTTTAGCACCTTGATGGCAGTAATGATTTCACAGGTGTATGCACATGTCCAAATGTATCCAACTGTATACTTTAAATATGTGCAGTTTTTTCAGTAAATCAGTTACACCTCAATACAGCTGTTAATCATTAAAATAAAAAGAGCCCTTGGAATCTCAAGCCACTGAAAAGGTCACAGTGTGCCTTCACTGTTATAAGAGTTGCTATCAGCCTAGAAATTCTCTCTCAACATGTATCCCTTGAGGTGCCTTCCTTGTACTAAGCTTTGTGCCTTGATTACCTCCTGAGCCTGTAGGTAACCACAGCCTGTGCTCTCCCAGCTTCCGGACATGGCCAGCTTCCATGAGGCAGGTACTTTTGCAGGGAGAACTTCAGCAACATTGCAGGAAGGAAGGAGACAGAAGCCTGTCTCTCGGGTAACAGGGGCTCCTGGAACTGGGTGGCACTTTGTAACCCCAAAATGCTTCTTGGCCAGACAGACCCAGAGCTAGCACGATGGGGGAAGCCTTTTCAAGGTGATGTATCACTTTATTAGGTTGCCACAGTTGTCCATGGTCTTGTTTCCATTTTACAGATGAACAAACTAAGTCCCTGGTAGGAAAATAGTTTGCTTAAAATCAGAACCGCTGATGTTCTGAGCAGTGTCCATGGTCTTCGGTGATGGGGTGGGGGGCTTTCTGGAGGAGACAGTTTGGGAGGTTTTCAGCGTGGTTGCAGGATGAAATGTATGCATCCAGGGTAGTATGTATGGGCTGTGGAGGGGTCCAGGTGCCAGTGAAGGGAAAGAAATGCTGGAGAAAGACATTCTGTTCTATAATGTAGGGGAATCTACTCTATAATACAGAGGTAGGAAGAAGATAAAATGCCAAGTGGTGTTAGAACAAAGAACAGAAAGAAATATTTAAAGAGAACAGTCTGAGGTGGGGTGCCTGGGTAGTTCAGTTGGTTGAGCGTCCGACTTCAGCTCAGGTCATGATCTCATCACTTGTGAGTTGGAACCTCATGTCGAGGTCTGTGCTGACAGCTCGGAGCCTGGAGCCTGCTTTGGATTCTGTGTCTCCCTCTCTCTGCCCCTCCCTTGCTCATGCTCTGGCTCTCAAAAATAAATAAACACTAAAAAGGGAAGATATTTATAGAGAACAGTCTGGAGCATCAGAAAGCATTCAAATTGAAAGGATTTGGAGTTGGAATCCCAGCATTTCTAGCTGCCTACCAAAAAAATACTTTAATCTATAGAATGGAAGGGAAAGGCTGTGTCCAGTCTGTCAGTTACTTGCAAAAAAATGTTGTAGTGGGTAGTGGGTTAATGTTACTAAACATTAATTAATTTGTTGAACAAGACTATTGTGACTTTGAAGCATCAGGATTATCCGTAGCACAATTTAATGAATAGGGTTTTTATGTGGTAAAAATCACCAGGTAATTTCCCACTGATCATTCATAATTATAAGACTGTGAAGTATCCAAAGCCCAAAAGGGTGATTCTCAATTTCTTTAGCTGCAACAAAATAATTACCCATCAAGGGTGATTCTCAATTTCTTTAGCTGCAACAAAATAATTACCCATCCGTCCGTCCATCCAACCATCCATCATTCCATGTATCCATCCATTGCAAAGATACTTACAGGCAACTGCTATGCCTGCCCGTGTTAGGAGCAGAAATGCAGGTTTGCCCTTAACCAAACCTCCAGTCCTAAAGAGCAGATACGACAGGAAACAGGTCTGCAGGAGGCCAGAAAGGGAGGATGATACTTCCAAGGTGGGGTTAAGAGGGTGGGTAAGAACTGGGTCTGTAGATCGAGAAAGACTTCCACTCTGGGTCTTTGACATTTCAAGCCATGCACCTGCATATGCTTGTTCAAAAATAAGTATCTCATTTACCAAAAAACAATCAGTGATGATGCTGGGAAAAGAGCAGGGGGAAGAGGAAGAGGAGGGGGAGAGGAAGAGGAGGGAAAAAGAGGAGGAGGAAAAGATTATGGGCTGAAAATAAGTCATTATATTTGAAAATGAAAATCTAAATGTCAGCTGTTCTCCAGAAGCTTCTCTATATCTTTACTGCATTTATTTGGTAAGAAGGCACCAGTTTCCAACTACTCACCAATGAAGTTGACAAGTATTTTTGTTTAGTGATAACTTTGAGTTATCACTAGGGTAGAGAGAAATATTTCTCCTATTCAACTTGTGCTGGTGTAAATTGCCAACATTTATGAAAAGCAATTTGGCAAAATATATCAGAACTCCTGGAGTGTTTGTACAGTCTGACCTAGTGATCAAAGTAGTACCTTTTTTAAAAAATATTTTTTACATTTATTTTATATTTAAGAGACAGATCACAAGCAGGGGAGGAGCAGAGAGAGAGAGAGGGAGACACAGAATTTGAAGCAGGCTCCCAGCTCTGAGCTGTCAGCACAGAGCCCAAAGCGGGGCTCAAACCCACAAACCATGAGATCATGACCTGAGCCAAAGTTGGATGGCTAACCAACTGAGCCACCCAGGCACCCCCCAAATAGTACCTTTTAAAGGAGACATCAGCAATGCAGGTAAAGATGTATCCACAAACATATTCTTAAGCATGTTATAACACAGTGAAAAGTTAGAATAATCTAGGGCCACCTGGGTGGCTCATTGGTTAAGCATCCAACTTTGGCTCAGGTCATGATCTCAAGGTCCGTGAATTCGAGGTTGTGTTGGGCTCTGTGCTGACTGCTCAGAGCCTGGAGCCTGCTTCAGATTCTGTGTCTCCCTCTCTCTCTGCCCCTCCCCTGCTCATACTTTGTCTCTCTATCTCTCTCAAAAATAAACATTAAAAAAAGTTGGAATGATCTAAATACTCCACAGTGACAAAATCATTGTGACCATTCTGGATTCATAAAATATTATGTGAAAATTTAAAAGTCAGGATTTCCAGGAACAGCTAATTGTATGGAAAATTAATAATAGTTAAGTTTTTTAAAAACCCAAGAAAACATTACATGTATATAAGGCACAAGTAAGTGGAACAAAAAATCAAGAAGGAGGTGGCATTTCACTGGGTTGAATTCCTGGAAATACAGGTAAGACCATGGGGCACACAACCTTAGATGTGTTTATACTGTATCTACATTCCCTTCCAGTAAGAGCACCCCCGTTCGCTTTGTAGAAATTTACACCCCTCTCTCCACAGATACATATACCCTGGATATGGTCATGGAGACACATCAAGAAGAATGTCTAGCAATCCTCTGGCCTATCAATGAGCAAGTAAACTGACAATTAGGCCAATCAAATGTTGATCCCTGGAATCTGAATCTTAAGCAGAGTGGCATATATGTTGAGGGTCATAAAGGTTGGAAATCAATTGCTTATAAACTATTCATGGCCATGTATCTTTTAGAAGTTCTTCAAGGTACCCATATGTGGATGTCTACTTTGGTTTGCTGACTACTGTTATAAGCAAGCAGTAGCCAGCCATTGGAAGTTTCTGAAGAGGGGAATTGACATAAACAGAGCTACAATTGGTTAAGGGACATTTCAATGCAGAGCTTCTAGATTTAGTTCAGTGTGTCCTGAGTTTTGCCAACAAAAATCAAGATGAAGATTCAGGATTTTTGAAGGGTAGTTGGGAAACGATACTGTTTTAGGCAGTCCTGACCAGCAGGGTGCCTGTCTTGTGCCTTCCATGACAGAGACCTTCAGAAAGCTTCCATCAAGGTCCCATCTCCACCTGGAAGAGCATGAGCAAGTGGGAGGAAAGGAGAAAAGGCAGAGAATGTACTTTGAGGCCAATGTTCATAGAGTCACGTGGTAAATTCACTCTCACAGCCAGGTAGGAAGCCGTCTGTCTTTACAAATCCAAGGATGAGCCTGGGGGCCTGTGCTTCCTGGAAGACCCTGGGGTTTAGGAGAAAGCCTGTAAACCTGGAATCTGAGAGAAGAAGGCTCAAGTACCCTACTTGCTGCTAAAAGATGAGAAATGTTGTTGCTTCCCTTTTCTGAGCCTCAGTCGCCCTATTTGCAACAGAGCAGTTCACTTATTCATATGAAAGCACATTCATGGGGCGCCTAGGTGGCTGAGTGGGTTGAGCATCTGACTCTGGCTCAGGTCATGGTCTCACAGTTTGTGGGATCGAGCCCTGCATCAGGCTCTGTGCTGACAGCTCAGGGCTTGGAGCCAGCTTCTGATTCTTTGTCTCTCTCTCTCTAACCCTCCCCTGCTCATGCTCTATTTCTCTCTCTCTCACACACACAAAAATAAATAAACATTAAAAAATATTTTTTAAAAAGAAAGCATATTCATTCATTCCTTTCACAAATGTCTATCAAGTACCGACTACTGTAATGTGCTGTTGGTTTAGACTTGTGCAGGAAAATAAGGGAAACAAGTTCTTTCCTTTTGTCAGAAGGGTGGGCAGGCTGTGGTGCCATCCAGCAAGGATGGGGGAGCTGTGCTCTCTGCACTTCTGCACTAAGCCCCTCATCTCCAGCTCTTAAGGATCTGGGCGGACAACCCCAGGCAGCAAAGAGCCTGATCCTGGCCACAGACATGCTGTCGAAGAGACCCACAGCACCGAGAAGATGCAATTATCCGCCCACAGACTTGCTGTGCCTGTCTTGTTCCAGACAAGGCCACTATGTGGCCTGCTGGGGGCTTGGAAAAGAAGGAGGAGTGCAGGGGAGGAGCAGGTGGAGACCGTGCTCACGGGCCAGTTACACGGCTTGTGAAGTACTCAAGTGCAGACCGCGCACACACAGTGAGAAAGGACTGACCTTTTCTCCAAACTGGACTCCTCTTCCTGTGTGGGAAATAACTGGACATTTCGCAAAGGTTGGGAGATATTTACTGAGCATGTACTGCATGTCAGGCATTGCTCTCAGTGTAGAAAAGGAGGTGGTGTATTTAAAAAAAGAAGAGTCCCTTCCCTCATGGCGTTTATATTCTGGTAGGGGGACACAAATATGAAACGAGTAAGCGAGGAATAGAGTTATAGAGCCTCAGTGTTAACCAGTTACTGAGGCGGAAGGGGGCTGGGCAGCGCTGGGGTGGACTGAGGGGTCCTGTGCTAGGTTAGTACGGTGGTCAGGGAAGCTTTGTAGGGTCATTAAGACAATAAAATGGGATAATTGATGTGGAGTGATTAACACGGCACCTGCCTACTGCAAGCGCTCTATCAACTGCTGCCATTATTGTTAATTACGTTCTAAGTCCCTTTGCTGAATATGGGGACATTACTGCCTATTTTATAGGGTTGCTGAATAGACTGAATGTGGAAATATATAAAAATAAGTTTAATGACAAATTCAATGAGTGATTATTGAGAGCTCGCTATGTTTCAGGGGAGAGAGCCCTAAATATGTTATAAATACACAGTGTAAAGCCAGAGGTAAGTGAAGGAAAAGAAGTCAGGGACTGAGAGAGAGCTTCCTTATGGAGAGAGGCTATGCTGCTTAGGAGACGGTGGTGATTTAGAGACAGCGGGTCAGGAAAGGGCAACCGGAGCCTGAGGAGATGACCTTTAGCAAGAGCAGGAAGTGCTGGAGAGAAACAGTCTGGGGGGAAAGCAAGTTGCCAGGGGAGAGAACAGCAGGTGCAAAGGTCTGGAGGCAGGGGTGGGGTTGGCCCTGCAAGGAGCAACAGGGACCACATCACAGAGCATCCTGGAGGTGATGGCAAGGACTCTGGGTTTTATTACAGGTATGACACAAAGGCACTGGAGGGCTTTGAGGAGAGTACACTAATCTGATTTACAGTTTAAAAGGATAACTCTGACCACTCTGCATAGGTAATAGTATATATCTTCTTATTCATCTATGATGAATATATCATGAGAACAGAGGTAACACGTGCAAAGTATCTGGCACTCATTTTAAAATAAATACATTTGCTACGTGCCTACTACAGGTAGGCTTCTAGGTACAACAGTGTACATGGAGATAGCCCCTCCTTCTTGTCCTCACGGATCTTCTGATGGTTTTATTGGCACACTGTAGATATTCAATGTTAGGATCACTTGATATGAACTATCATCTTCTGTTTTATGATACTATATGAATAACATAGCATCCATATTTTTATCTCTCTTGCCCCCAAAGTGGCAGTATTAAAAATTTATCAGAAGATCATTCTTGGGGAAAAGGAAGCAGCAAAAGAAAAAATAAAAAGAATGCAAGAAGGAACAGGGACATGGCCTTTCTCACTAATGCGTAACTCAGTACTGAGTACGTGGCTCTGACTTTCCTCCCAAATGATCTCTGGTGGATTCCTATTCCCGGTCCAGAGCCTGGCTCACTCGCCACCTCCTCCGTGAAGCCAGAAGCCCTCCATCCACTGCGCCATTCAGCCTGACTGCAGGTTCCCTGCCCTGTCCACTTTCCTGGATCCTGGTCCATCTCTACACAGGCATACCCCAGGGCATGTGCGTACACTGATTGCTCATGACACTCATTCTTCCGACTTGTGTGTGCACCCTCAGTGACGGGCACAGGGCCTGACATGTGGCTGGTGAAATAAATGTGTGCAGCAGACATAAAAGAAAGGAAGAAGAGAGGAAGGGAATGAGGGAGGGAGAGAGACAAGAAAAGGAACACAGTTCCTTCCTTTACCTTTTCCAGGTAATGCTAAAGCCTATTTCAGCCAACCCGTGCCGTGAGTTTATCGATCAACATTTCTGAGGTATTGAACTCCGTTTCTATAGACAGAAATAACTACCAACCAGACTGGGGCAGAGAGAAATGTGCTGACAGCCAGCAAATCATACCCATGGTATTGGAGTGCCTGTCTATGCCAAGGGGGACAATCATTAATTTCCTGTTCCTTCACAGTTACATTTCTTGGGCTGACTGACAAGTTCATTTTGGGGACTCATCAGGCCCTTTAGAAATAAACTCCCTACTTATTCCATGTTTCTAACTGCACCTGCCACCCAGATGATCGACTGAGACTCACATAAACATTTCAAATTGCTTGCAATAGCTCAACATGGTAGTTAAAGGAAATCTTCCAGTTTCTGTATGATATAATCAAGAGGACCCACTTTCCCTTGCATCTCAATTCTGTGCACAGAACCAAAGAGGATTTCATTCACAGCCCATGCCTCCCCACCTTTGAATCAATGATACCCAAGAATTTAGCTATAAAATGGTTTGTCAGCATGCCAAACTTGAAACTAAGTCTCTTGCAAAAGCTGTGTGAGTCTGAGTAGGTCATGTGACCTCTCTGAACTCCTGGGGTTTTTTTTTTTCTTTCTTTTCTTTCTTTCTTTCTTTCTTTCTTTTTTTTTTTTTTGCCTGAAAGAGGTGGCTATATAGTGATTTGCACTGTTGATGAGGGAAACACGAGGTAACAGGAGTTATTTTTATTTGTAAAGGGAAGAACACTTATAATATTAACTCAGTAACTCTCACAATGGGTCTCACCATGGCCATCCCCCTTTTACAGATAGAAAAACAACATCTCCAGTGAAGGAAGTAACCCATTTCTCAGGCTGATAACTGATGGGTTTGGGATAGGGACCCAGCTCTGTCTGAGGCAGCAGTTTACAGAAAGACAATTTATCATTAATCTTATTAGTGAGCTTGAAATTCCATTTGGTGCCAGTGGCCTCAAGGTGTGCATAAGTACAACCCAGTTTTCCGCTAGCCTTCACGCCGCTCAAGAAAGATGGAGTCACCTGGGCTAAGCCCACGTCACCAAACCACAACAAACAAATACCTAACCTGACTGCAGTTTTCATATCCCCCAGGAATGCAATCTTAAGGGTCAGTCTAGAATTTTCTGATGAGCACCAGTGACATAATCTGCCTAGTAGACTCCTTTGTCACGGAGACAAAGGTTACCTTGTTGACTATCTTTCTTTTTCCTTTTCATTTAGGACTTCCTTCTGCCACACCCTCTTAGCCTTTACAAACCTTTCCTTTTTCTGTAGGTTTTTGGAGCTCCTTTTTATTTGCTAGACGGGATGCTTCCCTATTCATGAATCATTAAAAAAATGCCAATTAGATCTTCAAATTTACTCCCTTGAATTCAGTTTTTTACCCATATATAAACAAAGCACCTCCAATCCATCCAGAAATAATTCTTTGAGCTCCAAGTCATCAAAGCAAAATTCATAGACCCCCAAATGTCCAGTGTGGATGTAGCTAATGTATTCATTGCTGAGTTTATTTTGCTATCAGTAGCCAGAGGTTGCTTGGCATTTGCATTAGTATACAACTTCTCTTAAAGACTGTTTATATGTTGAAAAGGTTTTGAATACTTCTAACTATTAACTTGGACAGGAATTTTCTCCCTTAAAAGACAATGAGCCACATGCAGTACAGCTTTGGGGCTGAGACCCAAGGTATTTTGCTTTCCTTTACTGGCAGACCATCACTGAATACATATTGTTGGGTGGTATTCAGCTGCAGTGGCCCTTGTGTGGCTTCCACTAGCGTGGGGCAGACCAGCCTTAATCTAATGCCACTGTATCCTACATGTCCAACAGTGAGTGTGGCCCTTACGTCCTGCTCTATCACCACAAGTCCATGAAGCAGCAACTGTGTTACTTAATCCCCACCTTACAGATGAGGAGATGGGCACAGTGAAGTGGAGGGACATGCACAATGTCACCCAACAGGCAAGCAGAGGATCTAGGATTTGAATATGGACTGTGAGGAGTCAGATGGTATCGCTTGATAGACAGGTGGGCTCTGAGCCAGGAGGTGAGCTTCCTAGAGCAGGCTGATGGCCCATGGGGAATCCCACCGCTCTATTCTTTCTTCTTTTGTATACCTTTGACATTTTCCTAATGAAATACATACATTTTTTTTTTTTTACAAGTATAGCTCTGGAGCCTGGCTGCCTAAAGCCATAACTGTGATGTAACAATACCACCGTGGACACAGGGCTGCTGTTAGGATAAAATGAATTCATACAGACAAAGCATTAGAACTGGTCACACTGGAAGTATTCATGGCATGTTAGCTGTTATTTATTGGGTTTTTTTAATCTTTATTTTTGAGAGGGGGTGGAGGGGCAGAGAGAGAGGGAGGCACAGAATCCAAAGTGGTCTCCAGGCTCTGAGCTGCCAGCACTGAGACTGACGCGGGGCTCAAACTCACAAACCTCAAGATCGTGACCTGAGCCAAAGTCGGATGCTCAAACAACTGAGCCACCCAGGTGCCCCAGCTGTTATTTTTGTTAACAGATAAGAAAGAAAAGCCTACAGTGCTCAAAGGGTCTAGTATGCCTCTCCCCACAGATTTCTAAATGTAAGGCAACCCACCCTCCCCATATTCTTTTTTTTTTATTATTTTTAATGTTTATTTTTGAGAGAGAGAGAGAGAGAGAGAGAGAGAGGCAGAGCATGAGCAGGGGAGGGTCAGAGAGAGAGACACACACAGAATCAGAAGCAGGCTCCAGGCTCTGAGGGGTCAGCACAGAGCCTGACACAGGGCTCAAACCCACGAACTGTGAAATCATGACCTGAGCTGAAGTCGGCCACTCAACTGACTGAGCACCCCAGGCACCCCATTCCCTGCCCATATTCTTGGGAAGACTTCAAGAGTTACTCAATCTGCCTGACTATATAAACTCTGCTTAGAGATGCAAATGAACCAGTCATCAATCTACTTAGAGTACTTCATTTATTACTTTGATAATACTCATACCTATTTAAAATATTACCACAATGATAAATATGTTTAGAAAGACTGCTTTTGCCCACTCTTTTGTTTGAACAAAATCACTTTGTTCCAACTCTTCACTGATTACTCCTGATCTAATGTATCTTCTCCAGGCAGTTATTGTTCAAAAGAAATTAGCAAAGAAAACACCAAGGGGGCAGCCTCTTCTCTGGGGGGGCGGGCTTTGTGGAGTAAATTCCCCCCTTATGTACAGACAGGCAGGGTTACAGTGGACTGAGAATGGGTGATCTGTGAAAGAGGGCAGGGGGCTGGTTAAACGGGGTGGGACACTGGGAGCCGGGTTTGCTGGAAGCTTTGGGGAGACTGGAGAGAAGACAGATGAAGGAAAATGTCAGTCCTGGTCAGACCAGGCGGCACTGTATCCAGCTCATTGACTTTTAATCTATTTTTTTTACTAGAGAAGTCATACATTGCCATTGTAAGGTATTTATACAACAATGGAAAGTAAAAAGAAAAACAAATCCATTAATCCCACTGCCCAGAGAGAGCTACGATTGTTGTTTTACAATCTTTGATCCAAGCATGAATGCTCTTTCCCCAGATGGTCTCCCGGCTCAAATGTCATCTGCTCAATGTCATCGGATGACTACCTAACGTTAGGGCTGCCAGATTTAGCAAATAAAAGTACAAAACACTTAGTTACATTTGGATTTCAGATAAACAGCAAAATAGTTGTAGTATAGACATGTCCCAAATATTGCTATTATCCACTGCCGGGACTTCACACTTCCCACTGGCAACCCCAGGGCAGCCCTGACCAGCCATCCTGGGTCCTTACCATGAGATACTGACCAAGCACCTCCTCTGTGCTGACCTGGCTCAGGTACATCTAGAGAGGGATCCCAATATGGAAACAGATATTTACCTGCCCATTTCTGGAACGAAACGAGACCTGGGGCTAAGCTGGGCTTTAAGCTGATTTTCAAAAGGAAGTAGTAGGTAGGAACAAGGGGTGAAAAACTGATATTTGAAGGCAGTTAAGTAATTGTAAATTGCTCTTTTAAACACACACACACATACACACACACACACACACACACACACACACACACACGCACTGCCTGGGACACCTGGGTGGCTCAGTTGGTTAAGCATCCGACTTTGGCTTAGGTCTTAATTTATTAGCTCCTGAGTTCAAGACCAATGTCAAGTTCTGTGCTGTTGGCTCAGAGCCGGGAGCCTGCTTCCAATTCTGTGTCTCCCTCTCTCTCTGCCCCTTTTCTCCCCTGCTTGCACTCTGTGTGGGTCTCTCTCTCAAAAATAAACACTATAATTAAAAAAAAAAGAACACAATGTCTCTGTTATAATTTAAAAAGAATAAAATGGGGCACCTGGGTGGCTCAGTTGGTTAGGCCTCTAACTTCAGCTCATGTCATGGTCTGGTGGTTCATGGGTCCAAGCTTGTAATTTCAAGCTCCACGTTGGGGCTGCCTATGGTCAGCACAGAGCCCATCATGGATCCTCTGTCCCCCTCTGTCTGCCCCTCCTCCACACACTCTCTTTCTCTCTCTCAAAAATAAAAAAGTGTTTAAAATATTATTTTAAGAAAGGAAAAGAAAAACACCAAATGGTAGCCATCCCATAATAATAGGGGCCCATGGTCTGCTGTAAGCTTTGCCTGCCTTACGTAATTCCAACAACAGTCTTGAATCCTCATTTTATAGGAGAATAAACACACGTTCGGAGAAGCTAGGTAATTCACTCAAGGTCTCAGTTAATCGGGAGAGAAAGTAGGATCAGAATTAGAGGTCTGTTTGACACAAACACTCCCACAGCAACTACAAACTTGAGGCCAGCCAGCAGTTACCAGGGCATGAAAGCAACTGGCTTTTTCAGGAGTGTTATTTATTTATTGCAAAGGCATTGTACCTCCCTGTGCATTTATGAAAGTGGCCCTGTAAGGAGGAGGCTGGAGCTCTCAGAGACCCAGCACATTCTGAGAGCAAACTTACTGCACATATTTGTACTTACTAAGCACGGGGAATCGAGCTGTGGCTGTCTCTATTCTTCTAGAGGTGGGGTGGCAGGAGGTCAATTACAGCTGGACCCCAGAAGGTTTTCTGGAGTCTGTGGTATCCTACGGAGGCCGTAGTAACTTGGAGAGAGTTTGCACAGAATCAAATTCACCCGAATTAAACAGGACGGCAAATGAAGACTGTATTGATTTTCTGCTCAGGTCAATAAATAAGATAAATTGACCAAAAGAGCTAAATACTGATCAGGGTGAACCGAACATCAACATTTACTAAGAGCAGAGGGAGGAGAAACATATATCAGAAAAACGGAGATGCCAATAAAAGCATCAGGGCAGCCGCCTGGTTTTCAGTTAAGGTCTGCATTTAAGGATTAATATTTTAGTCAAGTCTTCACACACACACACACACACACACACACACACACACACACGTGGGCATGCACACACACATACCAGGCAGTGGGACTGAGTTATTAAAATAAAACTTCTTTTAGTCAGACTGATTTCTGGGAATACTGATTTATTTTTTTTAAAGAATGTCACTGCATTAAAATGCATGGGTACAATATGGCAGAAGGAGCACTGCTTTGGGAGTCAGAAGACCTTGGTCACTGCCCTAGATCTTGTTAAGAGCACAAAATCATATATTATTCATTTTTTTGTATCCCCTTTGCCTAGCACAGACCCTGCCATACAGATAGAATCTTTAATCAAGTTCTGTGAAGAGCAGATCTGAGTCAAAGATTTGGTACTTGTCATTGACTTGGGAGGTGACCCCAAGAGGCAAGGGAGGGACTAAGAAAGGAGGTAAGAAAGGGAGGAAAGCCAAAAGGGTGTGTTAGTGAATAGGCCACCATGTGGGACACTGGGGTTCAGTCCTGCTGGAGATGAGGTAGGACTCACCCAGAATCTTTCCACCAAGGGGCAAGGAACCTGGGGTAAGTTCCTACCAAATTTGTTTGAGCGTTGTGCCTTCTGTCGAGGAAATTGACTCTCCCTCACCTCACCATGTTTTGTTTTCTTTTGTTTTTTTAACCCTAAACGCAGAAAGATTCAGGTCATTTGTTGAGGGTTGTGCTATGTGTTGAGAGTATTACCCCACCCCCAATTTTATTAACCCTAAGGCAGAGAGGTACAGTCCTGTAACCCACTGCTGAAGTTGCAGGCGACCAGAGCCTTGCGGAGATCAGAAGGGCACAGGCAAGTGGTTATTTTAGCTAAGGGACTGCAAGAAGGATCTCTGGGCGCTGTGTCCACGGTCAAGGCCTTCACCTTTCAGGGCATCAGAATCCAACTGCAAAAGAGTCAGATTTGGATCTTTATATTTCCCCCAAGACTAAGAGTCAGTAACTCTGAAAACCAGATGGTCAAACACAGAATTGAGGATTAGAAGCCCTTGAGGAAACTGCTTCTCACACAGATAAAAATGATCTATAATGAGCATTCCACTTGTTAGCTTTTAAGTGTGAGCATTGCAGGCATTTGAACATACACACGAAGATATATATGAACGAGATGATCACTGAGGCATTGTTTGTTATAGCAAAAACTTGGAAAGAACCTAAATACCCTTCAATCAGGGCAGAGCTGAATAAAATTGGTATATTCATGGGTTGGAATGTTCTCCTGCAGTTAAAAGGAATGAACTGAGTCTATATGTGTCAACATGGGTAGATTTCAAAAAATATTCTGAGGGAAAAAGCAAGATGCAGAATGTTATATATAGCACAGCACCATTTAAGAAAACATGCACGCGTTACAGCTTTCCTGCCGGGTAAGTTACATCTATGGAAAAGTATTTTTAAAGGACTGAAAAGGGGCAACAGAAACTCATTTAAAGTTATTTCGGAAAGACTTGGAAAGATGAAAACCACATTTACATGAGTGGCTACTTTTGGGGAGAAGTTGGGATAAGAGGGGGATGTGATTAGCAATGGGAAGTATGGGTGGGCCCGAGTGATTTCAGCTTTAGTGATATTATTCTAATTTTTAAAGCCGATTTGATTCATGCATTTTTAAGTAAGCTGGAAAAACAAGAACTGTCGAGTACACGGCTGGTTTGATTACATGGCGACGTGGGAAGAGTTCAGCAAGTGGAATCTGTCCTAGAAAATCCTAGCAAACACGTCTCTGCTAAGGGTCTCTGACTCCTCAGTTTGAAAGCAGAGCGCAGGGCATTGAATTCACAAAACTGAGCACCAGTAAAGTGACCTATAGTGTCTTCCCTCCAGGGAAGAGTTTGCATTCACCCACTGTTTGTTCCCTGCTTTCTAGTATTTTGGTTTGGGGTTTTTTGGGGGGTTTTCTGGTCTTGTTTTGTTTTGTTTGGGTTTTTGGCTGTGTCTCTTATACTTAGAAAAAACATCAATCCTTTATTGAGTTGAAATGTGAGGTTCCAACCTAATTTCCATGATATCAGGAATCTGATTTAATGGACTCAGAACTAATGGGGTTTTTCATGTTTTCTTAATTGTCACAGGGTCAGTCAGTGCTGGAATTGAGTAGGGTTTCAGCTGGGATTGGATGTGCTCTTTTGCTTTGCTTTGTGGGCATCAGGGAGACTTAAGGAGGGGTCGCTCCACAATGACAACACCAGGGGGTTAAATCAAGTCAAAGTCAAAGTCACTTGATGGTCCTGAATTAAAACTGCTGGGGTCAAGTTCAAACAGGAGAAGCTGTCAGGGCAGAGGGTCATCTTCTGCAAGAGCTCCAGGTTTTTGGGACCCTGTGCTTTTATTAGGCTAGTCTTCCACCTGGAATACTATCTTCTCCCCTAACATTCACATGTCCATATCGTATTTCCCTTTATGTCATTTTCTCCGCATAGCCTTCATGGATCTCCCTCTCTACCCCACACGTAATAATGATCATGAGGCTGATAACAGCTACCACCTTAGAGAGCAGCATTAGTTACCAGGGAAAGGGCTGGGTTCTCCTCTAACCTTCACAGGGCATCCATGTTCCCATTTTATAGAAGAAGAAACCAAGGATCAATAAAAATGAAAAGGGAAGAGGGGCGCCATTTTCCAAGGACTCTGCTTTTTGATGCTTTCTCCCCCTTACCATGTCCATGGCTTCCTGGGGTCTATGGTTTCTGTATTATGGGATTTATATAGAGAGAAATCCTTTTCAAAGATTTTCCTTGTTGGGGACTCTACTTCTTGGACTTACCATTCAGAAACAGAGTTTTGGAACAGAATTTTATTTATCTATTTATTTTGGAAGCTTATTTATTTATTTTGAGAGAGATAAAGAATAAACAGGGAGGAACAGAGGCGAGGGTTGGGGAGAGAATCCCAAGCAGGCTGCATGCTGCCAGTGCAGAGTCTGATGTGGGGCCCAAACTCACAAACAGTGAGATCTATGACGTGGGCTGAAATCAAGAGTGGTTCACTTAACTGACTGAGCCACCCAGGTGCCCCCAGAAACAGAGCTTTAAAGGTAAAAGCACAAGTCAGAGAGAAAGATAGAGCCCTATGAAATGTCTTAAAGTAAGATCCATTCTTTAAGATAGGAGACACAGGGTATAAACAAACCAGGAGACCCAGGGTATGGACAAGGCAGGAAGTACAGGGTGTAGACATGGTCGGGGACCAGGGCTATCATAAACAAAGTAGGAGACCAAGGGTGTAGACAAAGCAGGAGACCTGGGGGGTAGAGAAGACTGGAGGCTCACCATTCACACTAGTGAATCCTACCAGAGGGATGAAGGGGAAGGCCAAACATCTGGCTACAAATGCACCCCCTCACAGCCAAACGCAGCAGGCAGGGTGCAAAGATCCAGTCACCTCCAGAGGACTGCCCATCACAAAGTCCCAAAGGGCTCTTTCTCTGTCTGCCTGGAGGCAAAGCTTTCTCCCAGGCCGGTCTTCACCTGCTCGTTCCTTCCTCTCTCTATCCCAGCTCTCTCTTTCCTTCTCTCTTTTCTCCCCTCACACCTCCTTCTGGGGAACTAAGTGGAAGGAGACCATGCGTGCTTGGTGCGGGAACCAGGAGCCTGGTCCTTTTTGTTAGCTTTCTTTGCCTTAGGTTTGCTCCTGGGTTTGCCAGGGGGAAATGCTTACTACATCAAACAAAGATTCTTTTTTTTAAACTGGATTAAAAAAAAAAAAAAAAGATAGAAGTGTGAAGAAATTTGTCCAAACTCAAACATAGTGGCCATGGCTGCAATTTGAAGCAAGTTGTGAATCCAAAAGCCTCTTCTGGTTACTGATAGGGCTTGTGTGTGTGTGTGTGTGTGTGTGTGTGTGTGTGTTGAAAGCTGCATTATTCTTAGAGCACGTTTTGCTTTTCTTCCCTTAATGACCATTATCGGTGACAGGAACAACACTGAGAGCAGGACCCAATTTCGATTCCATTCTATGTCTCCCAGCTCATTTAGCATCATGCCAGGCACAGAGTAAGTGCCAGTAATGACACAGGACAAATGGTAAAGCCAGGGACAAATGAGCTGACCCCTGCACCTTCCTTTACATGGCACTTCGGTGCAGAGTGCAGTATAGATGGAGTGGTGTTACCCTGGTAAAGAGCAGCACCCCCAGGACCTCCAAGGAGGCCAGAAAGGCCAGAGCAGCCTCCCCCAAACAAGCAGGGGTAGGTCTCTCCAGACCCCATGGATAACTGAGATTTAGGTGCTCTAACAATCCCCTCCTGAAAAGAAGGTCAGTGAAAGAGGCTCAGCCTTTCCCAACCCATTCAGAGGAAGCATGCCAGTGAAAGAAAGTTCCTGGAGTCAAATATATTTAAGAAATGCTGTGTTGAATTAAGTTAAGCAAGGTCTTCGACTTCAACACGTTTCAGAGCAAGCACACATTGTAAATATTCAAAAGGAGAAAAATGAAGGTACGTTCATGTAACCATAGAAACTGCAGGCTCAGAGCACTGCACAGGGCTACCAGTCCACGGGAAAATGATAGGACACAAGGCAGGGGGAAGGAAAGAAAGAGCCCAATGAAATTATCTGAACAAAATAAGTAAGAACCATTTCTTAAGGGAGAGGCCAAGGGTGAGCCAAGATAAGAAATCGTTCTTCTTTCCTCTGCAAAGACTAGCCAGTTTCACAGGGCATATGAGGGGGCATTGTGGGGTCATGCTTGACACCTCTCTTCCTCTCTTTAAGCTCTAAGGAGATCTGAACTTCAAAATGCTTCCTGACCCTCAATCCTTCTCCCCACCTCAAGGGCCACTATCCTGACCCAAGGCACCATCATCTCTCATCTGGGTATCACAATACGCTCTTACCTATCCTCCGTACCTCTGTCCTTGCTCTCCTGCAGTCCATTCTCAACAAAGCAGCCAGAGTGTTCTTTCTGAAACTTACATTGGAGGCCTCCTATAGCTTCCCGTTTCTTACAGAGTATCAACTAAAGCTCTCCTGTCATCTGGCCACCTATTGTTTCTTTGACATGACCTCTTGTTCTCCTACTTCCTTCCTCAAGAACACTGATCTCATCCTTCTTCAAACACCCCAGGCATTCTGTGCCTCAGGACCTTTGCACTGGTGGTTCATTTTTTTTTTTTTTTTTGGAATGCCCTTATCCCAGAAACACACATCCTCTCTTCTTTAATCTTGTGTTCAAATGTCATAGTCTTAGAGAAACTTTCCCTGCTTATCTTACTTAAAATGGCCACTCTTGCCCCAACCTCAGGACTCCAGACCCTCACATCCTCCTTTCTTTCTGTGTTGAATAGCACCTACCAGCTCTGACTTACCACATAATTTATTTGCTTATCATGTTATTGCCTCTCTTCCCCCTAGAATGTAAGCTCCATGCTGGGAGAAGTCTTTGTTTTCTTTTCTGAAGTATACTTAGCACCCATAGTGGTCCCTAATACAGAGTAGATATTTGTGAGAGGGTATGTTCTCCTAAGATCTCCCATCCCACAAGCATTTCCTACAGTGTGACCATGGAACTCCTCCCATTGAGTGTCAGGGTCTCTGTCTTCTTTGAAACTGGCCTGATGTGTCAAACTGCTTCTACCAATAGAGTGCAGCGGAAGGGACGCTCTGTGACTTCCAAGGCTAGGTCATACCAGCGCCATGTACTTCCACCTTGCTCACTGGGAACTCAGCCCCCATGCTGCCTGGGAGCCCATGCAGGCCATGGCAAGGCCCAACTGGAAAGTTACTGGGGCCCTCAGCTCACGGGCCCACCTGAGCTCCCACTTGGCAACCAGCACCAACTTGCCAGCCATTTGAGCACATCATCTTGAGAACGGACCCTCTAAGCCCAGGTGATCCAGCCTAGCTGACATGCACTGAACTGAGACGAACCATCCTTGGGGAACCACTCTTGTGGAACCTTGCTTGTCTGTCGATTTATGAACAAAATGGATGATCAGGAGAACGGTGTTGCCTCAGCCAGCCTACTGGGCCTAAAATGGAACGCTATGGTCACAGTTTTGCCAGCAGCATTGGAATCACTGCTCGGGCTTGGACACATCCCGACCTCTTTCTGGACATGGAAGAAATCCCCGCTATGAACCAACCTCGGGCTCCTCGTGAGGATCAAATGAGGGGACACACTTAAGGAGTGCAGCCCAGAGTGTGTATGCGACAGTCACAAGACTGCAGTTTGATTGCTTTTTCTTCTGCACAGATGTCTGGAGCCCAAAGGGAACACATCTGGAAGGGCCTCTTTGTCTCTCTGACCAGGAAACGCCCTGCAGATGTGCTCGCGGGAACTGGCACGGCTGAGAGGAGGACTGGCTCGCACTCACCTCCAGGTCTCTGCTCTCAACTCCGTGCTTCCTCCACTTCCTTAGTGAACTGCTTGAGTCTCGGATTAATTATTACGTGCATCTAGAAGCCTCCGTCTGTTGCCTATGGTTGGAATTTCTGCTGTGGGCCCCCACAGGGACACCCACCCTTCCACCGTGCTGCCGGCTTCACACCACAGTGTGAGTGGTACCTGGCCTGCTCATTTGTCGGCACTGGGTGAGGACGAGAACAGGAATTCTCTGGAGACCAGGGCAGCTCCAAAGCCAAGCATAGGACTGTGTCTCCAGAATGCAGGAATGTCAAGGGTTCATTGTAGGTGGTTTGTGTGTTGCTAGGACAGACACTCCCATCAGACTGCATGATGGTTCCTTCGAAGGACCCAGACCTTGGTGCACAAACACGAGGTGACATTTTCTTCTGAGGACCCGGAGTCTGGTGTATGACCATGAGTTGACAGGCAGCACTGCAGGTCCCCACTCAAGAGCCCATTAGGCTATTTATGTACAATAGGCCACACAGTGTTGTGGGTAGAACCTCATCCTGGGAACCAGATTACCTGCTCTTCAACCTTGACTACATGACTTACTGGCTGTGGGACCCCCAACAATTAGACTTAAGTCCTCTGGGCCTCAGTTTCCTCAACTGTGAAATGGATATAATGATATCACCCATCCCAGAGGGCTGAAAGGTCAGGGATTAATGAATGAATAAGTACAGAGCATGGAGAATGATGTTGGACACAGTTGAAGGGTCTGAGAAGGGTTTCATTCACCTGCTGGCAGAGTAGGATCTCTATCTGTTCTCTACAGCAGGAAGATCTGGGACACTTCCATCTCTCTAAAAATTCATGTGACAAACAGGATCACAAAAATCAACTCAAGATTACGGTTGTGTGATAAACAGCTTTCAACCCTCCAGTGCGCTTGAGTTACTGTTTGCCCTGGAGCCCTACTGGGAGTGGGGTGGGGAATGACAAAGCTCTTGTGTCTATAGTCTGTGACTGTGATGCCTGGGCCAAATGCCCTCCAGCATCCCTGTCCCCCAAATCACCCCCTAGCCCTTCAAAGCCCCCTCTGCAGAGAATAAGGAGCAAGCCTAGCCTTCCGAAACCCTCCGCCATGTCCTCATTCTACCGCCTCCTTCCTTGGTGTCTTGGCTATTTCAGGAACCTGAAAAGACCACCCAGGGAACGAGTCTTGGGCTTCACTTCTAAGGGGTCTAGGGATGGGTCGGGAGGCAGACTTGCCTGTACAGAAGAGTGTATGTTCCTGTTAAAAAGTCCTCGCAGAAATAAACGTGCCACCTATTGTCAGCTGCGAGAAGCCACCGGCAGGAGTTGTTGTGATACAAAAGGGGCATTTGTAATGGCACAAAACACTTAGCACTTTACCAAGACATGCATGGGATATAAAAGGAGACGAAGGGCTTGGGAAATCTGCCAGGAGAGCAACGTGCCCTGAATCCAGGATGGCCCATCACTATAGCCCAGCACACGGTCTTCCTCCTCTGAATGATGCCACCGTGACTCCAGCACGGACCGAATGTCTGCACGAATGCAGGTGCAAAAGGCCAGGTCTGTCTCCCTTCTGGGCACCCCCGCTCAAGCACCTGCCTCCACCATTCACAGTGCCCAGGGCAAGAACACAAAATAGAGACTCAGGTATAATAAGGCTAAGTATTAAAAGGCTATACATTAGGAGTGCCTGGGTGGCTCAGTCAGGTAACTGTCCGACTTCAGCTCAGGTCATGATCTCACAGTTTGTGAGTTTGAGCCCTGTGCTGGGTTCTGTGCTGACTGCTTAGAGTCTTGATCCTGCTTTGGACTCTGTGTCTCCCTCTCTGTCTCTGTCCCTCGCCTGCTTGCATCCTGTCTCCCCTTCTTTCTCAAAATAGACAAACATTGGGGCCCCCGAGTGGCCTAGTTGGTTAAATGTCCAACTTCGGCGCAGGTCATGATCTCACTGTTCTTATGAGAGTCCCACGTTGGGCTCTTTGCTGACAGCTCAGAGCCTGGAGCCTGCTTGGATTCTGTGTCTCCTTCTCTTTCTGCCCCTTCCCCACTCATATCCTTATGTCTCTTTCTCAAAAATAAACATTAAAAATGTTTTAAAATGCACATTAAAAAAGTGTATATTAGAGTAACAAGACATTCAATAAATGTGCTTTGTCCTCCTAAATGACAAGCATAGCTTCATAACAGTCTAGAAAGCAAGGCTCAAATTTATCTTCCTTGGATTTCCTTGGAAGAGTAGGGGGCCCCGAAGTAACCCCCAACATTCATGGTGCCCAGGGCAGCCAGAGGCATGGTTATGGGAAGTACAGGACTAGGTGAGTCCCCAGTTCTGTTTTCAGACTCAAGAGCCTAGGAATCACACATCCTCATGGGGAGACCGAGGAAATGCTTTGTGCCCTTGAACCCAAACCTTTCCCTCTAGAGCTTTATCCTTTTCACATTTTCACTTCTGCTCTTCACAGAAGAAAGATGTCTGTTCCCCACTGACCAGCCAAACTCCAGCATGCCAGGCTCTGTCCCGGAGGCAGAAGATAGCATGAAAGGCTGCATGGACCCTGTTCCACAGAGGTCACAGGCTATCAGTAGAGATGGGATGGCCAAGCCCACAGGAGATCAAAGTGCCTGGTGGAAAAAGCAGACACATCTGGGGAGCATATACTGGTATGTCAGCCCAGAAAGGATCCAAGGAGTGCTTTTGTTCAATGTTAGAAAAGAGTAATAGCAGCAGAACCATCCCATAAAACATTGCTGTATGTGGGATTTGGGATACATGGAATGGAAGAAAGCCCAGCTGCTCTCTTGGGTCCAAGAGGGTAGAGTGGGGTGTGGAGCCCCTGCCCTCTACCCTTGCCCCCCTTCTCTCTCCCATAGACAGAAGACCTACCACCCATGGAATGCCAGGTGTCTAGGCAGCCCCATTTTCAATGCTGTTGCTATGGTCCAACTTCTTCATTTATTTTTCAGAGAGAGACAGAGACAGAGAAAAAGAAAGGGAGAGCACAAGCCAGGGAAGGGCAGAAAGAGAGGGAGGGAGACACAGAATCAAAAGTAGGTATCATGAACTGCGAGATCCTGAGCTGAAGTCAGACACTCAACCAAATGAGCCCCCCAGAGCCCCCCAACCTCTTTATTTAGAGGGAGAGTGATTTGCTAGGTAGCTATAACCTGCTCTACACTTTCTGGCTTTTGGGAGACACAGCCAGGACCTTGTCACTTTTGTGTCCTGGAGTCTGACACATGGTGGCCGCTCAAAGAGTACACTGAAATGGACCAAAGGAGAGATATCAGCCCAGAATCAGAATATGGTGGGACTTATATGAGATCATTCAGCTAGTGGGATGCTTGAAATCCCTTTTAGAAAAGCAAGGAAAAAACAGGTATGAGAAATCTAGGAAGACAGAAACCAGAGAAAGAAGAATTAGTAGGAAGCTAAAAATACCTTGACATGAGAGCCTTATACTATTATCAATAAATGAATATCTATAAACTTTGAAAATTTCTCTATTTCGTATTTTTAAGATTTTATTTCCTATTTGCATTTCTCTACTAATCCTCTTATGGACTTGTAGTTGTAACAATTGCTAACATTTATTGAGCAACTATTAGGCCATCTTTACTAAGGGGATTGTTGTCATTTTCTTTTTTTTATTTTTTTAACATTTATTCATATTTGAGACAGAGAGAGACAGAGCATGCGTGGGGGAGGGCAGAGAGAGAGGGACACACAGAATCCGAAGCAGGCTCCAGGCTCTGACCTGTCAGCACAGAGCCCAATGTGGGGCTTGAACTCACAGACTGTGAGATCATGACTGAGCTGAAGTTTCACACTTAACTGAGTAAGCCATTCAGGTGCCCCTGTCATTTTCGTATCTAATGCTCAGAACAACCCTTTCTGCCAGGGCCATGGTTCCTTTTACATAAATGAGAAAACTGGTAACTCAAAGAAATTAAGGGAGGTGTCCATGATTTTTGAGCCATGAAGTGATGAAACGTGCATGGGAACCCACAATATGTATTTACTGATTGCTGAACAGGAGTTGGGGATGGATTCAGTAATTCAGAGGACAGGTACCTTTTCCTCGTGACTTGCGGCCACAGAGCTGGGGAACACATTTCTCTCACTGCAGCTTAGAAATCTGGAGGTTAAGGCTCCCTGTGCTCCAGGCTCTTCTTGGCCCCAGGACACCTGTGTCTTCACTCTGGCCCCCAAACGGTGCCACGGAGTGAGCAACAGGCCCACAGAAGAGACTCTGAACAGGCTCTGAGAAGGTACAGCTAGCCCAAATCCCAGACCCTGAGTGTGTTCCACCACTGTTTTGGAGTGTGCCACACCTTCGTCTGGTAAAGCAGGCCTGCCTTCATGGGCTCTCCCATTGGCGTTATGCATGGCTAAATGGGGGCCATATTTCACCCTAGAAGTGGATGCATTTCAGGAGCAGAGTGTGATTAAGAAAGACGGATGGCGGGTAATATCCGTAACCAACACCTGTACAGTGCACAGGGATCTATTTGTCAGAAAGGGGCTGTGTAGGAGCAAGATGATTACCATTTGAACTAGAAAACAGCATGTGGTGGAGGTGGGGAAGAACGGGAGGGGTCAGGGAGGGACAGCATTGGCATGCTGAAGGAAGGTGCTGCAGGAAAATGCGATGAGGCCCCTTGGTCCTTGGAACCACAGCACGGTGTCTTAAGCACCACCTCTGCCACTGACTGAGAAGACTAGGCAAGTTGTCCCCTCCCCTGGGCCCCAGTCTCCCCCTCAATGAGAAGCTGATAAGACCTCAGAGGTTTTTTCTCACTCAGGTACCTGAAGCTGCGGGAGACACCATTTGGAGGCATGTTCAATGTCAAGACTAGATTAGACTCCAAGAACACCCGGAACGGAGTATTTAGCCAAGTGCTGGTAGTATCAGCCCCCACCCCCATTCTGAGAAGCAGGGACCACTGGATGTTGAGCCTCAAAACTGAAGCAGCCCAGAGGTCCCTGCCTCTCAGAATGGGGGTAGGGGTAGAAGAAAATGGTAAAAACAGCGGTCACAGTGTAGATGGATCTTTGTCCCAGTGTTTCTACAGGTCCTCCAGGTTAATAACTTGGAGTCAGCATTTTCAGAAAGGGAAAAGAAAGATGAAAGGAGCTAGCATAAGACAGAGCTGACTTTAGGGTCCAACAGATCAGGGTCTCTGCTCCACCATTTGTCGGCTCTTGTAAACTCAGGCAAGTTGTAATTCTTCTCTGAACCAGGCTTTCTCCTCATCTGTAAAATGGGGATCTTTATGGGCTACTATGAGTATTAAATGGAATAATGTTTTTTCAGTTCTCAGCACAGAGCCTGGTATACAACTGGCTTCATCGACAGGCGGTCGCCTACAAAACTCCTCCTCCCCATCCAAAGAGTCACCACCATCATCGCCATCTTCAGCCTGGACGAGGACACCTTCTTCCCTTATTTTGGAAGTTTCATCTGTCTGAAGGCTTTCACAGAGCAGAAGGAGAGCCCTGTTATGTGTGGTTCCCAGAGGGAAGCTGGGGTCAACAAGTATAAGCTATAGCTTATAGGGAGGGGAAAGGCGGGGAGCGGGAGAGGAAACTAGCATGCATTTGGCACATCCACTCTGTGCAAAGCAGCCTCTGTGCATTATTTTAGGGGCTGGGTATATAGGATTGAATATGCTATGTGTGATATTACGATAACATCTACATTATACATTAACATGTGCAGGCATGAAGTAGATTCAAGAGACCTGGGTGGAGTGAGGGTACGAGCTACTCAAACATCTGAACTCCCTAAAGAGGGAAGAGTGAAGGCCGGGGAGGGTGTTGGGATATGGCACAGGTAGACCGGGGCAGAGGTAGGTAGTGGAGAGGATGCTAGAAACATTCTGAGGACACTGGAATCGGTGTGATATGATCTGATCCTTATTTTTTTTATTTTGAGAGAGAAAGAGAGAGAGAACAAACAGCGGAGGGGCAGAGAGAGAGAGAGAGCTTGAGAATCCCAAGCAAGCGTCATGCTGCCAGTGCAGAGCCTGAAACAGGCTTGAACCCACGAACCACGAGATCATGACCTGAGCTGAAATCAAGAATCGAATGTTTAACCGACTGAGCCACCAGCCCGATTCTTATTTTAAATGATAATTCTAGTTGTGGTGTGCAGAATGCACTCAGTGGGGAGGAGGGAGGCCAGTCTAAAGGTTACTGCCATCTCCTGGGTGAGGGATGAATTGCCTTGAACTAGGAGGTCGATCCAAGGTGAGAAGTTTAGAATAATGGGTATATTTTCGAGGCGGAGCACCCAGGATTTGTTGGCGGTTCGATGTGGATTTGAGAGGCAACCCTAATCTGGAGTAACTCCAAATGTTTCAGCCTGAGGAACAGAACACATGTCAATGCCTTTTCCAGGATGGGGCAGACTGTAGAAGAGCAGGCAAGGGAATAACAAGTTCGGCTTCAGACATGGAACGCTGGAGATGTCCATTAGCCATTCAAATGGAGTCATTTACGACATTGGGGCTGGAGTGATTTGGCATTTAAAACCATGGGCTGCAAGAAATCGCTGCGGGGGTGAGCAGTCTGAGGATGGGCTGTTGTGCCCTGTAACATTTAGAGGTCAGGAAGTGGGGAGGATCCAGCAGAGGAGAATGAGTTCTGCCTGTGACGGAGGCAGAGAATCAGGAGAGAGTGTTATCTTAGAAGCCAAACAAAGCAAATGTTTCTAGGGGAAAGAGTGACCAGCTACGTTACATAGGATGGAGGGTCCAGCAAAGGATGATTGGGAATTGGTCATTGGCATTTGGCAAGCTGAAGGCGACTAGGGACACTAGCAATGAAATTTCAGTGTGTAACTGGGACAGGGGTGACAGTCGGCTGGAAGTGGATTCCAGAGGAAAGGAGGGAGAGGAACGAGAGGTGGTGAAGACCAGTAACTCTCAGGAGGCTTGTGCTATAAAAGAGGGCAGAGGGGCACCTCGGTGCCTCAGTCGGTTGAGCGTCTGACTTCAGCTCAGGTCATGATCTCGCAGTTCATGGGTTCGAGCCCCATGTCAGGCTCTGTGCTTTTAGCTAGCTCAGAGCCTAAAGCCTGCTTCAGATTCTATGTCTCCCTCTCTCTGACCCTCCCCTGCTCGCACTGCCTCTCCCTCTCAAAAAATAAATAAAACATTAAAAAAAATTTTTTAAAGGAGGGCAGAAAATTGGAGTGAGGCCAATTCATTCTGAGGGTCAAGGAAAGTGTTGTTCTGTTTTGTATAATGAGAGATCTTAAATCCTGGGTGTGTGGGTGGGAATGACTTGGTAGAGGGGAGAAACTACATGAGCAAAGCCCCTAATGGGAAAAAGGGAATCTAGTGCCTGAGCATGAGAACAGCCCAAATTTTGCGGGCCCTGAGAGAATGCATTTGGAGAGCCCTTTTTAACAAAAAGAATTCAAAGTCATGAATTGAAAATTAGGGATGGAAATGAAGACTTACTTAGTAGAAGAAAAGACATCATAACACATAAATGGTGCTTTACAGATGCACAGATGTTTCTTCTGAGATTTCCTTGGGCCAGGATTTCTCAGTCTCTGCAAGGCTGACATTTGAGGCCAGATGGTTCTTTGTTGTAGGGGCTGTCCTGTGCATCTCGGGATGTTCTGCAGGATCCATGGCATCTACGTACTAGATGCCAATAACTCCTGCACCCCCAACTGTGACAAACAAAAATGTCTCCAGACATTACCCACTACCACACTGAGAACCATGATCTAGGTCATTTACTTGAAATGCTTGCATCCAAATATTCTGGGTTGCAATCCCCATTGCAAACATTCTACGAGCCTCAGAAACCTTCAGCATGACAGGGGCCAGGGCCAGCGAAGGTCTCAGAGGCTTAGAACCTTGGGCTTCCTTTGCTTCGAATATGTCCACCTCTGCTCTAGTTGAGGACTCGGAAAGGAACAACCATCCTAAAAGAAGGCAAGCTAGAATATAGGGTGCAGATGCCAGTAAGCTAAAAGACCTGAATCCTCCCACTGCTTATGTTTTCTCAGTGTGGTAAAAAGCAAGGACATCCACAGAGAAGGTGATAGCAAGAGACTGTGTTAGAGCTTTGCTGGGAAGGAAGGGGTGAAATTGTCATCCTGTAAAATGAGACAGGGGTAGACTGGGATTCCTACAAGCCTAACCAAAGTTTAGAAGTGGGATAGAGGAAGGCTAGTCCCAGTGGCTGGAGGATGGTGTAGATGCCTCATCAAGAATCATGCGCCTCAATGTCAGAGCAAGTTTGAAGAAAGTTTAAGCCACTTATTCACTGTCACACAGCTGGAAGAAATGGTACGATCCAAGCTGAAGAACCACCTACAAAATGCCTGACCAGTATTCTTCATCACTGTCAAGGTCATAAAGGACAAATAAAGACCGAGAAACCTTCTCCAACAGAGGAGATTGAGGAAACAATAACTAAGTGCAGTATCCTATCCTGGAATGGATTCTCAAGCAGAAAGAGGATGTTACTGGGAAAACTGGTGATATTCAAAGGCATAGTCTGGAGGTTAGTTCATAGTGACATTCAGTTCATAGTAATGTTGGTTTCTTAGTTGTGACAGATGTGCCACAGCAAGACATGAGCCTTAGAGACACAGACGAGGTGCAAATGATAACTCTGTGTTACCGTTATAATTTTCCTGTAAACCTAAAATTAGTTCAAGACAGAAACTTCCCAGGAACAACAACAGTCGCAGGAGAAGCAACAAGAACAATGATGTGACGGACTCCCTGGTGTTCTAACTCTTATCCCGTGCTCAAATGGGACGTGTCTAAGATTTCTCCTTTCTGCTTTTATACTTACGTGTGTCCTCCAGCCCAGAGGAAGCCTGGTACCATGGAAAGCAATGGCTTTGAATCCAGGCAAACACTGCTTCAGCCTACACTCATTTGATAAGTGTGCATCTGTAGAGAAATCATGTCCCGGCTCAAGTCTTTGTTCCCTGCATATATTAAATGTGATGAACAATATCTCCCTCTCAGGCTCCATGAGAAACTCCACCCAGAAACGGGGGAAAAACACACCACTCGGTTCCCAGTAGGTAAACACGAGGTCAGCCTTCTTTCTTCTTAAGAGCTAAGAACCTAAAGCAAACCGGGCCTCTTTCTTTCTGACAAAAACCTTTCATGTTTAATTTATAGGCTGGTTTTAGGTAGTTGAATTTTAAATAATTCATAGCCTTGCTGTTAATATTTGTAGTTGTTGAATTCCTGTAATAAAACATTTAGGGATTTCTTCCCTCCCTGAAGTATATTTCGCTGGGAGAATGATTTGTTTTCTGAAATCTAGGACTTGGCTGCCTTCTCTTTACTTTCCTTCCTGCGTGGCATCTGTCCATTGCTGCGGCAGCAGTGAGCAATGCCAGCCGGGTTGTACCCTGGAGGCACGGCTGGGCAAAGGGGATGCCAAGTCACCTGTGGCTGGGGCTTGTGGGGTGGGTTCATGTTTTAGGGTCTGCGTGTCATCCACTTCCTTACCGGAGCTGGATTTATTTTTTTTGTAATGTTTTAACAGTTTTTTAATGTTTATTTATTTTTGAGAGAGAAAAACAGAGCACGAGCAGATGGGAGCGCAGAGAGAAGGAGACACAGAATCGAAACAGGCCCCAGGCTCTGAGCTCGAACAGGGCTCGAACCCACGAACCCTGAGATCATGACCTGAGCCGAAGTCAGATGCTTAACAGGCTGAGCCAGCAGGGTGTCTCCAGAGCTGGGTTTAAACTCACGTCTGCCATTTCCTTGCTGTGTGTGCTCACACAGGTAACCTAACCTTCCTAAGCCTCTGCTTGTGTGCATGCAAAAATGGCATCAACAAGCTCCGCTTACATTACGTGCTTCTGGATCCTTACATTCTACCAACATCCCTGCAAGCCGTTTCATCTAATCTCTCTCTGTCTCAACCCCTACCTTGTAGATCTGATAAGACAAACAGACTTCCCATTTACTCTGTTTCCTTCTCACCTTGGCTCTGTCCATTTCACCAAGAACTCCCTGGGGTTTTTCCTTGGATAACACCTTGCTCGCTTTGTCATTTCTCAGTCGCCCTGGGTTTGGGGGAAGAGGGAGGAGGATTCGGGCATGCTGTGGCATTTTCCTGAAGGAGATTCTGGCTCTCTCTCGAAGACGCAGGAGAATCTGAAACACGAGGCCAGCTTCGCAGGTGCTAACTGTATTGTTCAAAGAATATACTCCCTTTTATAGCACTTATATTTCATTCTCTACTGCCAGAATGGAGACACATGCTGAGTTTCTGCATTGGTAATTGGGGAAGAACAGATGGGAGAGACACAGTTGGAAGTAATACTGTCATTAAAATAATCTATACTGCTCGTAACTCTTGGGCATGTGAGAGAAGGTGAGTGGGGCCACGTGGACCAAGTTTCTTCGTATCCATTCCTCATGGAAATTACGGGGGGCTGGAGCCTTAGTGAGGTCTGAAAATCCATTCTTCGGGCTATACCTAGTGGGTTTGCCTCTAGCTCCAAAGGCAAGAGAGGAGAGAGATTAGTGGAAATGTTCCCCCAGGTAAAGGGTAGGGTGGCCATTATGGAGAGCGAACAGCAGGGGCCAAAGGTGCGGAGGCTGGAAAACAGGGTTTTCAATTAATAGAAAGTAGGGCAGTCAGGGGTGCAGAGGTCTTATTAAGGAAGGAGTGCAGGATGCGGCTGGAAAAAAACGTGGGCTGTGGTGATAGGTTCTTGAATGCCCTGGAAGCCCATTGAACAAGAATTGCCATGGCGTGTCAGAAAGAGCACTGGACTGTGAGTCAGGTTCAGTTCAGGCTGTCACTAACCAGCTATGTGAACACAGGAAAGACACTTGTCTTTCTGGGCCTCAGATCTTCATCTGTAAAATGGAAATAAAATATGCGATCCAAGTAAATCTTCTGTAGCTTGAAGGACAGTAGCTCTGGACTTCAGAACACGTCTGATTCCCTAATCGATTTTTTCTCCTGGCCACACAGGTCAAGTTTAAACTAAGCTTATCCCAGTCTCTGTTGTTTTATTAGTAATAGGAAGAAGAATCATTTATAAAATAATATTGATGCCCTGGACTGTGAAGGCCTAGGTTGTTTCCAGGCACTGTGAAGTGCTTTACCAACATACCTAGATCTCAACCACCATCATCCGAGGCCCATCACACAGCACTTAGCAACCCTTCATATCGAAGGCTCAGAGAGGTAAGAAGATGTGATGTGCCACGCTGGTGACAGGGCCAGGTGTCACGCCCACCTTGACATGTGACTCCTTCTTGCTACATCTCCTTGTCCAGCAATAATGATACCTCTTAAGGTCAAGAACACTGTGTGGATGTTCAATGTCCACTGGCTACCCTTCGAGGTAGACCCTGGGATCCCCATTCTATAGAGGAGTAAACTAAGGTTCTTCAAAGCGAAATCACCAGCCCAAAATCATAAACCCAGCATGCGGCATAGCTGGGCTTTGGCCTCAGATCTGCCTGGTGTCAGAGCTCCAGACGCGGCCTTGGGAGATTTCTGTGTTCACAATCAGAGGTTGAGGAGAGCTCCACAGTCCCTTCCCCCAAAGGCTTTACAAACTTCCCACAAGGATACCCCATTTCACAAAACTCCCATAATGCCCTCTCCTGCCCTGGGAAGCATTCTCGGCACAGATGTGTCAAGGCCACTGTTACAAGGTGAGCAGTTGAGCTGATATCTCAGCATTCATATAGCAACAGCCTGACACTTGTAGGAGGCCATGGAGTTCCCACACCTACCACCAGCCTTCACCTTGGGGAAAAGGCTTCAGACCAGCAGACCAGCACATCAACACAAGTTCTAGAGGTTGACTTTCCACCACTGACACTTCGGAGGGCCCCCTCATCTCTCTATGTCAGGGTTTCTTCCGGCTGCCTTCCCCACAACCAATGGCCAGCCACCAAAGCAGAGCACTGGGGACACCATGTTGGGGCATCTGAATTTGGAAGGGAGGGAGAGAGCGGGAGAAACTGACTGGCTGCTTTATACAAGTTAGCTCAAAAATGTCCCATCACAGCCCTGCATAGTATATACTCTATTATTATCCCTATTGTACGAATGAAAACAATGAAGTTTAGAAAGGTTTAAATGGCCTTCCCAAGACAAGCGATAGAAGCAAGAGTTGAATGCAAGTTTTTAGTCTTTCTGACAACAAAAACCTATATATAGCTTTGGCTATAGCACATGTCCTCCTATATGAGGAAGGAGTAGACTCGTCTTCTCTCTCACCTCCAACTTCAGTTTTCTCAATGATCCAAGATTCCTCAATACGTTAGGAAATGCTGCTATGCCAGAATTTGGGTAGCGAAGATATTAATTTCTCTAGAGATATTTTGTTTTTGTTCCTCGTGCCTGGGAATTCTTGGGGGCTCCTGTGGATTGCAAAAGCCCCAGTGACACTGACTGTGTTCTTGCTGCTCACAGAGTCTTTGTACGTGCTGTTCCCTCTAACTGACATGCTTTTCCCTTGCCTGTTTCCCTCTTTAATCCAACTTATCTTTTAGATCTCATATCACTTGTGACTTCCTCAGAGAAGCTGATTTCAGACCACATGCCCATGGGCAATGCCCACTTCCTCTCCACTTCCCTATTCAAGACTCCAGGACCACCTCCTTCTGGAAGTCTTCCTCAATCACTTCCTTGATCACTTTCAGCAATGACATAACCCATAGTCCTCCTGTCCTTTATCAAGTCCAAAGCTACCTTCCCCCAAAGGCCCCTTATTATCTACCCTGAGCTGTGCCTGACTGAATACTTCATACCTTGAATTGTTAATGTTTACTAAGTGCATGCCTCTAACAAATTACAAGTGTTTCAAGGAAGTCTCTGTGTCTGATTCATTTTGCAATTTGCCGGAATGCCTGACTCACAGCAGGTTTTTAATCAGTATATGTCTAATAATGACTAGTTTAAGCTTTGGAATCACAAATTCAAGGACCAAATTAGTAGTGCCTATTGAAAATTTATTATTTTTAAAAAACTGTTTTAAGGTCGTTTATTTTGAGAGAGAGAGAGAGAGTGTGTGTGTGTGTGTGTGTGTGTGTGTGAGCACAAGCAGGGGAGGGGCAGAGAGTGGGGAGGCGGAAAGACAATTCCAAGCAGACTCCACACTATAGGTGCAGAGCCTGATATGGGGCTTGATCCCATAAACCAAGAGATCATGATCTGAGCCAGAATCCAAAGTCAGAGGCTTAACCAAGCAACTGAGCTACCCAGGCACCCCGATTGTACCTACTAAAGTTTAAAGTAACTTTCCTTTGGGGGCACTTGAGTGGCTCAGTTGGTTAAGCCTCTGACTCTGGATTTTGGCTCGAGTTACGATCTCTTGGTTCATGGGACCCAGTCCACATTGGTCTCCTTGTTGATCACACGGAGACTGCCTGAGATTCTCTCTCCTCTCTCTCCAACCTTCCCCTGGCTCACACACATGTGTGCATGCTCGCTCTCTCTCTCTCTCTCTCTCTCTGAATAAATAAGTAAAAGTCAAAAAAAAAATAAAGTAACTTTCCTTTAACAATATAATTCTACTTGAAGAAACTTAAAAATACTCAAATGGCACAAAAATACATGCATGGAGCTGAATACTGTAGCATTCTTTCTAGCAGTTAAAATAATACAATAACTTAAAGGTCCATGGTTGTTCAGTGGTTAGACTTGTGTAACAGAATATTACGCAGCTGTGAAAAAGAATATTGTAGATTTGTATGAACTGACACGGAGCCATCCTTAAATTTTTGTAGTAAGCAGAAAAAGCAAATTTCAGAAAAAGTATACAGCGTGATCCCATTTAAGTTAAAATTTACCTGTGTAAATGCATGTCAACAGTTCTGGAAGTATGCATGTCAAATTGCCACGCAGCGGGCACTTTTGGGGTAGGCTAACTTAAGCTTAGTGAATGAAGAAGATTTCTGCCCGTAGACTCAGAAAATACTTCTCTAGAAATAAGGTGGGCGATTTAAAAGAAAAGACTCTTAGGGCATGAAGATTGGAAGGATGCTACAGGGACAGAGGTGGTGCAGAACGGGCTTTATGTTCCTTGCGTGTTTCTGGTCCTGCCCGAGATTGGTGAGGTTTTTCGTACAGACTCCTCACTGACACATCCTAACAAGGCCTGGAAGGTCAACATTAGCAATGCCACTTTGTAGATAAGGACACTGAAGTCCGCATTCTAAATGTCAGGCTGCCTCCTGCAGGAGCACGGCACTAAGCTTTCTAATCCAAGTACGCTGTATGGACGGAGCCGCTGGGGGAGGGCGGCTGGGAAGCTCCCTGCTCTGCTCATCTCCCTCCACTGCTTCTCAGCCTGAAGGTTATCACCCCAACCTGCCACATGCTCTTTGGACAACAGGGGCTTTGCATTTTCTCTGGCCCCGGGTCTGGAGTGATCACTTTTCCCCAATGCTGTTTTCACTCCTCAATTGTCTAAATCAGCACGTATAGGCTTCTCTTGACTCCTGGGTCATGAGAGGGAGTTTTCCTGGAAATCTCAGATCCTGCTTTTGGAAGAATAGTGTGATCTACATTTCCTTCTTTCTTTCTTTCTTTCCTTCCTTTTTTTTTTTTTTTTTTTTGGTCATCTGTGTGTTTTGAGAAAATGGGAGGAGCAGGAGGAATGCTAGGCAGCTGTTTCATGATGAGACCCAGTGCTCCTGGATCAGGTTGGGCAGGGCCACCACAGGCTTTCACCCCCAGGGAAGGTGACTGCTTTGGGCATCTGGCCAGACTGCATAGAGGAGGGGATATCTCCAAAGGAGCCAGACGGTGGGAATCAAGGATTCAAATTGGAATCCTTATGTTTCAGACTCTCCACAGAGATGACTTAATCCAACTTCTGACCCATGTGAGGGAGCCCTCTGGAGTACCCCCACAGAGCAGCCACCCCAGCCACTATTCCAGTGCCAGGGAGCTCACCACCTCACAAGGGAGCATGCTCCACTGTGGGGCAGTCCCCAGTAAGAGCACACATTTTCTGGTGCTGCCCAGACCTGCTTCCCTGAAACCTCAACCCATGGGATAATGAACAGGACTGTTCGGTGAAAGGCCCAGAAGCTTTGCCCTTGGCTCGTGTAAGAGTCAGGATGAGTTGCCCAAGGTGCTCAAATCCTTAGTATCTAATCCCTCACTTTACAAATGGAAAAGATGAGGGCCAATAAGTGGATGTCTTTTTAAAATCCAAGTGTCTTAATCCTCAGAGAAGAGAAGATACCCATAGTTACTTCCTCAATATAAAAAAAATGAGGAGCCATCCCATTAGCCATTAACCCCATCGACAGAAATCCTGGATACTTGTTTTGAAGTAGATTTTGCTAACAGGTACAGCACCCACTCAATCAGCATGACTGCCACCCTGCCACTGCTACCACCATCATCATCACCACAGAACAGTGATTATACAGACGTGTCTGAGATGAGCCAGGCATGCTGCTAAGTGTTTCACATTTCATAGCTACTTTTTAAGAGTCTTGTGGGAAAGCTGAGGAACCCCCCAGTGAGGGGAAGAATGCCCACCTAATGTGACAGTTGTCTTTCCAAGAGCTTTATAACAAAGCAGAAGATGAGCCTCTTCCTGCCAGATCTCATCAACTGGGGCTTGTAGTCACAGAGCAATAGAAAAGTCAGGCTGCTTTTCCTATGCCTGAAAGGAAATGCAGATGGACGTGTGTGCACAAACCCACACGTGCTCACACAGGATTCACAGATAAAGGAAGCACGGGGCTGGCTCCAAGAGCTGCCTTCGAATTTGGAATCATCTGCAGTCTCTGAGCACTGCTTTTAGTTCCTCCAATCAACCCAAACCTGGCTCTGCTTCTGCCTTTTTTTGTTTTTGTATTGTACCTATTGTGGGTCATGAGTAACAACTGAGGAAGATCACGCTTCCTGATATCTAGCTTGGATCACGAGTGACTCTCCTCCCCTGAATCCCCTTCTGTTTTCCCACCCTTGCCTTGAAATAAGGTCCTTTATGAGTAAGTCCCATTCCTTCTTCCAAAAGTCACTTCCTCCATTCTTTGTCATGCTCTTTCCAAAGTGGTCTTCTGATCTTTACACCCCGGCTGAAACACCATCCCCTTGTCCATCACCAAGGCTCACTTCCAATACCACAAGGTCCATGAAACTGGCAAGGATATTCTTAGGACTCCTGCTATAAATGATCTCTCTCTCATCAGAGATCTTAGGTTAGTTTTCAAGAATTGCCTTAAAACACACTGATCCCAACAATGGATTCAGGTGCCTGAGTCTTTACCACCCTTCCCCAACTCTGCAACTCAAGAGATTTCTTTTTGGTGCATGTTTCTCTCTGCCACATCCTACAGCCTTGGCTGCTTTGTGTGCTTCCACAAGATTCTCTGCCCCTTCCATCTTCTTTTTGTTCCCTGCCTTAGTATCATGAGGTCCCATTTCAACCTTTGCCATCATAAAACAAGTGTAGGTAATCCGACATTGCTCTTATTTTTCACCAGTGTTGTAAGAAATGTTTCACCAACTCTCTTAATAATCCACCCAGTCATGCTAATAATAATAAGCTGAATAAGGCATTCGATTACTGGCCTACATGTATTATCCTAAGGGCTTTATGTGGAGTGACTGACAAATACATCACAGAACCAAGGTTTGGAGAAGTTAGCAAAGTCACCCAACGTAACAGAGCTGGGGATTTGAACCCAGGTGTGGCTGACTCCAAAACCCGAGATCTCAATCAGAGAATAGCCCTGAGGTATCTAGGTAGTTACACGCACTTTCCTGGGGGAGGGAGGGAGGGAGCCACGGGGCCATTAGTTAGAAATAAAAACAAATGCAGGATTCAGAAGAGAGCAGAGAGAAAAGAGAGGACAATCTGAGCAGGCAGTCTGAGACCAATGAATTGTGGTTTACAAGGTTTGCGTAAACTAATTAGTTGGAATAGAGCAAAGAGGTCAGCCTTAAGTCTACCCTTGAGCAGGCTGAACAGGCCTTCCACAGAAGCTCATTTTTGCCGTGGAGAATCCTGAAAACCTCGAACACGTACTGAGCAGCACAGCAGACATGGTGCATGCCCTCTTCCATCCGAACTTCTGCTTTCCTTGGGCCAGGTCGCCACGGCCTCCCTCATCAGGACCACTCCCTGGGGTGCACACCCCAAGGATGGGTTGCTACCCTTAAAGGAGGTGTTACAGGTGGAGACCCCTCCACGTGTACTCATCGTGTTGGTCATACGGCAACGCATAGCGCATAGAGCTGTCTTAAGCTTTCACAATCATGGGGCTTCTTTTGCTTTTATATTCATTGCTACTAACAGGAAGCTAATGGGTTTTGTTTTTCTGGCTTCCTCTGGTGTTCACAATCCTCCTTCAGCCAGCTCCAGGAACTCACTTGTGTAACAACATACTCATGAGTATTCATAAAGCACACTGTTTTGGATTGATTGGCTCTGTCTATTAGAATTGTCTTGGCCACAGTGAATATATAGTTCCAACAGAAATCTGTACTAGATAGTCTTCCCTTTGACACCCGCAGGCTCCCAAAAACGGCGCCTGGGCTTCATTAAGCACTAACCCATAGTCTACCCAGGTGCTATCTCCTCTCTGACCAAAAACATCTCAGGGTTGGGGGCTTGTTTCACATGTGAGCCCGATTCCAGGATGATGTCCACAGCAGATGCCTAGGTAGTGTTCTTGGAATAAGTGAGGGGGTGATTGAAAGCATCACTGCACTGCCCCACTGCTAAAAAAAAAACTGGCTGTCAGGGCCGACAGCCCCCTAAGGTGTGTCTTCCTTCCCCGCACACCCTGCCAACCTAGCTTTGGCCACACCTCTCTCCACACACCCTTTCATGCTTGTGCAACAACCCACCAGATTGCCTCCCTGCTTCCCATGACACTCCACAGCCCCCTTCCATTTCACTCCCCACTGCCACTCCCTTCCAGGTCATGTTGAAATGGCTACCATTCACGGAGCACCTGCCTTGTGGCAGGCACTTGACATGCAGAGCCCTGGTGGATCCTCACAACAGCCTACTAAGCAGGTCTGTCACTCCCTATATTACAGATAGAAGATGAAGCTCAGGGAGGGGCACTTTCTATGCCCGTGAACAACAGCCCAAGTGCCAGCACTGCTGTGGATGACACCGAGGCCTAGCAGTGTAGCCAGCACACTGTACTAAACATGGATTCACTTTTCCTGAGAGCCAAAGAAAATTTCACATAGAGATCTGAATAGTAAGGAGCGATCACACAGCCCTGAACTCACATCTGCTCCCAACATCTTCATCTGCCTTTTCCAACCTCCAACACTTCCCCCGGCTTCTGCAGTGGATATTCCAGCCTCCTGCGTGCAATGGCAAAAGCCTGGTGCCGCAGGAGGGGCACACCGGGTGTGACACAGATCACACCCTAGAGATTGGGGAGATGAAGAATAAAGAAAGGAAAAAGAAAAGTACATTCAAAGAGCTGTTAGAATCCTCTTATTAAACAGGACTATGGAAATTCCAAGGAAGGTGTCGGAAAAGGTAAAGAAACCAAACACTGACTGTCAGCCTAACACTATATTAGGTGCATTAATAAAAGAGTAGTCACTTAAAAAATTTCTTTTTGATTTTAAGTTTATTTATTTTGAGAGAGAGTGAGAGATCAGGAGAGGGGCAGAGAGAGAGAGGGAGAGAAAGAGGGAGGTAGGGAGGGAGAGAAAGATAGAGGGAGAGAGGGAGAGAGGGGGAAAGGGGGAGAGGGAGAGGGAGAGAGAGAGAGAGAGAGAGAGAGAGAGAGAGAGAGAGAGAGAGAGAATGAATCTGAAGCAGGCTCTGCACCATCGGCATGGGGTCCGATGTGGGGCTCAAACTCATGAACTGGGAAATCATGATCTGAGCCAAAACCAAGAGTTAGGTACTTAACCAACTGAGCTCCAATTTCCAGTAATTTGATTTTTTCCTTAGTTTTATGTATTTGGTTTTTTTGGCGGGAGGGAGGGAGGGAGGGAAGGAGGGAGAGAGGGAGAGAGAGAGAGAGAGAGAGAGAGAGAGAGAGAGAGAGAGAGAGAATTCCAAGCAGGCTCTGCACTGTCAGTGTGGAGCCCGAAGTGGAGCTTGAACTCACAAACCATGAGATCATGACTTGAGTTGAAACCAAGAGTCTGGCACTTAACTGACTGAGCCAACCAGACGCCCCATACAGTAGCCATTTTAAAGCACCGATTATATACTATAGACTTCTCATACCTTCTCTATCATCTTCACAAGAAGCAAGGAGTCAGAGTTCTTATCTATTTTGTAAATAAAGAAACTGAAGCACAGAGCGGTAGAACAGATTAAATATGGGCACACAGCCACATCAACTGTCAGATCTAAAATTCAAATCCAAGCCTATCTGGGTCCAAAGGCTGTGCTCTTCCTGCCACACTCACTGCCTGCATTTCTGTCATTTCAGAGCCTCTTTTGTTGTCCAGCTGGATCTGCCATATCATTGCATCTATAGGTAAGAGGACGTGCAGAGCCTTAGCACTGGGAAGGACCTGGAAACCACTTGGAAACCAGGATGTATGGTACGGGAAAAGAAGGCTTTACATAGATGGAATCTGAGCTGGGCTGAAAGGCTGGTAGGGTTTAATGCACCGACACTGGGGAGGCATTGTCAAGAGAAAGGTCTCCAAAGCAGTACTTGGAGATGTGCGAGTAGCACACACACCAGAGAAAAGAGGAAGCTGCTAGCCACAGTGGCTGCAGGGTTAAGCTGCCGGAAGGGGACATGACCGTAATCTTGTTAGGCTGAACTAGAATTCCTGACTTTGGCAGACTGTTTGCTTTGAATCAGGGTGTGGACCCCGCAGAGCTGACTCTGCAGGAAGTAAACCCTAAGGAGAGGCACCGAGACTATTTTGAGGGCACCCTGAGAAGGGAAGTCTACTCAAACCAGCCACTCGATTTCACTGATCCCCAGACATTGACTCTGTGCATAGTTTTGGAACGTTCGTAAGGACCTCTCTCAAACCCCCAGAAATAAAGTCCATGGTGCCTTCCAGAGAGAAATGGCATTTGTTCCCCACTGTCTAATCTGAACAGCCCTTTGCTGACTAATTGAATTACTCTGGCCCAAAAACTGATAGACAGCTGCTAAAAATGGTTATTGCATTATTAATTCGCTCCAGCAATTTCACATTAAACCTATACTGTTAATAATTTTTCCCCTTCTATTTCTTCCCTCTTAATTAGACTATTTAAAACTTAGAAGGAATAGTCTTCCCATGCTAAATGGAGGCATCGGGCAAATTACATTTTTGATTGAATACTTCTCTGATAGGCCAGCAAATGAGACTGTTGAGTTGTTAATTATTGTCAGAGTTCCACATGACGCCTGCTAATGAGGCAGTCAATCTTAGCTGTCAGTCCCTGAATATTAATGGAAGCCAATGGGATGGACTGGGAAGGATGCTTGCTGGAGGTCCCCGGTGTCCAGTTCGCTGGCCGTACATGTAAGGTTGACGACTTCCTGGGAATTTGTGATGAGTGTAGAAAGGGGTAGGCAGTGAACACAGAGGTAAGAGCAGCCCTGAACAGCTTCATGGTACCAAGTAGGTATGGGATGGCCCACCTGGTTGACTTTCAGCACTTATCACTGCTAGCCTGACTCTGGAGAGCTTACATTCATAAGGCTGTATGGTGTTCTGGAGAGCTTCCAGGCATGAGGAATGGGCTGTTAAGCAGCCAGGAGGAGGTATACAACTTAATATTGCTGATCTGGGTTCAGAATGACCCAGCCTCAGGCTCCCATGCTGGCTGATCTCTTGGGATTTAGTTCTGACTTTGGCACCATAATGCCATGGGTCAAGTGAGGGGTCAGGTTTCATTCAGCAAGACCCAGGGTGACAAAGAGGAGATGTCATCTAAAATTAGGCATCACAGAACCCTTCTTAGTCTGGGAAAAAGCAAAAAGCTCAGTAGAAGGGCAGAGAAGGGAGAGAAATTGGATTTGATTCAATAAATATTTACTGAACACTTTGTATGCCTGATAAAGACCTGAGGTCCCTGTGCAAACTCCCAGGGCAGACATTTTTAGGGAATCATCCTTGACTTTTACTTCTATTTCACAACTGCCCAATCCTCCCTCCCCTCCACTGGACTGTTCTCTAGCGCTCTGACTCTCCTTCACCGACCCTTCTGGAAATTCATTTCTTTCTCCACCCCCATTTCTCATTCCCCTATTTGGCTGCTCACTCAGTTACTACCCCAGTGTAATCATTACTGGATGTTCACTCTCCCACCCTTCCCTGCTGTGACCTTTTTGACTTCATCCCCTACCAGTCTCTGCAGTTTACTCTGTTCCTCCAACACACCAGCCAGGCCCCCTGCTTCCTCTCTGAGCTTTTGTTTCAGCATCTCTAAAACAGGGCATCAACCTGCTGTGACATATCTGTTCACACATGCCAGTTTCCAACTCCCTGAGCTTCATCATTCCAACTGATATTTAATCTTTACTTGTGGGTCCATCTGCCTATCCTTCTGATCCTATTCATTGCATGATGATATCAATATGGGTTGCAGATGAGGCTGGGGAGGTTGGTCTGGCAAGGCTATGACATCCTGGCAACAGGTGAGGAGTTGACCCCTAAAAGAGAGTCTTCCCTTCCATCGCATGGGAAAGACATGACGACAGATTCTTACCCCGGGAGGGGCAGTGGAAAAACGAGCTTGTGAATTCACATCGGTTTTAAGGCTGACTTCTAGGTTTTACTTTGCAACTTTGTGAAGGGATACAATGAACAAAAAGAAGAAAATTTAACTTCTGAAGATATAATCTCACCTTGCTGCTAACTGAACAATGGATGCTGCCAATGCTATGGACAGCTTACAAGTACAGGAAGCTGTTTTAGGTGTCTGGGATACCAGTGCAAAAACAAACAAACCAACAAACAAACAAAAACAGGCAAGATCTTGGGGCGCCTGGGTGGCTCAGTCGGTTAAGTGTCCGGCTTCAGCTCAGGTCATGATCTCACGGTTTGTGGGTTCAAGCCCCGCGTCGGGCTCTATGCTGACAGCTGCTTCAGATTCTGGATCTCCCTCTCTCTCTCTGACCCTCCCCTGCTGGCACCATCTCTCTCTGTCTCTCAACAATAAATAAAAAAGAATTACAAATGTAAAGAAAAAAACCAGGCAAGATCTCTGCTCACCAGGGATTTATATTCTAGATTGGGAGGCAATAATCCAGCCAGTAAATCAATATACATTCATACAAATAAACACACACACACACACACACACACACACACACGCACACATCCATACATACTATTGAGGAAAATAAAGACCACTTCTCAGCATAAGGAGACACAACAGTGATGGTAGGGCAGGCCTATACAGGGCTGAGCAACATTAGGGAAATATTAAGAGCTGGATTTGAGCCAAGACCTTCATAAAGAAAAGCCAGCTAAAAAAGTATGAGCCAGGAAGTGCATTCTAGGCAGAGCTAAGAGCACATGCAAAGGGCCTGAGCAGGAACTGGGTTTGGCATGGTGCCGAAACACAAATAACAGTGGTGTGGTTGAATCCTAATAATGAAGGGTAAGAGGTATGCTCCATATGAGTTTAGAGAGGGGGTACCTTATAGGTCATGGTGATAAGCTTGGATTTGACACCAAGGACAACAGGAAGCTGTTGCATTATTTAAGCAGTAGAATGACACCAGTGGGTCAAGATTCCCACTGAGAAGTTTTTATAGGTGAAACCCAGAGTGAGGCAATGAATGTACAGCAGTGAAATAGATACAGTCACTGCCTTCCAAGAGTTCAGTCTAATAGTGGAGACAGACATAGAGCCAAGGATCTTATAGCACATAGGACAAACAGACTTGGTAGAACCCAAAGGTTTCTCTTTCCTTCTATAGTAATAGATATTTTAGTTTGGTTTCTTGGTCCTTGGAATTATTATCACATTTTCCAACCTTTCTCTAAGCTGGTGTGACCACGAGATGACTTTGTGGCTCATGGTGTATGCTCAGAGGTGAATTACAGCAGCTCTAGGGGTCTTCCTTGGGAGAGGGCTGGTTTTAGGTTCTGTCGCTCTCCCCTGGGCCTCATCCTACCACGAGGCATGTGGATGAGGTGGCTGCAGGACTATCTCAGTTCACACCAAGGAGAGCTAGACCTCAGGGAAGGCGGGACAGGAAGCTGGCAGGAGTCTGTGTCTCTAAACACTCAAGGAGTAAGAGCTTCCATTCCAGACCTGGATTCCCACCTCTGAACTTTTACCCAAGAGACAGATACACATCGACCTCATGTAGGTGCATGGTTAGGCTTCTGTTCATGTAGATCCACTGAATCCTCAGAGTTACCTGTGCTAATGAAGGGTGGAGGGAATTGTTATGGGCATGCAGAGATAAGGAACAAACTCCACCTCCTCTAAAACAAATTGCCTACACTTCCTCTTAGCTTCTAGTGTGTTCTCATGACCTGCCCCCCCAAACCCCCCAACTAATGCTGCAGGGATGGGTAAGGCAGGCCCTGAGACCTGAGGGCCATTTTGTTCCTGTTTCCTAGGATCCCCTCTGGCCCTGCTCCAGTAGACAGCACAGGGACCAGAGTGAAGGTGGGCGTGAGAAGCCCCTTCCCACAGAGAAGTCAGGCGAATCTGGCTCATGCTCCTGAGACAGACAGGCCAAGACAAGTTGAGATTAGAAACGGGAGCACTTAAGTGATTAAATCAGAGCATTCATTTCACCAGACAGGAGAGGAACCAAATGAAAACAGAACCTAAGGAACAGGAGATGGCAACCCCTTTGAAGCTATTACTTATTCACAAAATTCATTCCTTAATTTTATTAAGGGGAAAAAAGTTCCGGAAAATTCAGCATGGACTAAAACACCGCCATGGAGACGCAATAGGTAGAACATACTAGTTATGTTGGAATCCATGTGCATCTGTACAAAATGTTAGTCAAGGCAAAACATAATACTGAGGACAAACAATATGGACAGTTTCTCTGTTCTAGACTGCTCTGACTTATAGCTAAACAATGTCTTCAGGCAGATGTCACAGTCAAAGATTTTTAACAGTGGGTACATGGAAGGTACCACCACTCAGCCAACCCAAATATGGTGGACCCAGGAGTCTTCTGTTGTGTCAACCATTAGTCCTTGATTTTCTGGATCAAAGGAACATCTGGGGAATCCTAACAGAGGCACTGAGGCGGTCAGAGGTAATTGGGGTCTCAAAAAGCAACTATTTAAGAACTGGTCTAAACACAGGTCAATATTTTAGCAGCCACAACAGTGCCCTATTGTATACCTACTAAATTGTAGCCCTGCTCCCATAAATGAGACGCTATTGCTCCGAAGAGGTGGCTGGAGGCCTTGGATCAAAGTAGCCCCGTTTCTTTTGTCAACAGCCGCAGAGATGCCAATGTTCTGCAAGTTTTCTTCCAAGCCCCATAAAGGGCCCTAGAGTTCCCATCAAGAGCAGTGCCAGCTGCAGCGAATGCACACAAAACACTTGGCAATTAACAGAGTTGAGTGTGCCATTAAGACAGCCTTGTGAGGGAGGCAATGCCCCCAAGTAAGCGTCAGGGCGTAATGAAGTTAGTCAGGCTGGTAAACACCTAAGTGATGGCCTTGTAAAAAAAAAAAAAATCACTTTTGAACTCATTTAGCTTCGCAGGCTAAGGCATGGCGCAGACAAATGATAGCTGCTCCATTATTTCCTGTTGACATTTATAGGTACTCCCGTGTATGGTGGCTTTTGGAGAAATAGGTTTAATTTTCCAGAGTCAGGATGTTGTGCATGCACTTTCCAGCTCTTATCCTGTTTTAACTGTGCAAACCTGGAAGTTACTAAAATTCTCTGGGCTTTGATTTTGCTGATCTGGAAAAAGGTTAGGGAGAAAATCCCCTGCTAGGTTCCTGTTATGAGTAACTACAAAAGGTGCCAATGGACAGAGGTTCCCTTAACAATCTTTATTTCTGTGCCGGTTGAATATACACTTGTACATCTCATGTGTTTCTTTTTTAATTTTTTAAAATGTTTTTACTTATTTTTGAGATAGAGAAACAGCATGAGCAGGGGAGGGTCAGAGAGAGAAGGAGATACAGAATCTGAAGACAGGCTCCAGACTCTGAGCTAGTGGTCAGACAGAGCCTGACCTGGGGCTCGAACCCACGAACTGTGAGATCATGACCTGAGCTGAAATTGGACGCTTTACCAACCGAGTCACCCAGGTGCCCCATGTGGTTTTTTTTAAAATTGCTATTTATATTTGAGAGAGAGGGGGAGAGCAAGTAGAGGAGGGGCAGAGAGAAAGAGGGAGACAGAATCTGAAGCAGATTCCAGGCTCTGACCTTTCAGCATGGAGCCCAACGTGGGGCTCAAACCCATGAGCCATGAGATCATAGCTAAGCTGAAATCAGACACTTAACTGACTGAGACACCCAGGCGCCCCTACATCTCACATTTTAAATAAAACAAGATGGATTGGACTGCATTCCCAGAGGCGCATCTCATCATTCAATCAATACTTTGGGGGGATTAAGGCTGAAAGAACCCAGCACTCAAGAGCATGAGTTATAAAGTTTTCTATACTTGAATTTGAAACATACCCTTTGCTATTTGACAATAGCTGTGTGATCTTGGACAAATAACCTAACCTCTCTGACCCTCATTTGTCTTCATCTTTTAACACAGGAATACTACCAAGCCAAAAAGAATGTTGTGAGAAGTAAATGATGTGATGTGTAGGCCTAGTGCACAGAAGACACTCAGCAAATGTGAGCTTTTGAAGAGATTTCCATTATTCCAAAGCATATTCCTCTTTGGGTCACAACTGGACTTGGGGTGAGCTGGGAAAAAAGAAGACTTCCACACACACTGTATAATGCTGTTTGGCAGAACAAGATTCAAATTCCATTTCTACTCTTCGCTGGCTGTGTAACAGACAAGCTGTGTTACCTGTCTGTTTCAGTCTTTTATCTGCGAGATTAGGAAGCAACTTGTCTCCTATGGAGGGGTTATAGATGCTCAGTCTTATTGTTTCGGGCATTAATTAGCTTACGTGTCTATTTAATACTTATTTCTGCTTACCATGTTCCTAGCACTATCCTCACACTTTATAATTGTAACTCACTAAATTTAATCTTGATGTCAATTCTTTGAGATAAGTACTATACTTTTTTTTTAATGTTTATTTAATTTTGAGAGAGACAGAGCAGGCGTGGAGGAGGAGCAGAGAAAGAGACACAGAATTAGAAACAGGCTCCAGGCTCTGAGCTGTCAGCACAGAGCCTGATGTGGGGCTGGAACCCACAAACCATGAGATGATGACCTGAGCCAAAATCGGCAGCTTCATCAAGTGAGCCAGCCAGGAATCCCAAAGTAAGTACTATTCTCATCCCCATCTAACAGATGAGAAGTTGAGTGAGATATTGAATAGCCTGACCAAGGTCCTGTGGTTAGTGAATGGAAGCCCCAGGATTTGATCCTAACATATTCTGGCTTTGGGACTGGTGTTCTTAATCACTGTGCTGTGGGGTCAAGGCCATCACCACTGCCACAGACATCACAATAGCAACCGTCTTTACCCTGTGCTGATTCAGTACCAAGCACTTTCCATGCACAGCCTCATTTTATTCTCACACCACCTTCGTGGGATGAGATCGTGATTTACTCAAGGTCACTCTGTTATTAGCAAGTGCCAGTGCTTGCACTTGATTTTGGACCCCATGGTCCTGAAGCCCTGGCTCTTAGGCATTTTATTAGACTGTTGAAACTGGGAACACACCCAGCATGTCACCAGCCATAACTGACATCCTCCAAAAGCCCTTTCTCTCTTGTAGAAATTTCAAGCTAGAAAGGTTGCATTTTCTGACACTCCATGAGCACCTGAGTATCAATCTTTTCTCCCTGTCTAATTTGAAGGGTGAATCTGGTGGTTTCAGATAACAAATGAACCCACACACATCTCCACCTTGCTCTCATTTAGCACAACTCTGCCCAATGCCTGGCACCTTGTTTATGTCTTTGGAAGGAGAAAAATCAGCAAAGGTGGGTGGCAGGGGCCTGCCTATCTCTTAGGGGCTGGACAAATCGATAGATGAGAAAACACATTCTTAAGAGTTTAGGAACCTTGCATATAAGAGAAGGCATGCGGAACCCATCATTGTTTGGATTGTGTGTGTCATATTTCTAATTTGGTTTAATTTTATAAATAAAGGCTTAGTATCCCACAGGAGAACACTGGGCTCAGCCAATTCTAAGACAGTGACCTTGCTTTTCCTTTCTATTCATCTTCCACATGGAGCCAGAGGAATGGTCCTAGGATGGAAATCCAGGAATTCTTTCTCTTCCTTAAAATCCTTGCATGGCTTCCCATTGCCATCAGGAGAAAAGACAGGACTCCTGAATGTAATTTCCCACACTCTCCATAATTGGTCCTGGAACCAACCACTCCCTCATCATTTACTTCTTCCCATCCTCCTTCAGTCCTACCATCAGTCTTTACTCTTGTTATCAAAGCAACTTGCATTTCCCTGGATGCACTAGGTACTGTCTTTGTCTCCCTTTCCTTCAGATTTCAGCTGGGACTCCCCTTTTGTCTGAGAAGCCAGCCAGGAGAGTTTGAATCTATCCATCCCTCACTTGCTGGCATTCATTATTATCTATTATTGACCAGGGACTGAGTATAGTTTTCTAAGTTTTCTACCATGTAACTCAGAGTATGACCCAGTGGGTGGGTCTTCCATAACTATTTCCTGGTAGAATAAATAAATGAACCTTTCTCAGGATTAACAACTACCTTACTTTTTGGAGGGTGGGTAGCAAAGAAGAAATAGAGTCAAGGTTTAGGACAAGATAAAGATGCAAATGGAACTGAAATTTTAAAAAATCATATTTGGATGCCTTGATGGCTCAGTTGGTTAAGCATCCAACTCCTGATTTCAGCTCAGGTCATGATCTCACGGTGATGGGATTGAGCCCCATGTCAGGCTCCACGCTGAGTGTGGAGCCTGCTTAAGACTCTCTCTCCCTCTTCTTCTTCCCCACTCACACTCTGTTTTTCTCTCAAAAAATAAAAATCTATATTGTTTTTTCCTCTAATTCCTAGTTGATCTTGTACCACACTTAGTTCATTAAATTTTTTAAATGTTTATTTTTGAGAGAGAGTGAGCGAGCAGGGGAGGGGCAGAGAGAGAGAGAGGGAGACACAGAATCTGAAGCAGGCTCCAGGCTCTAAGCTGTCAGCACAGAGCCCAATGCGAGGCTCAAATTCATGAACCAGGAGATCATGACCTGAGCCAAAGTCAGATACTTAACAGACTGAGCCACCCAGGCACCCCGACACAATTCATTTTATAAATAGTTGCTGTTTTTTTTTTTTTAAAAAATGGTTGTTAGTTTTTACTGAATTGTCAAGCAATGTGCCAGACTCAGCTGTAAAGATACATTTATCTTTTTGCCCTCAGAAAGCTCACGGTCCAATGGGGCAGGATACACAAAAGTAAAGCTCACAAGATATGTCTCAGCTGTTGGAGGACATATCTTATACCAGGCTTTTACCCATCATTTGTAATTTTCTCTACAACCTACAAGATAGGCATTGAAATCATTTTTACAGATAAGGATACTAAAGTTTAGAGAGGTTTAATAGGTACTTTTCCTTTGTTCAATCATGCAGTGGAGTATTAGAAATGAACTGGCACTAAATACCTGTGCTCTTTCTGCTATAACATCTCAATTCACACTCTAGCGCGCCGTTAACACACTTGCCATCATTTTACCCCAGTTCAGTCTCACAAAGCTCTGCTCACAATACAGACAAGGATGACCTCACAATCCTTAATTTACAGATAAAAAAGCTGAGACCCCAAGGGGCACCCCAAGGTGATAATCTCCCAGGTCATGTAGTAAGGCAGATAGGAGCAGAAGCCATGTTTCTTGGTGGTGGGGCCTTCTCCTTGTCAATTTTCAAATACATTTGATCCTTGAGCAACATGGGGGCTTAGAGATGCCCACCTGCAGTGGCACAGAAAATTGCATGTCACTTTGGACTCCCCCAAAACTGAACTACTCATAGCCTACTGTTGACCGGAAGCCTTACCAATAACATAAACGGTCGATTAACACATATTGTGTATGTTACACATATTCTATACTATATTCTTACAATAAAGTAAGCTAGAAAGTTCCCTGGTGGTCTAGTGGTTAGGATTCAGCACTTTCACAATAAAGTAAGCTAGAGAAAAGAAGTGTTATTAAGGAAGTCATAAAAAAGAGAAAATACGATTATGGTTCTGTACTGTGTTCATCAAAAAAATCCACATAGAAGTGGACCTGGCAGTCTAAACGTGTGTTGGCTAAGGACCAACTATATACTCTGCCATATCCTGTCCCTCCAAACCCAAACATGTAACTCCTTTTGTGCACAAGAAACCCTGACATTTCTTTCTCAGGGTAGATTGATGGGACTGGCCTAGGGCTGGATGATTGCAGTTTCACAGGCCCCAGGGGTCCTCAGCAAGCCCCCTGTCCCCAAGCAGTGCTTATATTAAGTTTGCTTTCAGGCCTTTCTCCCCTGCTCCCCATTCAGCTGATATATGAAGGGGCCCTGGAGGCGCTGGCCAGCTCTTGGTCCCATTTGAGGACAGCACATTGGCCCAAATCTCAGCACATTATCTGGGTCTCAATATATTATCACAATATGGTTTTCTTCAGACTGATAGTGATTCATTACATTAAGTACACAGGGGGATAATTCCAGAGGAGGAATGACCATCTCCCTGAGATATTTCTTTCTTGCTATTAAAAGAAATAATAATGACGGAGAAAAATATTCCCAGAAAGGGATTCCTTCTGCCTCTCATTGTGTCTTAAGGCTTTACTTTTCTTAATTCAAGTCCGCAAGCATTTACTTTCTTTGCTCAATTGCCCAGCTGCGTTAAGACTTGAAGGAACACAGATAAATACAATTGAGACCCTTCCTCTTAGGGTACCCACTGTATTAAAAGACAACAGATGTGTGAAAAAAGAGCTCTAGGTCAAAAAAGACCGTGTAGTGCAGTTAGGTAAAAAGATCAGGCCTTGCTGGCAGGCCAGTCATGAGTGCAAATCCCAGTTTGTCACTAAACTAGCATCATATTCTTGGGCCAGTGACTTAACCTCTACAGTCTTGATTTTCTCAACTGGCATAATGAAGGCAATGAAAGTACCATCATCAATGCCCTATTTAAGGATAATGTGAAATCACGTATGAAATATTCTGTACTGGGGTGCCTGGATGGTTCAGTTGTTTAAACGTCCAACTCTTGATTTCAGGAGTTCAGGTCCTGATCTCATGGTTCGTGAGTTTGATCCCCAGATCAGGCTCTGTGCTGACAGCGCTGGCTTGCTTGGGATTCTCCCTCCTCCCTCTCTCTTCCCCTCCCCAGCTCCTGCTCACTTGCTCTCTGTCTCTCAAATAAGTAATCATTAAAAAAATTCTGTACCATAGCTAGCACATTGTAAATACTCAATAAACATGAGTTTTATTTGTATTTTCCAACTTCTCTGGCTTTCCACAGGACTGTCCACCCCTTGAGGGCTGGATTCCATGTTTTTCTTCTTTGTAATCCCCTCATTTCTCATATCCAGCAGAAACCTCGTCACACATTTGACTCCTAATAAGAAAAATAAGTTTATTTTAGAGATAGAGACAGATATGAAAGCATTCATTTCATTCTTTTCAAACTGACCAAGTTAAAAAAAATTCTTTAGTGAAAGCCTACTGTATTTGGGCCCTATGCTGAGTGCTGGAAAGAGACCAATGAAGCCCAGTCCCTGCTCTCCAAAAGCTTAAGGCTTCAAGGTGCCACAGAGAAGGGAAGATATAAGAAAAACCAGCATTTAGTCTTCCCAATGATTCAGAAGGAAAATGACAGCACCTAGAAGAAAACTCAGGCTACTGATCAGGGATCTAGAAGTTCTGGTTAGCACATTACTTAGCATTGATTTTGACCCTTTTGTGCTCTTGAGACTTTGAAGTCCCTTTAATGGCAATTATGATAGTCTGGGATACTGGGATTCTTGCTTGACTGGTTTTTTGGGAAACCTTTTATCCTAGAATAATTTTAGATTTAGAGAAGAGTTGCAAAGTTAGTAGAGAACTTCTGTGCACCCTTCACCCAGCTATCCTAATGCTAACATCTTATATAACCATATGTATCACAGTTAGGGTTCTCTGGAGAGACAGAACCAGGAGAATTATAAATTCTACATAAAGAAATGCAATATAAAGAACTGGCTCACTTGATTACAAAGGCTGGTGAGTCCAAGATCTGCAGAGCCAATGGCCCATTTTGAATTCCAAGGCTGGCAGGAGGTGTTAGAACCAGGAAAAGCTGATGTCCCAGCTCAAGGGCTGCCAGGCAGGGAAGGGTCAGCCTTTTGCTCTATTCAATCCTTCAACAGATTGGATGAGGCCCACCCACTCTAGGGAAGGCAATCTGCTTTACTCAGTCTACTGATTTAAATGCTAATCACATCCAAAAACACACTCAGAGAAATACCCAGAATAATGTTTGACCAAATATCCAGGCACTCCGTGGCCCAATCAAGTTGAGACATACACTTAACCATTATGTTCCATAGTACAGTTACCAAAACTAGGAAATTAACACTGAAACAATCCTATTAAACAGATGCTAATTGCCTTTTCTTTAGAAGAGCCTGGATGCACAGCAAATGACATCTGCACTCTGAGTAAGATATTCAGTTACACACCATGAACAGAGAAACAGAAAGAATACTGGGCCCAGTGGTCTGAATACTTGGATTCTAATCCTAGCCTTGCTATTAAAAGGCTCTAAGTCCTTGTGAAAACTGCATCTTTATGATACTTTATTTAAAAAAATCTAACTAGATAAGTCAAAAAAGTCCCTTCAATCTCTAAGAGCCTAGAGATTTAAGGAGGAGAACATCACACACACACACACACACACACACACACACACATGCACACATGAACCTGATGTGGTCCTCCTGCTTGGGGGTCCCCTCCTTACCCAGTGGAGGGTACCAACTTTGGAGTAAGAGGACTGCCCTTCAGGACCTGGGCTCTCAGAGCTGGTAAGTTCCGTCAAAGCCTTAGCTTTTTTCCAGTCACACCCTTTCAGCTGACCTTGAACTCCCCTGAACTCATCCCTCACGTCTCCCATGGCTGGGCCTCCTGTCTGATCTGCCCCTCTGTTCTGGCTTCTGGCCTTCCACCATCCTGTTGCGGTCTGTGGTTTCCTGTCCTCTCTTCAAGTTTTCATGACTTGACCCTTTGCCCTGGACCTCTTAGGCACCAGACCTAGATGGTCCTGTGGGGTTCAGGCTTCTGGCCCTGTGCCGCCTCTAGCTTCAAACTACTTATCTCATTATAATTTTTATTTTAGGAATATGTGCCTTATTGAACACCCTGCCTTTCTTGCACGAGCTGATTTACTGCTCAGATGCATGTGTGCGCACACACATACAAACACACACTCCACCTGTCAGAAGCAGCTTGTGAGGGCTTCCTTGAGCCGATATCATCTATACTGAAGAAGCAAGCCAGAGTCAAGTGGCATGACACTTACAGATCATTTCTAGATGCCTCACAGAGTAAAGAAGATGGAAGCAATGAGAGGCCAAGTTTAGCACAACACAAAGCAAAGAGGTCCAGGGAAACAGCAAGGTGACCCTCACTCAGAGGCAAGAACTGCAAAACATGAGGGCTGGTGCATATGACCTATAATTGCAAAATGGGCAGTAATAACTTAAGGTCTTTATATTCCTAGTTCTCCTCTCCATCATCCCATTTCCATGCCCTCCCCGATGGGTATGCACTGCAGGAACCGCAGGAGCACCAAAGTCAATACCAGACTTATAACTAATGATGTGCTTGGGGTGTTCAACCATCTAACATCTCTACCTACTATGTGCCAGGTCCTGCCACCAATAGGAATGAACTGGGGAGAAAAATGTCAATCAGCCATGATTCTAAACATTAAGGAGTTTGCAGATTGGAGGGAAGGGCAAGTAGAAAAAAGGTCTGCAATACATTATGTATAAATGCTGGAGCTCAGGGGGCAGGGGCTGCTGTAGGAAAATGAACTCACGGCACACCTCCTAAGAGGGATGCCAAGGTCACAGCCCCACTTTCTCAGGGCTAAAGCTCGGACTGAAGACAGACAGATATTCATTCCTCATTTCTGGCCTAACCTACAAGACTGGGCCCCTAAGTGGCCCAACTCATGTCAGACTATCTAGCATTCAACCCATTCTGCTACAGAAGCCAGAATCAAATATTCTAAAATTTGGATTTTGGTGATTGTTATACAACTCCATCAACTTACCAAGGCTCTGTGGAATGTACACTTAAAATGAGCATTATTGTATGTAAATCACATCTCAAAACCAACTAAAATGAAAGGGCGGGTTTATCTTCTGAATATACTTGTTTGTTCTGCAGATCGAGGCCGTCAATGCTCCCCTAACTTCTTCAAGATAAAATCCAGACCTTTGGCCCAGCATTAAAAAACACCACAACATGAAGCTTAGCCCTGCTCTAAGTGGACTGGCCTTCCCTGCGGTCTGTGTGTCCCATCCCATTCCAGTGCGTTCCCTTTCTTTCCCATCCCACTTCATTCCATGTCATCCCATCCCACAGGACTGCGTGTGTTCTGCTTTATGCATTCGCTTTAGCAATGCACAGCTCCATGACAGGTGTTACGGATAAAGAAATGAAAACAAGTTCTGCCCTTAAAGAGTACACAGACTCCCCTGTCTATTGGGAAGACACATGAGAACACAGACAAATAGGGGCACCTGGGGGGTTCAGTCGGTTAAGCGGCCGACTTCAGCTCAGGTCACCATCTCCTGGCTCTTGGGTTCAAGCCCATGTTGGGCTCTGTGCTGACAGCTCAGAGCCTACAGCCTGCTTCGGATTCTGTGTCTTCATCTCCCCCTTTCCCACTGCTGCTAACACTGTTTCTGTCTCAAAAGTAAATAAACATGAAAAAAAGGATTTTTTTAAAAAAGGAAGAAAACAGACAAATAGAGCCATGACAGTGAACAGTTACACAGAGCTTGGTATAAGCCAGTCACTGTTCTCCGTGCTTTTACGTACATGAGCCCACCTCAGCTTTTATAACTACCCCAGAGGGAAAGTATTATTATTATTTCCATTTTACAAATGAAGGAACTAAAGCAAGAAAGGGTTTGGCAAAATGTTCCAGGTCACAATGCTAGTAGGTGGAAAAGCTGGAATTTAAATCCAGGCATCCTGTCTCCTGAGCTCAGATATTGAATCTTTATGCTACAGACACACCAATCAGAGGGAGACAGGTCCTCTAAGGTGCTACCTCACTTCCATCTATCCGGGAGAGCAGGTGTAATCTGCCCTAGATATGCATGGAAGGGGAGACTGAATGAAAGGCAGGAATAAAGATACGAACATATACAGTGGGGCGTGTTCGAGGAATCTCCACAACTCGATGAGGTGGGAGGTCAGGAGAGACGGGGACAGCGTGTGTTGGAGATGAGGCTTGACACATTGGGAGGAAGTGTGTGCTACATCGGGTTGAAGCGTTGTATCACTTAGCATGCCTTTGCCTCCAAGAAGCAGAAAAGCATGACTGAAGTTGGTTTAAACCATAAACACATGTATTATTGCTTATATCAGAAAGTCCAGAGATATGGAAGATTTCAGAGTTGTTCAATTCAGCAGCTCAGCTGTGTTATCAAGGCCCTCAGATTCCCATCTCTCCACTCTGGCGTGCTCTGTGTTGACTAATCTCTCAGGAGGACTCGCTTCATGGTCTCAAAAAGCATAACGTTTTCAGGTTTCCTGACCAGATACAGCAAAGTCCAATATCAGAAAGCAACTACTGCTTTATGGCATCTCCTTCTTAAAAACAAGGGTACATTTTCCAGAAGACCTTCCCCCATATGTGTGAAGTTCACACACCAACACTGGCCAATCACTGCCAAGGAGAATTCACCATATTGGTTTAGTCAAATCAGGGCTTAGCTCCTAGAAAGGGAGGGGGGCTCTCCTCTCCCTGAGTCATAGGTTTTTCGAGCAAAGAAAGGGGGACTGAATGTCAAGGAGGCAGCCAGTATGTCTGAGAGAAGAGCTTAGCCTTTTTCCTGAAAGTGATAATGGTGGGGGTGGGGGGTGGGGCAGAGCAGGGTGCTCCAAGTTAAGACACAACCAAACTGATGTTTAGAAGTAATTTTTAAATCAGACTTCCACTGCCTTTTACTATTCGATCCTGCATTCATGCCCCCCTTCTTTTCTCTCTTCCTTCTTCCTACTTGTGTTTGAACACAAACTACTGAGGTTTATACTTTGTTCAGTGTCTTGCTTAGTGCTAGAATCACACTAAGCAGCATACACACAAACACAAATACATACACACACACACACACACACACACACACACACACACACACACACACACACACAGGTCTTTCCTGCATTTTATGTGACCGGGGGTCTTTGTCTCCCTGTACTGCCTCCCAGCTCCCGGACAAAGCCCTTTATGAACAACCCAGCCCCCAGTAATCTCTCTCGTGTCAAGCGTTTTTACCATCCCCGAGGCTGCTTGCCAATTCATGTGGAACCTGGTGTGAGAAAATGGGAAGATGTCCTAGGGGAGATTCTATGGACATTAAAAGCCTCTCAGAACTAGAGTGTGTCTGTTTATTTGCTCCACCTCCAACTTAAACCCCTCTCTCCTCCTTTCACTCTCTTTTAAAATTCCCCAGTAATGATTATTGGTTTTCTGTAGCCAAAGGGCAAAATTAATAAATTCCTCAGCCACACAGCTTTCTTGGAATCTAATAATGATCTTTGACTATGAGGGCTGGGAAGAAGGATGCAGACAATAAAACAGAAGCAGGGAAGGAAGGAGAGGCAGGCAATGTGGGTGTGGGGCAACCAAATCTATCCATTCTGGGGGTGTTGTTCAGTGAGACCAGGTAAGTGAGCCATTCATTCATTTATTCGTTCATTCACTCACTTATGAGAGAGTGTATGCGCAAGTGCATGTGAGCAGGGAAGGGACAGAGAGGGAGAAAGAGAATCCTAAGCAGCTCCATGACAAGGACACAGAGCCCTACTCAGGGCTCAATCTTATGAATAGTGAGATCATGGCCTTAGCTGAAATCAAGAGTCAGACACTTAATCAACTGGGCCACCCAGGCGCCCCCAGGGAACTGAGCCTTTCAGAAAGGGAGACCTATAATAAACTAAAAAGAAAGGAGGGGGTGCCAATGGGGCTCAGTCAGTTAAGCATCTGAATCTTTCTTTATTTTAATGTTTATTTGTTTTTTGAGAGAGACAGACCAGGAGCAGGGGAGGGATGGAAAGAGAAGGAGACACAGAATCCGAAGCAGACTCCAGGCTCTGAGCTGTCAGCACAGAGCCTGACATGGGGCTTGAACTCGTGAACTATGAGACCATGACCTGAACCGAAGTCAGATGTTCAACCACCTAGGTGCCCCAGCATCCAACTCTTGTTTTTGGCTCAGGTCATGATCTCGCGGTTCCTGAGTTCAAGCCCTACATTGGTCAGTGTGGAGCCTGTTTGGGATTCTCTCTCTCCCTCCCTCTCTGCCCTCCCATGCCATCAAAATAAATAAATATACTTTAAAAATAAAAGCAAAAAGAAAGGGAGACTGATCTTACGTCAAGACCTCGAGGCAGGAAGGTTTTGAGGCAGGGAAGGAGTGGGGTGCGTGAGGGCAGTGAGTGGTCCAGAGCCCACACAGAACAGAGGATTCACGTGTCACCCTTCTCTGGGAAGCCTTTTCCCTCTCCCGCTCCCACTCCAGCTGTGGATTTGGGACATCAACATTCAACTAGCCTGAGTGATAGGCTACTGGTTTGCATTTTGGCAAAAATGAGGACTACCTTGCAGGACAGTTCTCCAACTTGTATGGAGCCAGTACAGGATATGGGAAAAAGGGAGCGATGGTGCCTCTGTACTAGGTGCCGTTTCTTTGAGGGAGATTGTCAGATGTGTATCTTGGAAGGTATTAGGGCAAATCGAAAGGGTCTCTGGAATCAGACAGTTCTGAGTTTGATTCACTGGACCCATTATCTGCCAGATGTGTGGTATTGCAGAGTCACTTAACTTCTGGGGGCGTTAGTTTCTTACTGTGCGAAATGGGATCCATATACTCTGTGCGTTTTGCCTCTATGGGCTGTTTGAGGAACAAATGGGATAATGAATGTGGAAGTCTCTTAGAGACATCTGAGTTAAGTTGATGAGGTTGTTATTTCTTCTGGGAAGATACTTCCTGCTTCCCGAAGGGACCACATAGCAGATCTCACTGAGTAATTAACGTGTAAACAACTTTGATTTTCCATTTCAATGGCTCCCTCTCATCTCTGCCTGTGTGTAACTTATTATCTCTAGCCTCTGCTAAAAGAAGGGGGTAGGAGGCGATAGCCTGCTTACTCTTGAAGATGCCCAGAAAGAGATCTCTTTGGTTCATATCTGACCAGCAGAAAAGCAGACTCATTGGCAAATAACAAAATTTCAATCCAGGCACTCTTTTTACATTCTTGATCAGACAAAAGAATTATTTCCTACGAACCAGTGGAGATGAAGTTACTGGCCAGTTTCTCCATTGGCTCAAACACTTCAGTTACAGTTTCTACAAAGGAAAACAGTCTCATATACAACAATATAATCATCAAAATCGGGACATTGACATGAAAACATTACTACTGTAGAAATATCAAGCCCCATTCAAGTTTTACTAAGTGTCCCAAAATATCCATTAGGGAAAAGGATCCAGGTCAGAATCATGTGTCATCTTTACAGGTCATGTCTTCTAGTCTTCAATCCGGAATGTGTCCTCATTTCTTTTCTTGTCTTTTATAATCTTGAGGCTTTTATATACCATCCCCTTTCAGTTTGGGTTTGTCTGATGTTTCTTCCTGATCAGATTCAGGTAATGTGTTTCTGGATAAAAATATCAAAGAAGCCGTGTTCCTTTGTCAGGGCGTCCTATCAGGTGGCACATGACTTTGATTTGTCTCATTTAGGGTGAGATTCACTTTATATGTTCCATTAAAGTGTTGCCTGTCAGCATTCTCTACTAAACTAAGACTTTTCCTCTCTGCAATTATTAAGTCTTTTGTGGAGCTGTACTTTGAAACTACATAAATATTGCTTTCCTCATCAAACATTCAGGTATTCATTTATTAATGTATATTAGGATTGAATCATGGTTTCTTATATTATCAACTGGGTTATACGTTACTGCAATTTTTTCTTGATGCTCAAATTGATTTGACCAGTAGAAGCTTCTTGAAACTGGCTCCTGTGTCCTTTAACATGTCCCCAGCTTTCTGACTTGTCTTCTGACACAAGATATTTTGTTTTCCTGTCCCACCCATTTTTGCAAAGAGCTCAGATTCCTTTTAGTGGAAATGGTATTAAAAACATAAGATCATTGTTATTACGTGCTGTGTGTGTGTGTGTGTGTGTAGTACATGACAGACAGAAAGAGACAGAGAGAGGGAAGAGGGAGAGAGAGAAAGAAAGAGAGAAAGAGACACAGAAAGTTGAAGAGAGGGAGAGAGAGAGAGAGAGAGAGAGGGTGAGAGAGAAAGGAGTATTTTAGTTTGTTTGTATTATAGCAACATTAATTAGATAATAGCACTTTTCATATAGATTCAATAAACTGTTAATAACTACTCTATGAAAAAGACAGACCATGGTCAACTGAGTTTGCCAAACACCAATATGCCTCCGTGCTTGGTGGCCATTCCAAAGGCCATGGAGTGTGTACTATCCGTTTATGCGGCAGTGCCAGTGCTAGAATCATTTGTTGCTTTTAACTGATATAAATGGATTCTTTTAAGTTTTACTTGAGTTCTCTATAACATATTTATTATCATTGTTTGAAAATATACTAGAGAAATAGTGATTCCCTTTCCCTATCATCCCAGTCCCCCGTAGATGCCTGCTTTATAGAATGCTGAGGCCATCACTGTTCTGGGGGACAAAGCCTACCCTCACAGCTACTTGGTAATTACAGTGAGCTTCCAGAAGTTATGGAGCCTTTATTGCTTCATGTTGGAAGGCACCAACTTTGGAATCAGATTTGCGATTCTTGGCTTGTCCTGTAAGACGAATGCGTGACTTTAGGTACAATAACAGTACCTATCTTTTAATGCCTTTGTGAGGATTAGACATGGCAGCTGTGTGAAACATACTTATCCCATTGCCTGGCATATGGTAAATGCTCAATAATTGGCATTTCTTTTTTTGGTGGTGGTGGTTATTTCAGTATCAGTCGAGAGTTTGGATAGTCTCTCAGGGAGGTCTATAAAAGGATATGCAAGGCAATCCGAATGAAGGAGACAGCGCCAGGATTTCTCCATCTTGGCACTAATGATACTTTGGGCTATTCAGTTCTTGGTTGTGGGGGCCATCCTGTGTATAACAGAAAGCTTAGCAGTGTCCCTGGCCTCTACCCACTAGATACCAGTAGCACCTCCCACTTGTGACCACCCGAATTGTTTCTAGGCATTGCCAAATGCCCCAGGGGGCAGGGGAAAGGGGGCAAATTGTCCCTAGTTAAGAACCACTAGGCTATGCATAGGAAGCTATATTCCAGTGAGCTGAGAATTTTCCAGAATTACTTCTTACTTCATATGGTTATAGGGGGAGGGGGAGGGAGAGGGCCTGCCTGCCATCCTGACCCACAGCTTACACCAGACTTGACCCTTCAGGATACCTCCTGATCCCCTTTAGCCATTCTCATCCCAATGAAGAGCATATACACCTGGCTGGGCCAATGCAAACCCTTCCCTGGGATTTTACACAATACACAGAAGACAAGGAATTGTTTCCTATATGTTCCAGTGGTAAAGAATGGTGCCCATGCCGCATATCTTATGGACGACATGGAAATGATGTGGTCAGCATAGAGGTAGGAGCTAAGAGAGGGAGAGAGAGAGAGGGAGCAAAAGAAACTTTGTCTCTCTGGACCCTGCCAATGTGTGAGCCCACCTCTTCCACAGGCATCACCAGTTAGGAGAACCACTAGGTTCCCATTTATGGTTAAGATGTTTAGGCTTGCCTTTCATACAGACTGAAACCAGACTGGTTTCTGTTGCAAAGATAAAGGAGAGGGAGAGTGTACTCAATAGGACAAGGTCCTTCAAGTGCATGGGGTCCAGAATCCAGGCAGGAAAACGTGCCTTATGCAGGAAGGGCCATGTCCTGAAGAGCACGAGGAGAGGAGTAGATAAAGATGAAGCCTATCAGTGGTATAAGTTCAGAGAGGTACCAGGGACCACAGACTCCGCAGAGGGGAACTAGATGTACACGTTATTGCCAGCAAGTCATCCTTGATCCCACTTTTCTCTCTTCCACTCAAGAAAGCATTTCAGAATTCAAGTGAGGACTGATTTTACTTATAATAATTTTGAATACACTATGTTTTTTAAATCCCTGTAAGAGAGAAGATATTTTCAAGCTTGAGTAATTCGACTGTTAGTAGTATTCTGTTTCTTGAAAACTATCTAAAATCTGGGTTTCAAACATTACAAACCTGAATAATTTGAGTTATAATGTCTCATGTCGCATTTCCGTCAACTTACTCAGAAATTTATTTTGGATATGCCTGGGGATTGTGGTATGGTGGGTCAGAGATACTTCACTAGCTGCTTTAAGAAAATATAAGTGTTCACTAACTGTCTATAATACACACTCATTTTTTAACTACCTTCTGGTTTATTCTTAATGCTGTGTAGCATCTGACAGAACTCGAGTTGTATGAGATAGTTCAACCATCCCTGGATGGAGAATTATACACGGTGTATGTCTGACTACTGATTCTAGACCCACTGCACACCTCACTAATCAATTCTGACTTTCATTTTTATTGAGCCCACATGCAGCCTCAGAATCTTTCTCAACATCGTGTTCCAGCAAGTACAAGGCTGGCTTTAAAGATGCAACTTATTTGCTACTGTTGATTGCTTCAAAAGCCCCTGTGGTTTGCTCTTATTCATTTTCTGGTGAAAGAGAAATGGTCCCCAGGTTGTGGCCAGGCGAAGAAGACCCTGGAGCAGCCTTGAGCATCCGACACTCTATTTCCGTATCCTTGCCCTCCCATTAAGAAGAGGTGAGATGTGATGAGAGGCACTGGCTGTGAGGCCTCGGGCTTTTATCTCTGGCGATGACATGGGCAGTGTGACATGCAGGGTAATGAATTGCCCTCTTTGCAGAAATGAATAAGTTGTGGTCGGTGATGCAATGATCAATTTGCTCCCTCACGTTAAGCTGTCCATTCATCATCCACACCTGCTGTCGGGAGCCCAGGGCCGCTGATATTGGCCTCAAGCCTCTGCCTCAGCCAGCTGAGCAGCAGCCTTTGGCGCTGCCTGCCCAAGGCTCCAGGCTGCTTTTGATCACAACCTCCACTGAAGGGCTCGGTTCCTGCTCAGCCACTGGTGACTCTGGAACAAGGACATCTCTGCTGACCTGTATCACGGAGATGCAGCCTACTGAAATGTGAAGGACCCCCTGACAGGTACTCAGGTGGCCTGTTCCACCGTGTCATGGGGGCCAGCCTCAGTGTCATCGCTGTCCCTCGGCATCTCTACTCTAAAGGGAAGGGACGGAGTCATCTGTCTCTCCATTTTCCTGCATCTCTGGCCCAGAAAGGCCTTTCACAAACATCTGCTATTGGAAGGGTGGGTTGGGACTTTCTCTCTCCTACTCACCAAGGCAAATAACAACATTTGTGAACTGCTGGTTACTGGGCATCAATGAAGTTGTTCACTGAGCCTTCACACCTGAAAAGGAGGTATCACTATCACGTTTTACTGATGAGGAAACAGTAGCACAGCAAGGTTAATTAAGTGAGGTGCCCAAAGCCACAGAGAGGTTGCACGGAGTCCCAATGGAATCCAAATCTGCTTGACTCCAAAACCCTTGCCTTTCTACTGGAATCCTTTTTGCTGGAGGGCAGGCCAGTATGATACTCTAACTAAGCCAACTTCCTGATGGTTGTGTGGGTACCAGGTGATTCCAGGGCCCATGCAGGGGAAGGCAGGGAGGCCCAGACGGGTTTGGGGCTAATTTCTGCATCCCCAGTTTCCAGTTTAGATTTTCAAGTTCCTGGTTAGAAATCAAGTTGTAGAGCCAAGGTGGCTGGCCTAAAGAAATGTTGAGACACTTCTCAAGGTCTGTGGGAGCAGCTGCCTGTGGGATATTTCTTCTTTTTTCTCAACAAAGGTGTTTGGTGGCCTGCATTGAGATGTCCTGAGTACGAGGCCCTGAGCTAGGTTCTCAGTGCCGTGTGGTTGATCCAAAAGTCACTTGCTCATCGTAAGTACCTGATGAGGTTAATTGTTCACAGTTTTGAATTGGAAAACTGAAGCTCAGGGAAGATGAGATGCCTGCCCACGGTCATTTAGCTCATTAATGACAGCGGAACCATCAGCCATTTGTTGGGTATTTCTGGCAACTCTTGTGGGAGGGACTGGACCGTGAAATAAGCTCAGGGCCAGAAATTCGTGTGCTAATCCACAATTTTGACTTGGCCATGATGTGACCTTGGAGAGGCCATATTTGCTCCCAGGTGTGTGATTGAGGCCCCATTAGAGGTGGAAAAAATATCTTTGGATTTGTATGGGCAAAGATCTGAACCCACTTCTGCTCAATGATCAAATCTGTGTGATATTTTTAAAAATTTTTTCAGTTTATTTATTTTAAGAGAGAGAGAGAGCCAGCATGAGTAGGGGAGGGGCAGAGAGGGAAAGAAGGAGAATTCCAAGCAGGAATGAATATGTTATATATAACTTTTTACGTTAACATAATTTCAGACTGACAGGACAGTTTTAAGAATGAGTATAACTCTTGCCACTTCTGGAAAGTACAAGTAATATTGTACTGGAGGTTGCAGTCACAGAAATTAGCCAAGAAATAAAGAAACAAAAGGCATCCTGATGGGAGAAGAAATAAATCTATCTGTATTTGTAGATGTCATGACTTTGCATATAGAAAACCACAAGGAATACACACACACACACACACACACACACACACACACAGTTTGAATTAATAAATGAGCTCAGTAAGGCTTTAGGATACAAAATCAATGTCCAAAAGCTAACCATATTTCTATTGAGTAAAATGAAAAATTCAAAAATGAAATGAAGAAAATTAGGGGCACATGGGTGGCTTAGTTTGTTAAGCATCTGATTTCGGCTCAGGTCATGATCTCTCAGTTAATGGATTTGAACCCTGAGTCAGGCTCTGTGATGACAGCTCAGAGCCTGGAGCCTGCTTCAGATTCTGTTTCTCTCTCTCTATCCCTCCCCTGTGCTCACTCGCGCTCTCTCTCTCTCTCTCTCTCTCTCTCTCTCTCTTTCTCAAATACAAATGCACATTAAAAGAAAAGAGAAAATGACTGAATTTTGCATAGCATCAAAAAGAATAAAAACTTAGGAATAACTTGTTGGGATGAGCACTGGGTGTCATATGTGAGAGATGAAGCACCAGGTTCTACTCCTGAAACAATACCACTATACTGTGTGGTAACTAACTTGAGTTCAAATAGACTATTGAATACTGAAAATGAACCATGGACTGAAGAGGGAGGGGGAGGGAGGGGAGGAGGTGATGGTCATGGTGGGGGGCACTTGTGGGGAGAAGCACTGGGTGTTATATGGGATCCAATTTGAAAACAAACTATTAAAAATAAATAAATAAATAACTTTTTTAAAAAATTCACAAAAGAAGTGTAAGAGCTGTACACTGAAAAGAAAAATACCCCTGGAAGAAAATAAAGAAGGTCTAAATAAATGTTTATGAATAAAGACATTTGATACTGGTAAGCTGGCAATACTCCAGAACTGATCTACAGAATCAATGCAGCCCCTCTCCACCCCAGTCAATTTAATTATTATTTTTTTAAGAAATTTACTAGTTCATCCCAGAATTTATACAAAAATATAAGGAACAGTCTTGAAAAAGAGAAACAATGTTAGAGGACTCACACATCCCAATTTCTCTTTTTTCCTCTTTTCTCTCTCTTTCCCTCTCCTGTATCCCGAACATGTGCATGTGTACATGTGTGTGATGTGTCTGTCTGCATGGCATATATTTCCTCTCAACTGTCTGAGAGTAAGTTAATACCTCAGTATTAAGTATATTAAGTATTTTCCAAACCCAAAGATATAATCTTGTATAACTTTTTGTTTGTTTTATTTTATTTTTTAAAAAAATTTTATTATGTTTTTGTATTTATTTTTGAGAGGCAGAGAGGGAAAGAGCGAGAGCAGGGGAGGGTCAGAGAGAGAGGGAGAGACAGAATCTGAAGCAGGCTCCAGGCTCTGAGCTAGCTGTCAGCACAGAGCCCGATGTGGGGCTCGAACCCACGAACCGTGAGATCATGACCTGAGCCGAAGCCGGATGCTTAACCGACTGAGCCACCCAGACGCCCCTGTTTGTTTTATTTTAAAGAAAGAGAGTGTGTGAGTTGGGGAGAGGGCAGAGAGAGAATCTCAGGCAGGCTCCACACTCACTGCAGAGTCTGACACGGGGCTCTATCTCACGACCCTGGGATCATGACCTGAGCTGAAACTGAGACTCAGACACTGAACCTAATGAGCCACCCAGGAGCCCCTTCTTTGAACTTTTATAACACGATTATTGATATCAGGAGATTATCAGTGATGGCAGTGCTATCACCTAATGTATACATTTCTTCATTTGCACCACTAATGGTCTTTTTTTTTTAAGATTTTATTTTTAAGTAACCTCTACACCAAATGTGGGGCTTGAACTCACAACCCCAAGATCAAGAGTTGCATGCTTTACTGACTGAGGTAGCCAGGCACCCCTCACTAATGTTCTTTACACCAAAAGAAAAGCCCAGCTTGGTGGGCATCCTTTCACAATGTAAACATATGTCAACTCATCAGGTTGTAATACTTCGAATATATCACAATTTTGTCAGTTATATCTCAATAAAGTTAAAAAAAAACAAAAAAGAAAAGAAAATCTCAACTCAAAACCTGCACTCAGGGGTACGTGGGTGGCTCCGTTGGTTAAGCATCCATCTTTGGCTCAGGTCACAATCTCACAGTTTGTGGGATGAAGCCCCACATCGGGGCAGCCTGCAGCCTGCTTTGGATTCTGTGTCTCCTTCTCTCTCTCTCCCCCTTCCCTGCTCACTCTCTGTCTCTCTCTTTCAAAAATAAGTAAACATAAAAAAAATTAAAAAACAACAACAACAACCCTGCACTCAGTTGTTACTCTCTTCGGATTCCTTTAATATGAACAAATCCTTTTTCAGTTTTAGCTTTGATGACCTTGACATTCTTAAAGATACAGATCAGCTGTTTCTTAGAAGGTCTCATGTTTCTTCATGATTACATTCAGGTTATGTGCTTTTGGCAGGAATACCCCAGAAATGTTGCTCTGGACTTCTCAGTGCATCAGACTATGCAGCTATCCTGTTCCTCTTCCACCCACTAGGTCTCTTATGCACCCATGGGTTTTAAAAACTCACCAGGTTAAATGCATTAGTCAGGGCTGAGAGTCACTCATTTACTCTTATCTAAGGAGGGACCACTTGGCCTTCTGGAAGAAGAACCACTTAAAAGGAGGCCTACAAGCTGCATAGAAATAGCTTTCCTCATTGGAAACTGGTGGTGAAGGGGAAGGTATTCTGGGTTCCTAAGAGGCCTGGAGACAAGCAAACATACAAGATACCTAGAGACAGTTGCCAGGCACAGAGTGCGGTGCAGGGTGTAGGCTAAAGGTGCAGGCAGGGGGCATGCAAGGAGTTGGGGCTTCTTATAAGGGTAGGGAGAGACCCAGGGAAAGGGTTCAGTCAGGGGAATGACATAACCAGGATTCTGTGGTGGGAGAAAAATCCCTAGACCACCATGTGGGGCCTCAACATAAGAATGTCAGGAGTGAAGGCAGGAAGTGATGTGAGAAGGGGACAGCAATGCCTAGAGAGAGGAAATGGTAACTGGGCCACACAATAGGGCTTAACAGCAGTGGCACTGTATGAGGTTGAGTTCAACAATGGGGAGATGTCAGGTGCTATGGACACACAATAAGAAAGGGCTTGTGGGCTCAGATACGGCTTCCTGGAGGAGGTGGCAATTTGTGGAGTCCTGTTGGATGGTACTAAGAAGCCAGAAGAAGGGGCAGGTGATTCGTACGTTCTAGGCAGGAAGAACAAGAAGCATGGAGGAGCTAGAGGCACTTGAAGAGTTTGGACCTTGGGGATGTGGCTGGAGAGAGAAGCAGGGCCAGACCCCCACAGCTGTGGGTCACACTGAGAAGTCTGGGCTCTGTCTTTCTGGCAAGAGGCAAGGGGAGCAATGGGAGGGTCTCAAGCACGTTTGTAATCTCAAGGAACCCACTCTAGCTACATGCAGAGGATGACTCAGAAGGCAAGGCTAGAGGGGCAGGAAGGACGCCTGAGCGGCCTATTTGCTCACATTGTGAAGGAAATCCCTGCACTGTGTCCCCACAGACCGGGGCTCCACAAGTGGGAGCCAGTACCATGGCTCCCAGCTTGGGAGGATGGCCAGGCACACTCATTGGAGTCTTTGCAGGATCTAACTGGGGTCTTGCCTGCAAGCTTTGGGGGGAACAGTTTAAAAAGAAGAAAACACCTTCCCACACGGAAGAGAGGGGGAAAAAGTGACCTGCTGGCTGGGGATGGGGAGAGGAGAGAGAGAGAGAGCAAGGGGCTCGCTCTGCTGCGGAATGAAGACAAATGGGCAGTGAGTTCCGGAGAATACATCCCTTCTCCAGAACACTGGCCTCTCCATCAGGGCCCCGCACAGGCCTGTCAGGCAAGAGCGGTGCTTTTGTGTGTGTGCATGGGCTGTGCTCCCGTTGCCATGGTGATGGGGCCATAAGTCACGTCTGCTGCTGCTACACAGAGGCGTTGTGATTTATGCCTGCCCGGCTGGGACTGTAAACTTTTTTTTTTTTAATGTTCAAAATCCGTCATAGCAAGGGAGGGTGGGGTGCGTCTGGCTTACTTTGGAGGAGCGGGTTACAGTCAGACCTGCCTGCGATGCTCCTCCTCACCCCACGGGCCCAGGGCCCAGGGCTCTGTACCCAGCAGCCCTGCAGAGAGTTCTACAGGGCTCCCTTCAGACCCCTGGCAAGGGATCCAAAACCCTGAGGCTGAAGCTCATTCCTGACCAGAATGTTGCCTTATTTCTGAGACCAATTCTTCCTCCTGTCTCCCTGGGGCTCAGTCTGTGCAATGCAGCATGTCTCTATGCTTAACATAGTGGCTTGGTCATCGGCACCACACCCTCATCCCTTTAGAACTGGGTCTCTAGAAGGGTATAATGGAATGACCATGAACCTCACAGCCTATCTCCTGAGCTGCAGGTTTCTCATCTGTTCAATGGGGATACGATAACTTCATCTAAGGTAGGGCTCCTCAATCTTGGCACTCTTGAAATCTGGGTTTGTATAATTCTTGATTGACATTCGGAGTTGAGTAATTCCTGATTGGAGGGGGTGGCATGTGCACTGTAGGATGTTTAGCAACATCCCTGCCTCTACTGGAAGCATTTTCCTACTGTGGCCACCAGAAATATTCCCAGAGATTTCCAAATGCTCCCTTTAAATCATCTCTTTAAAACCCATTTTGCAGACGAGGGAAGTGAGGCTTTTTCTTTGGACCTCAGCTATCATGGGCAACTGAAATCTTTCCCTGAAGACCAGTCCTTTCTGGGATATGTGGATTCCCTTACTATTTCCTGTCATGCCTTCCAGATATCATATTCACTCCACTGCAGCTCCTGTACAACCTTAGTGTGCAAATATCATGCACCCTCTCAGGCTGTCCCATTTCAATGTGCATAACCAGTCTTGTACACAGGGGGATGGTGGCCGGGCCAGAAGATGCCCTGGAGGGGAGAAGGGAGGGAAAGATGCACTAGGGAGCCATACTCTCCTCAGGGAACTCTGTACCTAAGATGCCTTTGAGAGGTCTCATGTGGTTTGCTGGGAATGACTGGGATGGCCATGCCTGCTTCCCCCTTCCCCCCCAAATCACCCTCTCCCATTTCCTTATTCTTTTTATTTCTTTTTTAAATTTTAGTAACATATACATAAAATTTACGACCTTCACCTTTTTTAAGTATACAGTTCAGTGACATTGTGCACACTGACTCATATTGTACAATTACTATGACCATCCATCTCCAGAACTTTTTCATCTTGTAAAACGGAAGCTCAGAACCCAATAAACAACCACCCCGTTCCCCATTCTCCTCTGCCCTTGGCAACCACCATTCTGTTTTCTATCTCTATGACTTCTGACTACTCTAAGTACCTCATATAAGTGGAATTATAAAGGATCTGTCTTTTTGTCACAGGCTTATTTCTCTTAGAATATCCTCAGGGTTCAACCACGTTGTAGCACATCAGAACGCTCTTCATTTTTAAGGCTGAATAATATTCCATTGCATGTATATACCACATTTTACTTAACTGTTCAACTATTAACAGACACTTGAGCTGTCTCTACATTTCAGCTACTGGGCACAATGCTATAAATCTCTGATTCCTTCTTAAAGCAACTTCAAGTTACATTCCAATGACTCAGTCCCCATGCACTGAGTGCTTACTGAATGCAAAAGGGAAATGCAGTTTGCAAAGAGCATGAATCACAATCCCTTTTGAAAGGCAAGGTTTTTTTCAAAAAGCCGAAAGAAGGATTCTTGGAGCACCTGGGTGACTCAGTCAGTTGAGCATCTGACCTCGGCTCAGGTCATGATCTCACAGTCCGTGGATTCAAGTTCTGCATTGGGCTCTATGCTAACAGCTCAGGCCTGGAGCCTGTTTCGGATTCTGTGTCTCCCTCTCTCTCGGCCCCTCAACTGCTTGCTCTCTGTCTCTCTCTCAAAATAAAATAAAGACATAAAAAAATTTTTTTAAATAAAGAAGGATTCTTGTACTGGGTTAAGTTTGGGGGTAAATCATCATAATATTATAATAACAATAATAGCCAATATATTTGTGTTGGATGCATCATACATTAATTCACTTGATTCTCAAAGCAACCTTATGGGGCAGCCATCTGTATTCTGTAAATGTGGAAACAGGCAGAGCAAGGTAAAGTAACTTGCCCACTTTAACCAAATATGGGTGGCACTGCTGGGATTTGAGTCAGAGCATCCAGCACTATAGCCTGTGTGTCTAATGTCTGGTCTAAGCTGAGCTAGGAATCCAAAAGTCTAGATTACTATGAAGGTTTTCATCTTTTTTCTCTACTTTTTTTCTCTTGGCTACTTCCATTTCCTCTTCTGCCAGTTGTAGGTGATAGTACAGATCTACTCACCCAGAATTTGTTCCTTTTCTGAAGTATCCAACATGCCCATTCTATCCAAACCTACACCTTCCATGAGGGCCTTCTACAAGGTCAAGGAGACAGAATGTGGAGCTCAGCAGCGGCCGGCCTAATAAGCTGATCGCAGAGAGCTCCACCCTTCCCAAAGAACACTGTGTAGCTTCTGAATCTCAGTGGGCTAATGCGGTACTAGCAGAAGTGGGTCTCAAGGTATGTTGGTCCTGAGCCTGCACCTCATTAAATACTGTTGGGGAGACTGTGTGCAGACCTTGCTTCCTAAAGGCTTGTGATGTTTTTTAACATATTACCATCCTTAGGAACGCTGCCACCCAGGAAATCAATGTAGCATCTTCATTTATCATAGGATTTTTTTTAATCATAGGATTTTTAAACCTTTCAAATTAGAGAATTCTCCTTTTTTATTCTGTTAAATTTACTAACCCCAAAGTACTGGTGTTATTTGGAATCCCTCTAAGACAAGATGGATTTTTATAATGAAATAAACACCATGAGGTAGGAAGTATTGATAGGGATGTTTGATGTTAAGTATATTTACGGGTAAGGCGTTTGGGTGATATGAAGAGACAATAGAAAGAAATTTGTTGAGCAATTTATTGATAATGCCAAAATATCCCCATGACTTTGACACTGTAGCCACATCAAACTGGGGTCATCAAAGTGCTCTGTATCCTTTCTCTGAGACACTGTGCCTAGAATTGAAAGTGCAAATTTGGCTAAGATTCAGTTCTTGACCTCCAGGAATACATAGATGCCAGGCAGGGGCAGAGCGGGAGTCCTCACATACCATTAACTATAATGCAAGGCAATGGGCTGCCCCATAATTAAGAAATTCTATCAGTATGCAGAAAGTGTTAAGGGGGTCATGATTCCAAATGGATGGAAGGAAGCTATGTTCTGGAAAGGTTGCTCAGAGGAAGTGAGACTCTGCAAGGCTGTGATGGATGGGGAGTAGTGTGCCATGAACACGACAGACTGTGTGAGCATGAGGACATTTCAGACAGAGGTACAACACTGGTGAAGACAACAGGAAAGTGTCTGGAATTTTGAGGAAATGGCAAATGGGAACATGGTGGGAAATAAGACCATAAAGAGGATGGTGGCCATATTCTGACGTGTTAATGTGTACCAGGAGAAATGGTTTGGATTTTTATTCTGAAGCTGTGTGGGGCATGCTGGGGGGCTCTAAATAGTTTTAGCAGGAGGCAGGCATGGCCCAGTGTGTGCAGCAGTTGGATTGGGCATGGGCGTGGGGATACAGTGAGGACTGAAGGCAGGGAGACTCTTTGGGAGACTTTGATGCTAGGAGTCTTAGGGAAGATGGAGAAACATGGACATTTTGAGGACATTTTGAAGGCAGAATGGGAAGGCTGTGCATTCATACCAGGTCTCTTCCATTTATTCCTCTACATCAACCCTCACCTCATCCTTACCCTGCTTTGTGCCTCAGAAGGTTGAGCTTTGGTCAACAGGCTCAATGGACTCTCTTGTCTGGGGTCCTATTGGGTAAGCCAATGGGGGGCACCAGCAGAAGGTCTGATGGGAGGTGGTTGAGTGAGGTTGGGATATTTATTCTCCTGGCTTTTTTTCTGTGTCTCTTGACTGAAGGCCATAGCTCCTCTCAGGCAGCATTCTCCATGCAATTCTCTCTCCAAACTCTGATAACCTCCCCCTGACCTTGACCCACTGATACCAGCCACAGCCTACTGCATATCCCTTGTTGTTTTTCTAGAACTTTCCCCCAACTTTGTAAATAGCTTCCTTTTAAACCTTTCCCAGCTTGAGCAATCCACCTACTTCTGCTGGGACCCTCTTTGATATTGGTTTCCTTGATGAATAAGGGGAAAAGGAGTTAGCCTAATATGTAGATCAATTAATCTCTCATTGAAATATCCAAATCATCATTATGACCAGATTGCACTGGTGCAGTATGTGATGTATGTATACTGGTGGTGTATGTGTGTGTTGAGTGAAAGGGGAATTGGGACTTATCTGACAGAATAAGATGCACTAAGGGAAATGAGTGGTCCTACCCAATCCCAATGAGTGGGTCTTAGAAGGCAAAACGATTGCTTACTTTACTTTATCTTGGTGTTCACTACCCCTGGGCTTCTGCTTGAATAATTTAAAGCCTGGATGGTTTAGGTGAGAACAGAGCCAAGATATCTAAGGGGACATTGTGAGACCATGACAAACAACACAGCAGGAAGCTATGAGATACCCACAGGCAGAGGGTGGATTCTGTTGACCCAGAATCATCCACAGGATGGCACAGAAATGGAAAAAAAATGACTCAGACAGTCACTTCCAGTTTGTGAGCTTATAATTGTTTCAACAAGCCTTGGGAATTCTAAGATTCAGTTCAAGACCCTTGTAATAAGGGTGGTTTGTTTACAGCTTAAATTAGAATGCCATTTTCAAAACATTATAAGTAACAATGACAATACCAGACAATATCTAGGAAGCACCTCTACAGAGTCCTCAACTCTGCCTCAAGCCAGAAATCTATTTCAGAAAATTTGTTGGAACCAAGATGAGATTATCCAACTATATCTCCTGAGATAACAGAAAGATCAAAACGGATAGACGGAGTAGGCTCCATTTCTATTCATTCTCAATATCTCCATCCACACGACTATCTGTATCCTGCATCTCAGCAGCCAAAAATCTCTCTTCATTTTACCGGGAAACACAACCATCAAGTCATCAGATAAAGAATCAGAAGGACCTCTAAATACTACCAGTTTATAATAGGCAAACACCTGTCTCTTCTGTTAAACTCCCATCAATACTGAAGGCAAGCTTCATGAGTTGGTCATGACACCTTTCCCAGCTGAGTCCGGTCTAGAGCCTCAGAAATCCTCTTAACATAATATGGTAAGCAGCCCCAACCCAATAACTGGAGTTGGTACATGAGACGTCCAGTAGCTGCTGCCCATAATTCGGTGCAGTGTCTAAGGCAGATGAATAACGAGAAGCCCAGGGAGGGCTTTGAACACATGGGATGGAGTAGATATTCAACTAATGGTCCCACTCCCCAACCTCCAACCTCCCTTCCATGGCTGTGTCTTTACAATTTGATCCCACTCCCTAATCAGAGATGGCTAATATGGAGGGGAGCTCCTGACCCACTCCAGGCCAATAAGACTTCTTCTCTAAAAATTTTTTAAGCACAACCCTAGGAAGAAAATAATTCACTCTTCAGGGTAAGAGCACAAGAGTTTGGGGGCTCACGATGATCACAACTTCTGCCATGGAGTGGCAGTAGGGAAGATGGAGTTGTGCACTTAGAGAAAGAAGTCATCATGGGATGATGGAGAGGCAAGACAGAACCCTAATGCCATGTAATTCCCCCAACCCTTCCTCCAACCCCTGTGGCTCAGTTGATCTCTCTTCCCATGATGTCCTTCCAATGCAGCTGTCATTAATGCATTTGAATTGAATTTCTATCTCTGAAACCAAAAACATGCCAACTGATAGGGCACAGAACTGTCTTCTGCACAGTTAAACAGGGGAAGGGATGCAATGGTATGATGGATGCAGTAGCTTCCTGAGACTACAAGCTCTGTGTTCAAATCCCAACCCTTCTCACCAGCTATGCTGCTAAGGGTCTTAAAATGTCAGCTCCTTACCTGTGGAAATTGGTGGATACAAGTACCATTGACCTTGGAATATGGCTGTAAGGACCACATATGGGACATTGTGCAGAAAAGGCCTCTGGAATGCCTGGAATGCTACCTAAAGCTGTCTTTAGTGTGAATTTGGGACTCAAACCCAGGTATCCTATCCCCCAGGCCAGTATGCTTGCCCAAAATTGCACTTTTCATGTCTCCCTCTCCCCCTTCTCATCTAAAGAGTTGCAGTCCTATTTCAACATCTGAAGTCCCATTTGAAAAGTGTTTAACTTCTAATGCAGATATAACAAGTCGTTTCTCAGATTCACTGTATCTGCAAAGCTTTCTATAATTCAACATCAAATATTTATTATTACATTTATTAAAGTTTTAATAATTTAGCATCTCCTGCATGTAAGAGAGAAGCTTAGCTAACTGGTTCCCCTTTATCCAACCTGGGTCACTTCAATATTTATATTCCAAAGTCTCCATTTGAGTTTCATTTAGCAGAGGCTGTGTCGTAGGCCCTCCTCCTGAGCTCACAGTTGATGTGTGCTCCAGCCTCCCCAGTGGCAAAGACTAACAGAAATCTGGTGCTGAATGGTGTTTGAAGAGATTTACCGAGCCTGGGCAGAAACTCATCCTAATAGACTTCACTTTTATTATGATCGCTAAACTGAAATGGGGGAAAATATATATGTCTCCAGGCTCATGGGCTGAATGACAGGCAGCAAGGATGTGAAGAGATGTGGGTATGGAGTAGGTCTATTTGAGGGAGCGTAGTGGCCTTTAAAGTAATGCTTCTCAGAGAGGCTTCGTCTTTCTAGAAGAAAAGAGGACGTAGTGATGCAGGGCAATTGCTAATGCCAAATTCTATGAACCTGGCTGTGAGTGCCAGACTGCCTTTCTACTGCCCCCACAGTCTCCCCCTTTTCCAATTTAATATTCTGTCTTCTACTAGCATGGAGTGGACTTACATACACACACTTAGTGTACTAAACGGTCAACAAAGATGAAGACAGAAAATCCAATGGGCCTAGCCCCGGATCTTACAGAGATCCCCCACATTGATAATAGCCAACATTACTAAGTAGTCACCAGACAGCTTGCGTTCAAGTCTTAATTCTCCCACTCACTGCTCATATGTTGGACAATGAAATTAAATTTTTTGTGCCTCAGTTTCCTCACCTGTAAATAACAGTGACTCATCATTGAGATTTTTGTAAAACTGACCCATATAAGGGCTCAGAGAGGGCCTGGCACAAAATAAGTGTTCAATACATGGCTAGTCATTATTATTTATGACTGTGGGCTAAGTATTTAAATGTTATTCAATACTCAAAAAACAAAGATATAATACCAATTCTTATCCTTATTTATAGATAGGAAATGGAGACACAGAAAATTTAAGTCTTAGTGAGTTAGTGAATGGTGGAGCTGGCAGTGGAACTCTGGCCAGTGGGCTCCAGAGCCCACACTAAGACTTTCGCCCAGTGCTCCTCTTGTTTGTGTTTCCGCTGGGTAAGTAGATTGCCTACTGAAGTTCCCTTGCTCTTTGGAAAAGGAACACTATGTGAGTAATTCATAAGGAAGGAAAAGTGGGTGAAGCATGATGGGTTGATGCAACATGATAAGGGCTGAAGAAGCCCACGCCTGTTGCAGCATCCACACGGGGATGCACTCCAAGGTTGCTGGCCATGAGCAATGCACATCACCATTACTAAGATCTGCTGAGGTTACGGGGAAGGTGAAGGCGAGAAGTCTGAGTTTTACTCACCTCCAACAGGAGGGAGGCATCTTGAGTACTGCAAAATATAACATCTGAATCAAGGGACCCCTCTCCTCCAGACTGCCTCCTGTAAGCATTCCCATCCATTGCTCCAGTGTAATGGACCACCTGGCTCACTCCTGCCTACCCTACATATCCTGATGTCCTGCTGCTCTGATGATCCCTGGCCTCCACCATTGATGCCTACCTGCTCAAGAGGAAGCATGCACACTTCCCTTCTCTGTACTGTGAACTGTCTTTTGTCACCTGGTCCCCTTAATTGATTGGTTACCTACTTATTTGTAGTACAGAGTCTACTAAATTTTTTTCCATTTCAGCATTTCTTTACTTTTTTTTAATATAGTTTATTACCAAGTTGGTTTCCATATAACACCCAGTGCTCTTCCCCACAAGTGCCCCTCTCTATGATCATCACCCCCCATTGCTATCCCCCCTCTTCAGCCCTCAGTTTGTGCTCAGCATTTAAGTCTCTCAAGATTTGCCTCAATCCCTCTCCCCAACTCTTTTCCCTCCCTTTCCCATTCCCATGGTCTTCTACTAGGTTTCTCCTGTTAGACCTATGAGTGACAACATATGGCATCTGTCTTTCTCTGCCTGACTTATTTTGCTTAGCATGACTCCCTCTAGGTCCATCCATTTTGCTACAAATGGCCAGATTTCATTTTTTTCTCATTGCCATGTAGTATTCTATTGTATATATTTACCACATCTTCTTGATCCATTCATCAGGTGATGGACATTTAGACTCTTTCCATGATTTGGCTATTGTTGACAGTGCCACTATGAACATTGGGGTACACGTGCCCCTATGCATCAGCACTTCTGTATCCCTTGGGTAAATCCCCAGCAGTGCTATTGCTGGGTCACAGGGGAGTTCTATTGACAGTTTTTTGAGGAACCTCCACACTGTTTTCCAGAGCAGCTGTATCAGTTTACATTCCTACCAACAGTGTAGGAGGGTGCCCATTTCTCCACATCCTCGCCAGCATCTATAGTCTCTTGATTTGTTCATTTTAGCCGCTCTGGCGTGAGGTGGTATCTCAGTGTAGTTTTGATTTGTATTTTCCTGATGCTGAGTGATGCTGAGCATCGTTTCATGTGCCTGTAGGCCATCTGGATGTCCTCTTTGGAGAAGTGTCTGTTCAAGTTTTCTGCCCATTTCTTCATTGGATTATTTGTTTTTCGGGTGTGGAGTTTGTTGAGTTCCTTGTAGATTTTGGATACTAGCCCTTTTTCCAATATGCCATTTGCCACTATCTTTTCCCATTCTGTCGATTGCCTGTTAGTTTTTTTGATTGTCTCCTTTGCAGTGCCGAAGCTTTTTATCTTGATGAGGTCCCAATAGTTATTTTTGTTCTTGATTCCCTTGCCTTTGGGGATGTGTCAAGTAGGAAATTGCTGCGATTGAGGTCAAAGAGGTTATTACCTGCTTTCTCCTCTAGGATTTTGATAGTTTCCTGTCTCACATTTAGGTCCTTTATCCATTTTGAGTTTATTTATGTGAATGTGTAAGAAAGTGGTCTAGTTTCATTCTTCTGCATGTTTCTGTCCAGTTCTCCCAGCACCACCTACTAAAGAGGCTGTCTTTTTTCCATTGGATACTCTTTCCTGCTTTGTCAAAGATTAATTGGCCATGGGGCGCCTGGGTGGCTCAGTTGGTTGAGTGTCCGACTTCGGCTCAGGTCAGATCTCACGTTTGTGGGTTTGAGCCCCACGTCAGGCTCTGTGCTGACAGCTAGCTCAGAGCCTGGAGCCTGCTTCAGATTCTGTGTCTCCCTCTCTCTCAGCCCCTGCCCACTCACGCTCTGTCTCTGTCTCAAAAATAAATAAAACATTAAAAAAAATTTAAAAAAAAGATTAATTGGCCATACACTTGTGGGTCCAGTTCTGGGCTCTCTACTAAAACTTCTAAAACACTACACTCATTGAACACCAATTACATGTCAAGGTGCTCTATGAGTTACTCTATACACATGATATAATTCTCACAACCAGCTGAGGGAACCACATCCATCTCCATCTACCAGGTTCAGAAAGGCAAAAGGGAGGAAGTAAAGTTTCTTGACCTAAAGAGTTCAGGTCACAAATTATGCATGAAGTTTCATGTCCAGGTGTGGAGGACTCCAAACCTACACTCTTTCCAACTGGTTCTTCTCTTTCTGATCTTTGTATTTCTAGAACCAGCACAGTGTCTGTCACATAGGGATGTACCTACAACACTTCTGTTGAGGGTGTCACCTTAAGATGCACAGCCCACAATACATTGTACCCAGAATACACTGCATCTACCTGGAGGTAGTGTCCAGGGGAAAAGCCAGATTCTGGTACCTGGAACATTCATACAGGAGCACCTGTTGGGGGTGCTCTCCTCAAGTGTCCTAGGGGATTCTGCTGATTCTGCTAGGCCACGTGGCCCACAGCCAAGGGGAGAGAGAAGAAGAAGAAAACAACATGCTTGTTCTGTTTCATCTCCTCTTCTCCCTGCACCCCTTGGCACCACTCACCAGACACAATGAACCACAGGCTCCCTCCTCAGACATGCCCCTTCCAGTCCCCAGCCTTGTCCCTGGAGAGAGCGTCTGTGGGGCTTTCTGTCTGGAATCCATCCACTGCCTGTCCTGATCTTCCTCAAGAGGACAATCCTACCTGCAATCTCGATCCACATGGTAAAGGTATCTGTACCCTCACTGGCTAAGAGGGTAGGTCCATGACCCAAGGTCTAGAAATTTGAGCATTTGGCCCCTTCAGACACTGATCTGGGATCCTGGCAAATGTCCCCAAACAGGACAAACAGGGGCATCACAGCCTAGAGATGAGAAGCATGGAGTCAGGAGTCAGATTCCCAGGACTCAAATCCTGGTTCTATAGCTTCCTGGCTGTGTCAGCTTGCAAACTGGATGACCTCTTCATGCCTTAGTTTCTTCAGGCATTAAACAGAGCTAATAATGGGTGAAGATTCAATGAGCTCTTTTCAGTAAAACACTTACATCATTGCTCTCTTATAAGGGTACTTGTTAAGGTACTTTGGGACCATCCAGATAATCTAGGATAATCATCTTCTCTTAAGGTGCTTAACCACATCTGCAAAGACCCTTTGTCCAAATAAGGTGACATTTACAGGTTCTAGGAATTGGGAATTGATATCATTGAGGGTCATTATCAGTCTCCCACAAATGGAGCTGGAAAATCTGCCTTCCTAAAACATTCCAGGTGTGCTGATGCTACTGGTCCAGGGAACCCACTATGAGAACCACTGACCTAGTGAGTTCCTGCTAACATCTCACAGTTTGGCTTGGAGGTCTCTCCTTACAGGTTTCCCCTTTCATTCTCAAGGGGAGTCCACTCACCTCCACCCTCATGTCCTTTCTCTGTCTTGCCCTTTCCTTCTATCCTCTTGCACTGTCACCAAGTATCAGAGCTTTTGGTTTGCACTTTTGTCTCAGCTCACGCACTGAGATCTCTATCTTAACATTTTTTATATTGCTAACACTTAGCCTGGCATATAGTGGGTGTTCAGTAAATTCTTAGGGCTCGGAACTGAAAGGCCAAAAGAACAAGGAAGCATTCCTAATTCTATTCTGAACAAATTTAATGTGAAAATGGTCACCAAGTGAGCCATGCTGACTTTCATTCTGATATCCCATTATTCTTTCAAAATTGTGCAGGAATTAACAGTCGTTCACCATTTCCTTTCCATTGACTGGAGATCACAGAAAAATCACGGAGGGGCTCCAAAAGCTGGGCTTTTGTGGATGATTATTATTCCAACTATAATAGCTATTCTTGTGTCTCTCTTCTAAGAAGAATCAGCTCTGGGTGAAACTGTGAAGGCCCAGTGTGTAGGAATAAGTGTTGTTTGCCACGCTTCTCTCTCCACAAGGATATTCTTTTTCATCTCTCAAGTCAGTGTCTTGTTCCATGTTCCTGGCTACCCTGAGCTCCCTGCAAGCAGAGGTGGGCCTTATTATCTCTGTATTCCTCAGGTACCCTGGCACAGTGCCTGGCACACAGGAGGGGCCCAGCTAAGGTTTTGAGAATTGAAAAGGCTCTCTGTGCAATTTAACGAGAGCTCACTCATCCACCTTTGTAGCTGACATCATTAGTGTCTGAAAATCTCATTCCTGGCTGCTTCCTGCTGGGACAGGCAGGAGCATGGCAGATGTCCCCAGGGAGAGTTCTCTTCTGTGGCCCTTCAACCTCTCAGACTTGAAAGTCTTCCCTCTTGCCTCAGATTCTACATAGCCAAAATCCATCCACAACTCAAGGTTAATTGCCAATGTTCTCTCCTGCAAATACTTTCTTAATTCCTTTGGTCAGGAATTGGTTCTTGCTTTTCCAACCCCCTAAGGAACTTCCTGCGTACAGCACATGTACCCTTCATTCCTTCTACACATATTTTGTGTACATGAAGCCATTAGTCGTGCCACACTGTGCCTGACTTTGTAAGTTCACTTAAGTCTTCCTTGAACCCCATGTCAAAAGAATTAACATGAGCTCTCAATACTAAGTCACTACCGATTTTAAGATGCATCACAGATAGGATGTAGCCTTTCAGCAAAAGGAGAAAGGAATTAAAAAGAGAAGAAGAACACAAATATGTTATACTATGCTACAGGAACAACAAACATCATAACTAATGCTTCTGGATAATTCCCCATGTGCCAACCTCGGTGCTTTCCAATGTATTCTGTCATGTGAATCTCAACACACCCCCTCCATGGTATAATCTTCTATCCACATTATCCACTGGGTGAAACACAGCTCCAGAAAAGCTCACGCAGTAAGCAAGTGGAGAGGTTGGATTTGAATTCAGCCAGCTCAGCTGGGCTCCACAGCCGAAAAAAAACTACCTTACATCATAAGCTGTATGCTTAGTCAAAACAAAGCATACATAGAGAAAAGTGTGTAAATAATTATCTGAAAAGCTTGGTGAATCTTTATAGGCAAATACACCCATATAATCACCACCCAGATCAAGAAATCGAACATTGTCAGCATCACATAAATCCTGTCATGCCTCCCACGAATCACTGCCCTCTCTTTCACCCAAATGTGATCTTTATCATTTCTTCTACCAGCACAGATTCATTTTTACTATTTTTGATCTTCACATAAACATGTCTTCTGTGTCTTCTATAATTCCATATTATATTTGTGAGATTCATTGAGGGTAATGTGTGTGGTTGGTTTTTTTGTTTGGTTAATATTCATCACTATAGTAGTATTCCATGGTATGACTATTTCATTATCAATTTTCTGTTTTGTCACTGATGGAATTTGTGGTCTTTTTCCACCCTTTTAGGCAGGGTGAACGAATAATGCTATTAGCATTCTTGAATTTGTTTTTTTTTTTCCTAATGTTTTATTTATTTTTGAGAGAGAAAGGGACAGTGTGAGCAAGGGAGGGTCATAGAGAAAGGGAAACACAGAATCTGAAGCAGGGTTCAGGCTCTTAGCTAGCTGTCAATAAAGAGCCCAACACAGGGCTCAAACCCACAAACTGTGAGATCATGACCTGAGCTGAAGCCGGACACTCAACCGACTGAGCCACCCAGGCGCCCCTAGCATTCTTGAATGTATTATTGGTGGTACATAGAAACATATTTCTGCTAAGTATATTATTGGAAGTGGAGTTGATAGATTACACCATATACCTCACTAGATTCTGCCCAACAGATTTACACACTGGCCATGCTAACTTACAGCCCCTCTACAAAGGTATCAGAATTCCAGTTATTCTAGGTACTCACAAAAATTTGTTATCATCAGTTGTTTTTAACTTAGCCACCCAACTGGGAAGAGCCCATATGTTTGACCACTAAGTTGCTTTGCCTTCCATAGTTTGAGATTCTGTACTTTCCAAATGACTTGTCCCAAACTCAAAAACAACAACAAAAAAATCAACAGGCAAAGCATCTTTTAGCTTTCCTTCCAATTCTGCTATAATGCTTATCTTTTTTCTTTCTGACTTGGCTTTTAAACAGCCTTTCCTCTAATCTCCTGGCTATGATTCTATGGCTTATTATTGGCTATCTATAATTATGATCTATTATTTATTAATTTCTAACATATCATCTGACTGGAACTTATTAATTCTTTAAATACCCATGATCACTTGCCTGGGCAATGTCCTGTCAAACAAGATTTATTAGTGCAGCTTGGAAAACTCAACCTACAAAGCACAGTTTCTTTTGAATGGTGATGATTGCCATCTTTTATCCACACTTGCAGGGAAACAAATGTGCCCTGGTGAGAGGTATGTTGAGAGTAAGACTTAAAAAACTGTCTGCTATTACTCCAAGACCAGACAAATGCATGAGTGTACCTCCAAGGAGGATAATCACTTAGTGCCCTAATCAAACCAAATATTCTTCAACTATTTGTGTAACTGTTCTTTAGGAGAAGCTCAGTGGTGTATGAGGGGAGAGTTGAGAAGAAGTGTCCATAGATGCAGAACACCATCCCCTCTCCCATCCTGAGCAGTTCTGTTCTGCCCCCAACTTGGTGAATACATGTGTGCCTCGTAAATAGGCACAGCCTTCATAGCAGGAGGTAAAAAAAGCATCTCCTTGTATTGGCTCATGACCCCTGAAGATGTCACCTTTTTTAACTTACTGCACTATCCCTTCCAAATTAATGTAACATTCTTTCTGAAATGTATGTTATTACTGATTCCTTCCCTTCCCTTCACTTCTTCATTTCCAATGATGTTTTAGAGTCCCTGTATGCAGGTATTCTGGGCCCTTATCTTGCTGGATTGCTACTTTAACGTAAATCAGGCTGGATCAGAAAAGGCAACTGAGTCATCCTGCAGATTATGGTCTTTCTCAACAGCCCTACATAGTATATAACTTTCCTAACTCTGCCTTTCCCATCACCACCAGATTCTAGTTGAACTCTACTATCATTGGAATTTAGCTCATCTAACTTTGGTATAATGTACCACTGGGAATGTATTAATATACTAGTGTTAACATATCTTGTGTTATTTAATCATTACAACAATTCTTGGGAGATGTAAAATAGATAAATCATGGGTTCTGGGGCTCAAGAGATCATGGGCTGAAGCTTGGCTGCAGCACTTACTGGTGAAGGCATCATTCTTATGCCTTAGATTTCTTTTAATCTGGAAATTCAAATAAAAATAGCATCACCTTATGGGGTTTTTGTTAGAATATAATGAGATGATGTTAGCAAAGTGTTTGGTATGTAGTGGATAATCAATAGCTATGAATTATTATTATTGAGACACTCTGTGAAGAAGGCACAGTTACTATCTTGATTTTGCTAAGAAAATGGAAAGTTAGCAAATTGAATTTGGCCCGGATCACACACTTCATACACGGTAGACATGGGCTTCTAACCCAGACCTGTTCAAATCCAGAGTGAGTGTTACCCTCATGACACCAGTACCTTTACTGAAATTACAAATTCAATGTCAACATTACAGAACTTGGAGGAAAGCTAGGGGAGAACTTCTTTCAGCTAATTTCACTCAAGATGACTGGGTCTCCTTGAGCAAAGTTCCTTAATCAGATGGTCTTTGCTCTACCTTTAAAATATGTAAGGCAGAGAAACCTTAGCACATGCTTTACTGAAGTCTCATTGGCTTCAAGTCTCTAAGAATAGAAATAACAGCAATCTGCTATGAATTTGTGTGTGTGTAAAACTATCTTAGGTCTTAATAATTACCACTTTGTTTCCTAAGTGCTACCCATTAATAATATACTCTTTTTCAAACTCCCTTTTGAGAACTATGATCCTGAAAAAAATCATGTTAGGTTCATTTCTCCATGAAAAATTGACAAGGTGAGAATAAACAAATTGCAAAGCAGAGACCAACCCAAACCCAACCCAAAGAGTTGGATTTGGGAGCTTCTGATCAAGATGCCATAGACATACTGATGACATCTGGATTCAGAATGGCCCAGAGCCAGCTATGCAGTGGTAGAATCACAATCACAAAGAGGAGTGGGGTAAGGCATGATTCTGAGTTCCAATTTAAGAGTGACCAAGCTGTGTAGGAGCCAGTTTCAAAAGCTGGATCAGAGTCCATTTTTGGTAACATTAAAATTTCTGGAATGCTTCAGCTAATCAAATTGGAAGGCAAGAACACAAAAACAAAAACAAAAACTTCTGCTAGAAAGCTCTACAATAGTGACAGGATCAGATCTAAGGCCACTGGTTTAATTAAATCAATAAACATCTAGTAGTTGTCCAATATATACTGGGAGCTGGGGATTAGAAAGCTAAATAACTTATTTTCTTTGACCTTGAGAGATTCACCACATAAGGGATAAAATGATATGTAAGCAACTAATTATAACACAGTAGAACAGTCTATAATGAAGTTAACTACAAGGTGCAACCCATGTAAGGAAAGATGTAGTCTCCATCCTTTCCTGAATGAAGAACAAATAAATTTGACCTGTGCATCAAGGACCTATGGATTAGTCTAAAGTCTGTTCCCAGTGCCAGAATCACAAAAGAAGAATCTCATTCTCTACTCTTTCACTTTCATGATTCTCTAATATACTATTAAGTAAAGTTATTTTAGAAGATATAATCATTAGTAATCCCAAGGTGAGCCAGATAATGTGTTGGCTTCCCTCATATTTTATATAAACCCAGAAGGAGTGTAATACTGTTGAAATATAAGGCACTGAGGCCCACTAATGGGGGACACTTCCAGAAGTATAAAGCATGACATATTGGACAATGTTCTTCACATCATCTACTAGGCAGGTGCTGACTTCAACACCATGAAACCAGTTCTTCAAAGAAGTTTCTGTGATCCTGACACAGAGAGGCTTCTAGTGTGCCAAAGAGGCCTTGGTCCAGGACAGTGGAGAGGACTTCCCTACCTGACATCTGCAGGGTCTTCTGTGACAAGCACATCGGTCTTGCAGCTGGCCAGAGGGTTGATGGACAGCTCCACGGGCGGAACCACAAAGCTTTTGCTGACAGGAAGCCAGAGTCCTTGGCCCAAGCTGAAAGTAGACCTGCAATGTAAGAGTTTCCATTGGGGAACTCCCTGGGAAGCAGAGAGAAAATAGAAAATAGGGGTCCCTCCTTCCACCCCCACTGGGACTATTTCTTATTTCCCACTCAACTGAGTCCCTTACACTCTCTAATGCAAGATTTTGGCCCACTTTGCCCCGACTTGTATGGCCATTACTTAAATGTATTAATCACTTAGCCCAGGCATTGACTTGTATGGCTAATTTTCTTGTCCTGACTCCCAGTAAACAGTGGGCTCTGTGTGGACAGGGACTATTTCGGCTCTGCTTTCCCAAGCAGTCCTGAGCCAGCAGGAGTTCCATAAGTGGCTGCTGAAACAGCAGGGGCAGTCTGCGCAAAGGCGAAGCGCATGGACTCTGAATCAGTTGGAACATAAATCTGAATCCCAGTTCTGCCACTTCATTTGCTATATGTCTTCCTCAGCTGAAGTAGTGAAGTTTCACACAAGATTTCATGGAGGTGGCAAGAAGAGGTCCTATGGCTATAGAATATTTTTAAAGCACTGGACTAGATAATCAGGGCTGTCTCTTCCAGGTCAAATATCTGAGTCCATAAATCTAGATGCCAGACAAATGGGGGTTAGATTCTCATTGACACCTGGGCCATGATGGTACATTCATGCCAATAAGAGTTCCTCTGTGCTCTGTGCAGCCTGAATGAAGTTCCCAGGCTCCCTCGACTAAGGATGCATGACTATGCCTCCAATTCCCATCATCATGCCCCAAACAAGATTGTCAACTCACCTGAGAATCTTTTCAGGGGCTTGTTCTCCTGTTACTAGGTCATAGCCCCTCTCAAGTGTAGTGTAAGGCCAAGGTCTGTGGAAAGAACAGAAGGAGGGGGAATAAAAGATGATATTAGCCAGAAGCAGGTAGGATTCGTATGTGGACACTGCTTAAAAGTAGCTTTATGGACAACCAAATTCATAGAACAAGCACAGTTGATCCTTAAACAATACCAGGGTTCAGGGTACTAACACCCCTGCCCTAAACTTGGTGTATAACTTTTGATTCCCCCAAACCCTAACTACTAATAGCCCTATGGTTTTATTTTGTCATTGTTGTTGTTGTTGCTTAACATGGGCTCCATGCTCAATGTGGGGCTTGACTCATAAGTCCGAGATCAAGAGTAACACGCTCTTCTGACTACCCGAGCAGGTACACCAATAGTAGCCTATTGTTGACTGGAAGCTTTACTGATATCATAATCAGTTGATTAACACATATTTTATAAGTTATATGTATTAAATGCTTTATTCTTACAATAAGTAGGCTACAGAAAAGAAAATATCTTTAAGAAAGTCATGAAGAAAATGCATTTACCGTACTATACTGTATTTGTTGGAAAAAAAAAATCCACACGTAAGTGGACCCATGCAGTTAAATCCAAATTCAAACTCATGTACTAGGTAACACCATGTATAAGAGAAATATAAGAGAATATCTCCATTTCACAGAAGGACTCAGCACTTTACCATTTGTCCATTTTGGAGTTTGTGGACAAAAACCCAATTCTCTATCAGTACAGTTAAGGAAGTGTTCATTGATTACTTACAGTTTGGGAGGGTGAGTTAAATTTGAGCCTTTGTTAGCTAGAAGATTCATCAATCATGTACCTTTAATACTAAAATGTGAATTCAGTGGGAAATGGGATTCATTGCCCATCACGTTTTATAAGAACACAGCTGTTACAGAGTCCTCTTCGTGGAGCAGTTTGGGCCCTGTAGTACCAGAGCAGAGGAGCAGGGGACGGCTGTCCCTGCCCTGATGTCCCTCCTGACCACTCACCCTTCACTTTGTCCCCAGTCACTGCGCACACACAGGTGTCTGTGAACCGGGTCAGGGGCATAGCCTTCATGGCAGCTGCACTCTCCTGTAAGCAAAAAGAGAAGGGAGTCTTGTGAAATACAATCTTCTCCAAATAGTCTTCTCACCTGGTTTCCTAGTTTTCTTAGCAAATAAAGTGGGGTGCCTCGTTTTAGAAAAGACCCAGGGAAAGAACGTGTTCTGTTCTACCTGCCACTGTAGGTAATAAAGAGTTTTTTCACTGGTTCATCTGCTCGCTTATTCATTGAGTAACTTCTGACCATACTCCCTGCGAGGTTCTTGGCCCCACACTGAGGATGCAGAGATTAGACACTGAAGGGGCTCATGGCTTAATGAGGGAAACAGGAAATGACCTGGTGGCTACAAATGGAGGTTCCATTTTCAAATATTTAAATTATGATAAAGTACATATGCATGAAAAGTATAATCAGAAATTCAAACTCTTCTCTCCACTTGAATGAGCAATTCATATTCACCCATAAACCCCAAATAAAATGTCACCTCACCCATAATATCTTTGATTTTCCCTTCTGGACAAGTTGTTTTCATCCATCACTTCGAGATCTTATTTTGTTTTGTTGTTATTGTTGTCTTAGTTGGTGTGCCTCTTCCCCACCCATCATTCCATTCTTGTTCCCTTCCTCTTCACCCATCCATCCATTCATCCACCCATCTATCTATCCATGTATCAATACATCATTTTTATGGCCATATCTTATGCCATGTTGCATGAATGCTTGCTAGCATTCCACACTGCCTTAAGCATCTTCTCCTACTGGCCAAGCTCACTTGGGGTTTCCTTGCATACTTTTGGAGTTCAGAATCCTAGAAGATGTTCTAAAGCTCTCTGTCCTATCCTCTTCAGTTATCAGTCCTGATCCACTGTACACTCTTTAAAGTTGGGTTGAATAAAGTTCAATTTGTTCTTGGTTTTTCCTAAGGTGTATTTGTAGAATGTCCACAGATGCCTTACCAAACACAGATTCTGTATTTAAAAAAAAGAATGGGAAAGAATAGACAATTTGTAAAGCCAGTGGTGTGTGACTCTTCATGAAAGTGATACCTAAAGGGCTTTCCCCAAATCTACTTCACCTTGGGAAGCTTGCTGGTGAAACAGGTCACATGATTAGTGTCCTATGGCCCACATCTTGGGAAATGCTGATGGAAACTATTCTGCTGTAGCCCACTGCCTAGAACAGAGTAATCCTCAATACTGTGAGTTGAATGAATAATTTGTTATTCTGACACCTGAGTGGCTCAGCAGTTGAGCATCCAACCTCAGCTCAGGTCATGACCTTACAGTTCTTGAATTCAAGTCCCACATTGGGCTCGCTGCTGTCAGTGCAGAGCCTGCTTTGGATCCTCTGTCCTCCTCTCTCTCTGACCTTTCCTTGCTTGTGTGCTCTCTCTCTCTCAATAATAAATAAATCATTAAAAAAATAATTAACTGTCTGTTATGGCTCATACATTTCTAGACCATTGGTGTCAGATTGTTTTCTTTTTCATCTTCAGGTGATCATACTCACACACATATGTGTGTGCATGCATGCACACATACACACATACACGCACACACACTTGCACACAGATGAACCTGCAACTCTTCAATCCTAGAGTGATTCTTTTTTTAAAATATTTTTTTAATGTTTATTTATTTTTGAGAGAGAGACACACACAGTGTGAGTGGGGGATGGTCAAAGAGAGAGGGAGATACAGAATCCCAAACAGGCTTCAGGCTCCAAGCTGTCAGCACAGAGCCCGACGCGGGGCTCAAATCCAGGAACTGCGAGAACATGACCTGAGCTGAAGTCGGCTGCCTAACCGACTGAACCAGCCAGGTGCCCCAACCCTACAGTGAGTCTGACTGGCCTGACCTGAGAGGGTTTGGAACCATGGTTCACAGAAATGTGTGATTCAATGGGAGAGATTAGGAAACTTGCAACTTTTAGATTTGAATTTCCCTTAAACATTTGTCTTTTTAAATCTCATTCATAGTAGAAAATAAAAGCTAAGTGCTCAGATGTTGAGTGTAATAGAATTCAGGACACTGGAGAGCACTGTCATATTAAGTCCAGTTGCTAGGTAAACACATCTTATGCAAACCTCATTTAACAACAACCGCCACCACCAAACCCACACAAACACCTTCTCCTGTCAGCTGTTTCATTGAGGAGGAAACTGGAGCCTGGGAGCCATAGTGCTAGCAAGCCCATGTTTTTTACGACTGCAGATCTTGTGAATCAAGATTTTTTTCAACCTGTGCTACCAAAACAAAACACAGCAGGGAATATATGCAGAGTAACAGGTTCTACATCTATCACCCATAACTCCTTATTTCCAAATGTTTGTATTCATCAAACAACCTCCTTGTTTTCACGGATTCACCAAAAATGTTATGCATTTAACCTTATACAAAGCATTCTGAGTGTTAAAAAAAAACCTCCCTAATTTGTTTTATATATTATAACGCTGCTTAATCTTTGTACCCCGGGTGTTTGCAAGTATTTGACAAACAGCCTGAGCTTGATAAATGTTGGTTGAACCAAAATGGTAGCGAGCAGAATAAGAAGTGATGGATGGGTAAGAGGTAGTATTAATAACATTCAGAATAAGATTGCCAAAAGGCAGAAAAGAGAGCGAGAACGAGAATGAGAGAGAGCGAGAGATCTACCTTTCCCCTTCTCTGGATACCTGGCAAATAGGAGGGGGCTTGCTCCCAGGCAGGAACATTTTCTGTAACTCTCTTCTCCAACAGCAAATTCAAGTGCTCCAACAAATGTGTGTGCTGTAGGTGTGTGCAAGCTAATAAGCTGATTGTTGCTGGAGGTAAGGAAAATGGAAGAAGAGGGCTGAGATCCTTAAGATTTCAGTGAGAATAATTTACCAAAAAGGGGAGGGGGAGGAGTCACTAATGATGTGTTAAAATGCTACAGCCCCATCATGAAATATTCACAACTTCAAATACGCCTAATATTAAATATTAAAAGTCCTGGCATTTGTCCTCGAGACTCCCAGGGCTGATTTATGATCTGCCACAACCACAGACCTCATGATTCATAATGGGAGAGGTAAATGGTTACTTCTGGTGGGGGGACAGGAAGTCAGGCTGGGGTGGACAAGAAGGGCTGAGAAAGGAGGGCCTTTCTTTTTTAGGGAAAGAGTACCACTCAGGTCCCTGTTTCTCCAATCTGTGACTCTGCAGGAAAGGGCACAGGTATGGTCCTCCTTTCCGTTTTCTTGGGAATATTAGTGAGAATGAGAGATCTATACAGAGGAAGGTTACTGCTATATTTTGTGTTTCTTTATTGCATGCTTACAAGGCAAGTTTCCCCATTCTCAGAATAGATCATTAATTACTGATGCTCATTATAAAACAAAGATGTATTTTGCAAATGAGGGGCATCCTCTCTGAAGGCCCTGAAAATGTTACCTGGAGGGGATCTTTGGTGGCTCAGATGGTTAGGCATCTGATTTAAGCTCAGGTCATAATCTCAGTTTGTGAGTTTGAGCCTCACATTGGGCTCTCTGCTGTCAGCACAGAACCTGCTTCAGATTTTCTGTCCTTCTCTCTCTGCCCCTCCCCCACCCATTCTCTAAACCCACAAACTAACTTAAAAAAAGAAGGTTACTTAGAGAATAGGAAGTGAGGCAGTGGGGGTGGGGAGGGAGACAATGGCTGGAGGCAAACACACCTGGGTTTTAATTCTCACATTCTCTCTTTCTAGATGTGTGGTCTTGGGGAAGTCACTTCACCTCATTGGGTCTCAGTTTTCTCATTAATAGAATGGAAGTGACAGTAAGGTCAACTCCACAGAGCTGACCATAAGAATAAATTGAAGTAGTGGAGGGTAAGGCTCATGGCTCAGGCAGACAGACAATCCTCAAGAAATTTCTTCCTCTTTCCCTTCCATTCCAAACCAGCACTCAGTTCTGATAAATGCTGGCACATAACTTTAGGGACACTGGATAAGTAATAGCCTTCTTACTGGACCTTACCTTCCCCATCTGCAAAATGGAAAGCTGGAGTAGATGTTCATCTATTCTGAGTGCCAGTGAGAGTCATTTATTTACACAGCTTTTCTGAATCTCAAAATCTATTTTCCTGACATTGTTTCAGCCTCAGCTTGATCACTCTTAGCAATTGGGCTGGGTGTCTCCAGTAAGATTTCCATCAATGCCCTGGCTATGGACTTTATTGACTCCAATTTCCTATTTTGCTGGCTCAGCCAACTCTCCACTATTTGCAACCAAGCATTTCCTTCAAGAATTCCAAGCTTGCACAATGCATGTGAGCTTCTGATAGCCAGACCTAAGGATTAACCCCTTCCTTGGAATGAGTCCTTTCCACAATTTCCTTGGGTGAGTCCTTTCAGCAACCCTGCCTCCGCATACCCAGAGCAGCAGGGCTGTCAGAATGGCTCTCCAGGGATACAGGTTTACGTGATCTATGATCACCCATGCTCCCTTATTCTGATCACTACCAAAGCTCCTTGAATGAGGAGGCTGCAATCATCTTGCTTAGTGTTGCATCTGGAACCCGCTGCACTACCTGGTACGTAAATAAACAAGGGGGGCACATTTCACTACAGTAACACAGATGCCAACGGGATAAACCATTTCTCTTAAATTTGACTGTTTTCCCCCTAAACTGAAAACTTTTTGACTTAGAGAAATCTTTCTGTAACCATATTCATATCCTAGCAATTAGTATCATGCTTGTGGAAGAGTAGGCAGCTCATCTGCTGAATGAATGAATGAATGAATGAATTTAGAAATATATTGTAGTTTTCATGAATTCAGGCTGAATTCATTTAGAATAATGATGGCCGCTGAAAGCTAGAAGAAAGTTTCTTATATGCAGGACAGGTATTTGCCAAGGAAATGGAAAATATAAACATGAGTGTTGATGAAATGTTGAAAATAGAATTCTATTTCACATCAGAGCAGAAACAGCTCTTAAAGATCAGCTAGGTCACAGGTTCTCTGCTTCATGTTTCTCAAGGAACAAATGCAAGCTCAGAGAGTGAAGACATGTGGCCAAATCAAGACATGTGGACGAGTTTTGGGGCCAGTCAGAATTGGAACCCAGGACTCCTAGCCACTAATGTAGCATCCTTCCTGCTGCATCCACGATCTACATGCTTCAATACACCTGGCAATATTTGCCAGGATATTTTTTCCTTTTTATTTCTGTGCCATCTCTGAATTGCCTATAATGAGATTCTATTACATTTACAAAAAGGGATTTAAATATACTTTTTAAGTGTTTATTACTTATTTTGAGAGAGAGAGAGAGAAAGAGAGAGAGAATGAATCCCAAGAAGGCCCCATACTGTTGGTGCAGAGCCCATCTCAAGGCTCAAACTCATGACCCATGAGATCATAACCCATGACATCATGACCTGAGCTAAAATCAAGAGTCAGATGTGTGGCTGACTAAGCCACCCAGGCACCCTGGAGTTATTTTTTTAAAATATAATTAATCTAAGATAATCTTAAAAGATTTAAAACATATATTTATATGTGAATGATAATGCAGACCTTTAAAAAGTTTAATCTCTTCATTAAAGTGGTTCCCATTAAGGAATTCAGTTACTTGGATTTTCCTCACACTAGTTACTGAAACTCTGTATTATCAGCTACATATGAGTTGCACTGGTATTAACATACTTACTCTTCCTGTTTCCTAAGTCTCATTTATTCAGGTCTCATTTTATGTTACCTACATTCTTACTCTATAAACACTTGGGTAAAAACACCAGAATTCCTCAATTGTGAGCAATCTTGAGTTTATCTTGGCTCTTCAAAACTACCACCAATGGACACTGCCTTCATGTTAATCATATAAGACCACTATGCCGGTAAAGTAGTTCAGAGCATGGGCCCTGGAATCATCTTGTTTTGGATTCAAATCCTGGATCTGCCACTTAGAATTTGCATGACCTTGCTCACATGGCTTCACCTCTCTGCATCTGTTTCCTAATCCATAACGACACTGCTATCACCTGCTGGAAAGGTCAGTGGAGTATCTTCAAAGTCTGCAGTACAATCTTTGGCGCACCTCATGCTGAAAACATTGTGGATGTTTGAGTCTTTGTAATTCTTGTTCCAGGATAGGAAGGTGCCAATTTAACATCTTGTTTTGGTTGAAAGAAAAAGTGCTATCTAGATGAAGGATGGTCCCAAGTTCAAGGTATGCCCTTTGCAAAGCCAAGACGATCTAGATCTATTTCTTGATCTGTAAATTTGAGGCTGTTTGAATGAAAGCAGTTTGGATGAAATAATCTCCAAAGCTGGTTACAGTATTTTCAGAACCAGCAACACCTGTTGCCTTTGATTTTGCTCCTCCTACTGAAGGACACACAGGCATGGACAAGGGTAGCAGCCAGATGGTGCTGCCCCCTCTTTCCTCCACAGCTCAGCAAAGCTCATCACCTGCGCGTGACAGGGAGATGAGTGCAAAGCCTTCTTCCCAAGCCTGCCTGCTGTCCAGCTCCCCCCACCCCCGCCCTTGTCAAACTCTTACGATTCCATTTTCACTTGCTTCCAACTCAGCCATCACTTATCATCACAGGCCAGGGACGCTGGCTGCTGTTCACTTTCCTATTTATTCTTCTTGTCATTGTGGCTTAGAAAGACATCTCCCTGGGTCCCCAAAGCAGTAAGGATGCATGGCATCCTTTCTTGTTCTGACTCCAAGAAGGGGCCACCTTGGGCCTCTTCACTTCTATCCCTGTGTCTCTGGAGCCCAGCTCAGGGCCAGGCATGTGGTGAGAGAGGCTTGGGCTGAGCACAGCATTAATGGGGGGGGGGGTTGCTTCACAGTAGGAGTGGTGGAAGACACTTGCTACATGTCACTGCATATCATCTCACAGGTCACACCCTTGACTAGTGGGAGGAAGGTAATAGTGTCCTCATTGTAAAATAAGGAAACAAAAGTTTGGACTCAACTAGTCATTGGCCCGAGGTCACGGAATCAGGTCTTCAAAACTCATGCTCTTTCACACAATCACAAATATCATAACAATAAACATGACCACCAGGATAAGAGAAAGGACAGCTGCCTCGAATGTGACAATTATCAGTTGCCAGACAACAAGCATTAGGAAGAAGAGGAATCTCTAATTCATCCACAGTGAAATTAGCATCCTGCTGATTTCTAAAATCCTGCTATAAGTCAAGATTAAAAATCACTCTTCCAGATATCCTGTGTAAATGTAAATATTTTATGTGTGGATTGCACTAAATCCATAATGTCTATGTAATGAAGGCTACTTGGGTTGATTTCCTACCAGCAGGGATAATCCACAGGGGAGGCATCATACCTTCTAACTAAGTATCTACTATGGGCTGACCTTACCGAATTACCTTTGGCATCCTTATTGGCAGAACGATGTTACTGGTTCCACCTTAAATACTATGAGGTTGAGGGCTATAGAGGGTAAGTAAACTGCCCAGCATTGTTGAACATCCAAGCCCAGTCTGACTCCTTGCCAAGCTATGTGATAGCTCTCTGAGGATGTGCTTGGAGAGAGTGCGGAAAAAGCATGGGAACAGGAGATTGGGGGGAAGGAAAATGTAGCCTGTGCCAGACTGTATCACTGGTGTCCAGTCTTCATTTCGCATAGTAGTATACATTCACGTCCTTGCCATGGCTGACTGTCGGAACAGAGAGTTCTTCCCTAGCCTTTGTCTTTGGGCTTAGTATGTTACTTGCCTTTTGGTCAATGGAATGGTGGCAAACATGATGTGAACACAGGCTTGAAATGTGCTGGGTGGCTGGGCTTGCTCTCTTGCATTACTGTCTCTTGCCATGAGAACACCATGCTCTAGGGATACCTAGGGGGTTCAGTTGATTAAGCATCTGACTTCAGCTCAGGTGATGATCTCACAGTTTATGAGTTTGAGACCCACATCGGGCTCTGTGCTGACAGCCCAGAGCCTGGAGCCTGCTTCTGATTTTATGTCTCTCTCTCTCTCTCTCTCTCTCTGCCCCTCCCTTGCTCATGCTCTATTTCTCTTTGTCTCTCAAAAATAATAAACGTTGAAAAACAATTTTTAAAAAGCCATGCTCTAAGTAGTGGCTGGTGCAAGAATGAGGGGCATGTGGAACAGAGCAGAGACAACAGTGCAGCTGGTCCTGGCTAGATTGGTCCCCCCAGATGTGAAACAAAGGGAGGAAATGCTTACAGTTGTTGACAATAAAACATTGTGGCTGTTTGTCATTCAGCATTACTATAGCAGAAGTGGATGCACCTCCAACCTGAATTCACCCCCCTTCTATAAATAATGGTCCCGCTTTCTTCCCAAACCAGAAACCTTAGAAAAATCTCTGACTTGGCTCTATTTTTTCACCCTCAACATCTACATAGCACCTGAATCCCAAAGAAGCAACCTCTTTATTGTCACTCAGACCCATCTATTCCCAGCTTGCCTACTGTCACTGCCCTGGGGCAGGCTGTGCACATTGCCTATGTGTACTGTTGATAAAGTCTCATCACTGCTGATACGCGTTCAGTGTTCCACCATCAATCTGAGTGAAGGCCAGTTATCTTTTCAAAGAGCAGCTAAATCTGTGGCTCATCCCCTATGGTGTTGGTGACTTCCAGTAGCTTTGAGGACAGAGTTCACATATCCCAGTCTAGCATCCAAAGCCCTTCATGACTGTCCCCAGCCAAGTATCCCAGCCTTATTATGAAGTGCTCTCCCTCGTACCTTTCCTGCCCTCATGTCCTGTTAGGTTTGCTGATGATAACGGGGCCATCCCAGACCCACCTGCAGACCAGGGTCTGCTTCTTCCAGCAGGTCTGCCCTGAACCCACTCCTTGAGAAGAACAGAGGCTGAGAATTGGAGAGAGACCTGTTCAACAGCAGAGATACCACGGAGGGAGAGGGGAACAGGGGGTGAAGAGAAAATTAAGTGTCCAAATGATTATTTAGCAAAGGAATGAAATCATTTGGACAGTTTTTAATGTAAGCAGCACCAGCAGGGAATATATTTTACATGCCGACCTCTCTGCAACCTTGCGCAAATCATTCTGTTTTTGTAGACCACAGTTCTCCCATCTGTAAAGTGAGTGGCTAATACATGGGGATCCCCAAACGCCCTTCCAAACCTTGTTCACATCCCAGTCCTTGATTCTTCTTATAACACACTCTGGTCTTGTCTCTTGCAGCAGGCATTGTGGGGAGGGTTGGGAGGTGGAGAACAGAGGTTTGGGAAGCAGAAAAGCATAGCTGGAGTGAAATAGCAAGAGAAGAGGATTTGGATCTTTATAAAGTGAGAGACCCTTCTCTAGAGGTCTGCTCAGCCAACTGTGCTGTGTGGCCTAGGGCAGGTCCCCTTCCTCCCTGGGACTCAGTCCTTCTATTTACCCTGTGAAGGATGGTCCAGATGACATGCATTTGAGACATATTTGGATGCCTGCATTAAACCTGCCAGCCCCTCATTGCCATTCATCATCACACCTCTGAGCACAGGAAGAAAAAAGAGAGGCCAAGGGGTTGGCGATCAGGCCTGATAGAGATCAGAGTCCCTCATCAAGGCGACATGGGGGCTAATTGGCACTGACTCACCTCATGTGAGCAGCCAGTGCAGAATGACCTGGGCTCTGAAAAGCCGTGAGCTGGGTCACACCAGGGGTCCTACCTTGCGGTCACAGCTGGGGTGAGCCCTGTGAACCACATGCACAATTTTCTCTAATTAGTGTCTGGGGGGAAAAGCATGTAGATAAGAAACTCTCTTAAAATTATGGCTGATTGAGGATAGAGGGTGACAAAGAACTCTTACCAGCAGCCTGGCACACACACAGATCTCCAAAGACCAGGAAGGATCAGGGGATTCCTAACTTGAACGCCCAGAGCTGGGCCTGCTGGTGAAGGGCTGTCCTTCCCCACTACTGCCCCTGCCCTCGCCCTGGTGCTTGTGTCACCCACACTTCTCAAGTCAAGCCAGCAGGGGTCAGGGGCCAAGGGTAACAAGCTGGAGAGAGGAAAGTGACATCAGCACAGGAATTAAAGTTCTGGGGCTGAATCCTCAGCTCGCTACACACAGACCAAGTGGCCTGGATGAGTTGCTGTGTTACTCTGGGCTTCACTTTACTCATCAGAAAATAGACATCTTAACCCCAATTTTATTTTTTTTTAATATTTTTTTAATGTTTATTTTTGAGAGACAGAGAGAGAGCATGTGCATGCTTGCAAGTGGGGGAGGGGCAGAGAGAGAGGAAACAAGCATCTGAAAGCAGGCTTCATGCTGATAGCACAGAGCCTGATGCGGGGCTCAAACCCACAAACCCTGAAATCATGACCTGAGCTGAAGTTGGATGCTTAACATATTGAGCCACAGAGGTACCTCAGTTAAAGCTAATTGTTAAAAGTGTCACAGAAGCACCTGGGCGGCTTAGTCGGTTGGGTGTCTGACTTCAGCTCAGGTCACAATTATGCAGTTGGTGGGTTTGATCCCCTTGTCGGGGTCTGTGCCAACAGCTCAGAGGCTGGAGCCTGCTTCCGATTCTGTGTCTCCCTCTCTCTGCCCCTCTCCCACTCGCATTCTGTCTCTCTCTGTCTCTCAAAACTAAATAAAAAATGTTTAAAAATAAATAAATAAAAGTATCACAGGGATTGGAGATAGCATGTTGAAGACAATAACCACATCAGTAGACGTGCAGGCAGCATTCAGTAAGTGTGAGTTGTTACCATTTTCTGTTGTTGGTATTACGGACAGCATGGCCTCCACGGTGCCCCCACCCCCAGGCTGCACCTCCTCTCTGGCTTGGTGCCCTTGCCCTTCTCTGCAGCAGCAGCCTTCCTCCCAGACTTCCGGCTGTGTGGACTCCTCCCCTTCTCCTCCTCACATGGTCCTTGCCTCATCTCTGGTCCAGATCTTACTTCTTCCAACAATTTTTCATTCTGAGGACCATTCCTCTGTGTCTGGTACAGGTGGGATCACAACACAGAGACAAATCCATCCAGTTCTCTTGTCACAAGCAGCTGACACTGGGGTGTCACTGAGAAGAAAACACATCGCTACCACAAGGCGTATGGGCTGGGGAGGGGAGTGTGTGCAAAGGGCCACAGGGTCATAGCAAAGGGCATCAAACTCTGCCCCAAGGCCAAGGACATGCCAGCAAAGAGGGAGGCTAAAAATAACAAGAGAGGATATGGAGACGTCTAACTGCCAGTCAGTTTTGGAAGTTCTTTATGTACATTAACTCATGTCCCTCACAACAAGCTATGAAGCGACGTCTACTTTCAACCTCACCATATCGATGAGGAGAGTAAGGCCAGGAGGGGTTAGAGAGCTTGCTGGCCTGATGTCACAAAGCGATGAATACCAAGGCCAGGTCTGGAATCCAGCAGACAGTGCTGTTCATCCCAGGCTGCACCGCCTCTCTCCCAAGGGGAGGTGTAGGACTCTGCCGGACAGAGGAAAGGGTGGGGGCAAAGGAAGGTCATGATACAGAAAGCCCTTTTGTTCCTCGGATCTGCAGAGGCAGTGGGCTTAACAGGCCCTGAGGACCCGCTGCTCATTCCATAGGTGTGGGGAAAGAGCCTCTGGAAACCCCATTTTCCCTCTACAAAACGAGTCATTCCCAAATACTGAATCCAACCACTGTGCATGGAAAGAGGCCATTTAAGGCAGAGAAGACAGGCACGAAAGTCAGGACAGGGTTTGAGCTCTGCATTTGTCACCCAGTGGCTCCATGACAGCCCAATTTCCTGTCTCTGGCCAAGACTCCATTTCCTCAGTTCTTCAACGAGTTTGATCAGGCCTGTCCCTCCCACTGCACGACGTTCAGGACGCTTTATACCCAGTACAGGCTCCATAAGCACAGCCTGCTGTTGCTATGATTATTACGAGGGAATTGGCTGCCTTAATGTTCTTTCCTGCCCGCAGCTCTGATCTCAGACCCCTTGGCTGTAATTTGGGAAAAGGGAAAGGCTGAGAGTTGCTTATGGGTCCTGTTAAGCATGATGTTAAGCCTCACCTTCAATCCACCTGGCCACTCTGTGAAAGCAGGGGCTAATGTCCTGGTTTTATGGATGAGGAAACTGAAGCCCCCAGGGGTCAAATGATTAGCCTCTGGTTTTCAGAGCAAGAAAGTAACAGGATCAGGATTTGAATTCTGTTCTTCTATACTCTAGGAACCAGAGCTCCCGTGGCACTAGTTAACATGGGGGAATTCAGCATGATCCTGAGTGTCACTCAAAATGACCCACCTCGGTGGCTCTATCTGGCCACCTACCACACCACTATCGGAGCTTCTAGGATACAGATGAGATGACGCTATGTGGTTGTCAATACCTAGCCTCTCCCCACCACTCACCACGGTTCTGTTTCTCCACCAGCTGATGGGTGGCCTTGTCCAAGATCCTTCATCTCTCTGAGCTTCATCCTTCTTACCCAAAAGACAGGGACCATAAGCCCTGTCCTGCCCCATTCACAAGGATGCACTAAGGATAAAATATGCACTATTCTATTCAGGACACACAATAATTAATAATGCCATTGCTCCCTGCTTGCACAAAACCTGAACCAGCAAAGTGAAATATACAAAATAGATTAAGCAGAGGGTAATTATTCATTTTGCAAAAGAGTTCTTCGGTCTACAAAAGAGATGTACTGATGGGCTTTTTTTCCCCCAAACATCAGCTATCTTTGTGAGTTGAGAATCCAATCTCATTTATAAAATTAAAGCAAGAAAGAATAATGATTTTCCAGATGTGCACTGAGAACAATGCACACACACATGCATCCATGCCCTAAAGCAAGGTGGTCCAGACACCAGGAGGAGGGAGCCTTTGCCTCTGGCTAGTTGGGAACTGGGGGAAAACAAAGAGAACCAATGGACGGCATATGATGTCTGCACTCTGTTCAGAGGGGTCTCTTTCTCAGAGTGACCTCAGCCTCAGCTATATACAGGCAGATGGTCAGGGTCACAGTGAGCTTCCCTGGAAAACTACAGGACTGTCATTTCCAGCACTTCCATCTGGAATATTATACCATTTTACAGTGATGTGTATGTTCAGCTGAACCCAGCTCATTTCCACTTTGCGAACCACATTCCTGATTGTATTCAAACTCCAGGTCATTCTTGCCTCTCTTCTGTTTGATGGTTCTCTCTTTCCCTCTTCGCCTCTCTTCTCTGTTTCTCAGTGTTTGGCATTTTCTCCTGCCTCAGTTTCTCTCTTTGGTCTCTTCTTTTCCACCCTTGCCTTTCTCTCCATGTGTGCCTCTATATCCCTCACTGTCCTCCTTCCTGTAAGCCTCTTTCCTCTGTAGCTCTCTGCAGGGAAACGAACTTGAGTTTAAGTCAGACAGGTGCAGGTTAAGTTCCCAGACCCACTTCATCCACAGAAAAGAGAAAAAAAAAAAGTTGGTCTGCTTCAAGGGTTAATGTGATGATTACATAAGATGTGGTAAGTAAAGGTGCCTAAGCAAGGACTATATTCACATCCTATTACTTCCACTCCCCAACTTTTCTTCCTCTTTTCCTTGATTCTTCTGCCTGAATTTCCCACCCATTCTTCTCCCCCACCCATTCTTCTCCCTTTGCCCCTGGCTCACACCAGCACACACACCACAGCCCCTCCACCACCCTCTGCCCCAGGTCCCACCCCCTGCCCCAAGCAGCCCCCACATCCAGGCAATGAGTTAGTTCCTGAACAGCACAGGCTCTCATAACTAAAGCGCACATTCTTTCACAAAATATTTTTACGGTACATTTACTGGCAAATGACAGAAAATCATCATGAATCATTAAAATTAAGCAACGTGTGTCCAAGGGGCCTGCACCAGACTTCACTAAGGAGTCAGGCTTTGCTAGTAAGTCCATTTATGACCATTTGGAAGATTGCAGCAGACCATTCCTACTGTACAGGATGAGGCCGTCTGACCTCGCCTGACCTGTGTAGAGCATCTTGAATTCCCGGATGCCCTATCCTGAGGGACAGTCTTGGTGTGATCAACATAAAATCCACACACCTCAACCACCCCTGTTGTCTGACAGAAACCCACCTATTGACATTTCAATTAAAATACTATGGCAAATCATGAGAGACCTTAGAATACTGGAAACAAACTGAGGGCTGAAAGGAGAGGGGAAAAGGGAAGGGGGTGATAGTCATGGAGAAGGGCACTTGTGGGGAAGAGCACTGGCTGTTATATGGAAACCAACTTGATGATAAACTATAAATAAAAAAATACCATTTAACAAAAAGTAACCAAAAGGCTGGGACCCACCCCCCACATACTTACTCTACGTTTTCAGACCTTTAATTATCTACACTGAAATTATCTCTCCCACCTCAAAGAGAAAGGGCAGTGTAGTATTCAATGACACCAATAACTGGGAAAGGCTAGTGCTTTTGCTAAGTGCCATGTTTTAAATGGTTTTGTGGAGGCCCCTTCTTCTCAGAAATCTGTCACCACGCCTTCCATTCCAGCCTGATTAAGACTTTTGTGGGTTAAGCACTGTCAACGCTAGGGGTTCTTTTTGCCCCTGATTCAATAATTCCCATTTATTGGACACATATAGTTGCTATATTATGTAGCGGGTACTTTGTACTGATTACAATCATCACAATAACGCAGCAAAGGTGAATACATTTTCCTCTGAGGAAAAAGAGCAGGAAATTAAAGCTTGGGGAAAATTAAGCAATTTGCTCCAAACCGCACCAACAGTTATAGTCAGAGACATGATTTTAACCCAGATCTGCCTGCCTTCGGTGCTTCCACATTTTTCCATTTTTCTCTGACTGCCTCTCTAAAAACAAAACAGCCCACACAGGGAGCAGCCTGATTTTGAGCAAACAGAGGTGGTGGCAGTGTCTCATCTCCCTCCCTGGTGACTGACTCAGTCTTGGTTCTCAGTCAATGTTTGTGAAAGAAAGACATCAAAGAAACTGACAGGGGACTTGCCATACCCCAGAGGTCCTGCACTGAAATGCCTCTGCAAGAATGCGTGGACCAGATCATAAGCCTGGAAGACAGACCTGAAAAACCGCTGCCAGAAGCTGATACCGCCTTCAGATGTTATAAAAGACTTCTGAAGACACTGACCCAAGTTGTAGCTGGAGGCCCACATTCCAAGAATAAAATATTTGACTCCTTACATTGTTCTCAAGAGATGGTGAAATCAAGCTTCAGCATGGGGTCAGGAGACCTCTACTGTGTCACAAACTTCCTGAGTGACTTGAGCCAGGTCCTGACCCTCCCTGAACCCTAAAACCTCATTGCTACAGAAAGAGAGGGTTGTACTGGATGGTCTGCAAAGTTCCTCCTGGCCTGGGCCTCTTTGCTCTTTGAACCCCCAACTGGCCCCTGAAAGATACTCTTCAAAGGTTTCTCAGGAGGAGGGTTAGAGCAGACACTGTCATGGGTTAATACTTTCCACTTCCAAGTTTAAAGGGTACTTGGGGCTGTGCAATGCAGAGTTGACACCCACGGATGAGGGTCTCTTTTAGATTTTGTGCCCGAGCATCCTTACTCACCTCCCTGAGTCCCAGCCCTGCTCAGCACAGGGCTCAGAAAGCTCTGCTCAGCCCCCACTTGGGGTGCATGTTTGCGCCACTGGCTCACTTCTCCTATCATCCTAGATCACTAATACCTGTTATTGTCTGAATGTTTGTGCCCCCTCCCCCCCAAATTCATATACTGAAGCTCCTAACACCAATATGATGGTATTTGGAGGCGATGTCTTTGGAAACTAATCAGTGTTAGATGAGGTGGGGCCCTTGTGATGTGATGATAAGAAGCAGAGGAGAGACAGATTTCCCTCTTTCTACATGCACACATGCACACACATGCACGCGCGCATGCACACATGTGCACACAGAAGAAAGGTCATGTGAGGACACAGAGAGCAAACAAGAGGTCAGTCTTCTGAAAGCAGGAAGAACACTCTCAGCAGGAGTCAATTCAGTGGTGTCTTGATACTGAACTTCCCAGCCTCCATAGCTGTGAGAAATAAGATTATGTTGCTCATGCCACCCATCTATGATATTTTGTTACAACAGCCCAAACCGACTAAGACAGTGTCATCCTCTCCTGAGTCTTTAGAGACAGTGTGAAAACTGGTCCTGGATCGCATCCACACGTGGGGGACATAGCATGGGATTCCTCACTTCTGATGTCAAAGCTTGAAACCAGTTTGTTAGAAAACTCGAAGGGGCAGAGACGGTACTTTCTTTTGCTCACTATCCCCAACACTGGGCACGATGCCTGGCATATAATTGGTGCTCACTGAATCACTGCAGTGAATGAGATCCAACATCATGATTCCAGTAACTTCTTCCCACCACCATGGCTACCAGCCTGACCAAAGCCATCATCACCTCTGGCCTGGATCATCAATCATATCAATCTTCCAAGCCTCCCTCCCTGCCCTCCCGATACCACTCTTTCCTGTGTCCCTATGGATTTTTCTCAATGGTTTGGCCAGAGTAATCCTTCTATCCAGAAGGTAAGTTAGATGACATCAGTCTTCGGTCAGAATGCTCCTGTGGCTTCTCACTGAGTTGAGGTTGAAAGCCAAGGTTCTTACGATGTCCTATAAGGCTCTGACCCTCTGATCCCGCTCTGATCCCAGTTCCTAATACTCAGCTAGTGTTCAGTGAAGCCCAGAAACATTCTCCTACCTGATCTTCATCAAATATGCAAGGCGAACTCTGCTTCCAGAGCTTTTGGACCAGCCGTTCCCTCCACCTGGCCTGCACTTTACCCCCAGCATCCACAAAAACATGCTTTGCTCCCCCATCTCTCCAGTCATGCCTACCTTGAACACCCTACTTAAATTTGCAACCACCTTTCTCCTCCTCATTCACAGCCCACTCTTCCTGGAGCCACTTTATAAAAAAATATCGTCTTCCAACATAGGATCCAATTTATTTGTTATATTACATATATTCTAATTATCCGTTTGCCTCCTGCCCCACTTGAATGTGAGCTCCATGATGGTAACAATTTTTGTCTATTCTGCTCATTCTGTCAGTGTCTGACATCCTGCCTGAATTAGATAATTGAGAAATAAATACCAGTTGAATATTAAATAAACAACTACATGAATAAATGAATAAATGCCAAACACAGTTATTTAACTCAGATGTCAATGTATTAAATCAATCTACTGGACGAAGGGTTGGCAAATTGTTTTCTGGAAAGGGCCAGCTGGTAAATATTTTAGGTTTTGCAAGCCACAGAATCCTGACTTTTCAACTGTAGAGAAGTTGACTGTAGAAAACAGTCATAAAACCTGTAAATGTGTAAAAAATATGTAAACTAAAAAACATGGCTGTGTTTCAATAAAACTTTATTTATGAAAAACAGCAGTTGTCCTGTGGGCTGCAGTTTTGCCGACTGCTGCACTAGGCTGTCTATCAGGTCAGGTACTGGGTCTCGTTTTGTTCTCTGTGAATCCCAGTCAATAGCACAGCACCTAGCACAGCACTGACACTCAATAAATAATTTCAATTAAATGATGCATATATTAAATATAGTTCCAGTCTTCACTCTCTGTCACAGCACTGTCCATGTGAAGTTGCTACATTGTTAATGTTCTACACCTACAATCTCCAATTTGACAGCTGCTAGCCTATGACTATTGAGCACTTGAAATAGATGTGAATTAATTTACTCTTTAATTTAAATAGCCACATATGGCTAAAGGGTACCATATTGGACAGTACAGCTCTATCACAAACATTGGTTTGCTACATGATCCAGTTCTAGTCTCTCCCCTTCTAGGAAGACTTACCTGACTGCTAAGTCTCATCGTAACTGTCCTTTTTTCTTTATTAATCCTACAATTCTCATTTCATTCAATTTATGTTTTGACCACAGCTACAACCATACTTAATGTTCACTGAGCTTTGTGTACCAGGCATTGTGCTAAGAGCATAATATGTTTTATCTAGTTTAATGCTGGGCAGAGCCAGAGCACTGGCTTTCAATGAAGATTTTCAATACACATTCAAAGTTGGAGAGCACTCAGAGAAAATCTAATGAATAGCTGATCCTTGAACAACGTGAGAGACAAGGGTGCTGGACTCCAGGTACACTGAAAATCAGTGTATAGTTTTTGACTCCCCCAAAGCTTGTTTACTAACAGCCTACTATTGACTGGAAAGCCTTACTGATAATATAAATGGTAGATTGATATTTATTGTGCCTACTATATGTTTTATATGCTGTATTCTTATAATAAAGTAGAGAAAAGAAAATGTTATTAAAAAATCATAAGAAAGAGGAAATACATTTACAGCACCATATTGTTTCTTGAAAAATATCTGCATGTAAGAGGACCTCCACAATTCAAACCCTTTGTTGTTCAAGGACTCAACTATAATTTCCTTTTATATTATAAATAGAGAAACTAAGACCCAGAGAGCAAACTGACATGTCAAAGGTCACACCATTACTCAAAATTGCAAATCTAGTAGTGAAGACCCTGAAATTGGTCTCCACATGCAAAATTCTTTTTTTATTCACTCATTCCATCATTCATTATTAAACACTGGCAGTAAACTAGACAATAAATGGGCTGGGCTTGGAGGTAAGCAGTAAATACCACAGCTACAGTCTCTGCCTTTATGTATCATACAGTCTCTTGGATAGCTAGGAATTGAACACAGAACTGCACAAATAAACATATAAATAGAAGTTGTTATTCTATACTGATCAGTGGCTAAGAGGACACACTTATCCTGAGAACAAACTGAGGGCTGAAGAGGGAGGGGGGAAGGGCAAAGGGGGGTGATGGTCATGGAGAGGGGCACTTGTGGATAAGAGCACTGAGTGTTATATGGAAACCAACTTGGTAATAAACTATTAATAAAAAAAAAAAAGAGGGTACACTCTGAAGCCTGATTTCTAGGATTCCAATCCGGACTCCACCACTTGTTAGATGTGTGACTTTGGGAAAATCCATTAATCTATATGATTCAGTTTCCTTGTCTGTAAATAATAATAGGGTATCACACCAATTCTACGACACACAGCTTTCCATATTTCCATACTGTTGAAATGACGGCTTGTGTGTTATTAGTATCCTAATGGTAATTATTGGCAGCCTTTTTCTCTTAGTAGAATGTGAAATATTGGCACATATATCTGACTGCATCTTGCTTCGGTTAAAATATGATTTTGTCTATTTCCTAGGGCAATTAAGGGGATTAAATGAGATAATATATGTGGAGTACTTAGAAGAGAGCCTGATACCTCCTTGAGTATGAGACATTTAAGCTGAAACATGAAAGATATGGAGGAGGGAAGAAAGGGAAGAATGAGACTCATGAGGAGCAAGGGTGGGTGGAGAGCAGACTGCTGTGTACAGAGGTAAGAGCACCTGCAAAAAATAAGCCTCTCTTTGCTGGAAATGACTCACCACTAACCAGCAGGGAACACTTCACAACATGGCTCTGTATCCAAAGAACACTCCCAACCCCAATCTCTAAATTTACCATTATATTCTTTTCCCACATTTTTTTTGTTTATTGATAGTTCATTGGTCATAAAGTACTACAGATATATTTTTAAATTTCTGAAAGATTTTGAATAGCAGGATGGTTACCATTTATAGAGATACCAATATATTTTTGTAATACACTTGCTGAATAAAATCAAATATAGTCTCTAATTTATTTTTTATAGTCTCTAATTTAAATGCCACTAAATTATATTTTTGAGGATGAATCTCATCTTAAAGGCTGAGAGCACCCCTTCTTTCCAGCACATTCACCAAAGAGGTAAGAATCAGAGATTCCTCCATTTATCTTCCTATTAGCAACTTCATCAGAAGACACATCAGATCTATCATATCCTCTCTTTCTTTCAAATTCAGAAGCAAAGGTTACCTTGGACCTTCAGAATGGCTGGCAAGCTCCCAATAAGAAAATATTTTTCATTCTCTTTTGCAGCCCATTCTAACCTTCTTGTTTTTCCAAATTTTTGAACAGTCAGTCCTGTTGCTTTCTGTTGTGGGCTTTCTGAAATTTTATGACCTCATCTTTGACACAGATTGTCCTTCTTCAAAGGACCTCCACCCTCCTCTACAGCATAACATTTTACAACACCTCTAGACCAAATAGAGCAAGACTCCCAAATAAGAGACAAAAAATGGTTTCCCTACAACCCACAAATGCTTCCACAGTTCCATTTCTCAGTTCTGCATTTCTCCCTTGTCCCCAGTCCAACCGGGTCCTTTTATTTTTTTCAAGTCAGCTTATTCTGTAAATTCTTTGTCCAGAGGATTCATGCCTACCTCTGAGAATTCTCTGCAAATACCTATCAAAGAGAGTATGCCAGAATGCCTCTCTCTTCTCAATGCTAAGCAAACGTCTCAAACACTGACTCTTCAAATAGTAGCTTCTTATTCAATGTGGGTCCAAATCCCAGCTGTGATGCTTAATAAATATATGACCTTAGGAATTTCATTCAACTATTTTAAGACATAGCTTCTTGTATGAAAAAGTGAAGCATCAATAACTACACATAAGTATTGTTATGAAGCCCAAAATAGTGGTAGAAAGCTCCAACAATTATTCTTCGTACACAATAAGTGCACAGTAAATTGCAGAAGTCATTACCATTGCCCCAGTATTCATGCAGTCCTTGATATCATACCCAAACTCCACTATGCCTCTCTTTACTGTAAGCTAGCTCTGGCAATTATCTAACACCTCCATCTATTATAGATAAATATGAACCTGCATCAAATGGATCAATTTGATGAGATAAATGGGATTTTATGGTTGGTATTCATTTCATGGTCTTTAAACAGAAAAAAATACCATGATTTGTTGTTGTTTCAATGGCTTTTGTTGGAAATGTTTTTTTTTTTTTTTTAAAGATTGATTTCATTATCTTGCATGTCTTAATAATGAGGCATGGAGTTCAGTAACTGACAATCAGTTTAGATGAGTTTTGTTTAATACAGGTTTTGGTATAGCTCTAGACCAAGGCATGGTGGCATAGAGAGCATTATGAATTCTGTGAATAAGGGTGACTCACTTCATGGAAGACTGATTTCCTTCATTGAGGCCCATGAGACTAACAGCATAGTTGGACACACTAATCCTAAATGGTTAAAGGATAGAGCTTACTTTATTTGAGTTCAATAAAGACTAGTGGTACCCACCTCAGAGGAGGTTACTTTCAGAAGAGAGCTGTGCCAGGTAAAATTCTTCAGCAAAAACAGCCAAAAGGTTATTTTCAGCACCCAGAGAGCTATCCATGGTCCTGATACCAAAACCATACACCAAACCCACTGACCAACCCCTGACATTTCATTAAATGAAACTTCCTTTTCATTCATTCATTCATTCATTCATTAATTTAAAAAAAAAAGATGTTTTAATGTGGGAACTGTTTCCGTTAGCTATAGCAATAAACAAGATGAGCATTGGACAAGTTTTAATAAAACTACGTTCTTATAAAACAAATCTCTCTGTTCTGCCAGAAAGTTGGCTCTCTGTAGATAAATCTCAGCTTATTTAGCTGTGCATCTCACCTGTGCACTAACTCACTTAAATGCTACATATCTGGTGCCTAGAAACCCCCATACTACAATCTCCTTCAAAGCAGGGACACTATCCATCTCTGTGAATTCTTAAATTTACAACTTCATAAAGTCCTTGTGTCCCATTAAACTTTATCAATACAGGGCTTAGTAAATAACAAGATTAACCTATAAACATTAGAAATATTTAATACCATATAAGACACATATACGACATAACTACACTCACTGTATTCTCATTTCATATCTTGCTGCAAATGAAAAGTGGCTGCTGAAGACATGGAAATAAACTGAATATGATGGTGAACATGACTGAAGTTTGTATCAATTGGAAAAGAAAATTCAATCTGCTTTAAATGCCACTTACAAATTGTTTCAATCATACTTATGCTCTAAGTTATTAGTGCTCAAAAGGTCATAGAAACATGAATTTTGAGCTGAGAAATATCTTAGGAATTATTCAGGGTTGTAATTCATATCTTGCCACTAATTTATTAAGTGACACTGGGCAACTTGCTTAGCCTCAGTAGCCTTTGGTCTCATCATTAGATCAGACTAGATGATCACTAGGGATCTTTCTTTCATTAAAAGTTGTTTCCACTAATTTCTTTGTTGAAGAATGAATACAAAGTTCACAAAATATGCCATACTCGAGGTGAGATGACATATTTGTGGCCGAGCTGACTCTAGGGCTAAAAGTCTGCAACTTCATTGCACCAGTTTAGGAGGACTAATGAAAGGCCATCAGACAGGAAAGTCCAGGTTATTCTAAGTTTCTTTGTTAGGTGGTCAGCCCCTAGAAGTCAGGGACAATATCTTAATTTCTTCTCAAATAATTTAACACAGTGCACAGTGCTGGATTAGAGGTGTCTGATGAAATACTTATTAAATTAATTGAAATATATATTGAATTAATTATACAAATGCACTAGGGACTGCATAACTGATTTTAAAATTAACAAAAGACACTATGTTTTCAGTGTCTACCATACATTAGGTACTGTGCAGGATGTATTGGAAATGTGATTTCTCATCTCATTCTCATAGTGCCCTGCCAAATAGGTCTTACTTTCATTTTTACATATTTAAAAAATAAGGCTTGGATATATTAAATGGCTTTCCCATAGCCCGGTAAGCACAGAAGCAGAGATTTGAACCTGGTCTGACTTGAAAGGATATTCCAATTCTACTCTGGTTAACTAAATGCCTGAATGAATAAATAAAGAGGTGAATGAGTTAGTGACTAAAGGCATTAGTGTTCTGCTGTTACTTGCTTCACGTGGTTTGAAGCCATACTTTCAAAGATTTTATATGGAATTTAGCATGATACCACACATATGCAGAACTTTAATAAAGCTGTTTCACCACAGGATTTAGCCATAATGATATTCTGAAGATTCAAAGCCTGATCATTTAAACTGTCTGGTGCTACACTGTATAGGACTATAGCAAGTAGTTCTTGAGTAATCACTTCTGTCTTCTGAAAGATGAAGTATAATGGTAGCCTATTCTGTAAAGGAGCATAACACCACCCTCTGGCGACATTTTCAGGCCTTCTCTAAACCTTCACTGAAGCCCTTCTTTGCCTTCGTCCTGTACTGGTTTGCTCTTATCCCCTTCACTGTTAGAAGGACCATGTTTAATGATTGGCTTTCCAAAGAGAATAAGCCATACTTGTGATAGTAACCAATTTTGATGGTATAAATACCTTCATCATACCCAATTTTCAAACTAGCTACAGGACATAACTGAACAAAGAGTTGGGAAGAGATAACAATCAAGTTGCATGAGTCTCCTGAGCTGTTACACAAGCCAGCACCAGCACACCATGTATCCAATTCCATATCAGCCCTGTGGGTGGTACTAATTGTTGAAATCCCTAGAAGAACACACTTGAGCTGGGCTATGGCACACAGCCAGGAAAACATGGCCAGGTTTAATCACACATCATGGCAATTAAATATACATATACATACATATATTTTTATTTTTATATGTCCCCACTTTTCTCCTTCTTTTGGCCAGTTTGGAAGAATGATACTTCTTACTGACACCTCCATGAAAGCTTTAAGGCATGATGATCAATAACTGGTCTGTATGACTTTGTTCAGCTCTACTTACAGAAGGAGGCAAAGCCACTTTTGACAAATTTAAGGACTGAATATGTACAGGGCTTGGAGGGTTAATTTTTCCATGACTTCCCCCATAATCTAATTCCTGATAGAAGGCAAATGAGGGGAGGCCCAGCTATTCTGTGAACAATAGATGTTTCCCAAAACAATCAGACACATGTAGAACGTAGTTTCCCTTTTTCTCATAAAGTCTTAGTAATTCCCTTAGTGGCTCTCAGAATATTCAGATCCTTATCTTTCTATGAGTTATCTTCATCTTACCTTTCCAACTTCTTTACCTGCCTCTCAGCTCTCCTCCTCCACTTCATATGCCGCACATTCTCTGGATGCCAGCTCAGCTATACTGCTTGCTGGTTTTCAGAATAAATCTATAATTTCTTCCTCTTGATTTCAATCATTAAAATCCCTTGTTAAAGGGCCCTTCCTACTCACACTCCCTACTGATTCTACAAGGTTCAGATAAAAGGTCACCCACTCCATGATATATCTCCTGAAATCTCCATCTAGAATACATTTCTCCCTTTTCTCCAGGCATGAGCTACTTTGTTAATGCCTGTTCTTGATTTATCCCACATTGTGTCTTTTATAATAGCTATATACGGGCATATTATTTTTATCCCTGTGAAACTGTGAAATCCATGAAGGCAGGAACATTGTCCAATTTGTCTGTGATTTCCCATAGCACTTAACACACAAGACTTATGAGTTGTGGAATTAAGAAAATCTTGGTTGAATTGAATCTAACAAATTGAAATCAATTTTTCAAAATGGGTGTGAGTCAAGCCCCATGAAAATATATTCAGGGATCTATGTTCCCATTTCCATTTCTTACCTGTACATAGTCCCATCTACTTATGTCTTGAGTAACTTGTAAGAGTAAGATTCTTTGCTGGACATTGGGGTGAGACGGATATAGGCGTAAATGAGATACAGTCCCTGGCTTTAAGGAGCTTACATTTTAGCAGGGAAGGCAAGTTTCAAAACAATAACTCAAGTTTTAATCAGATTTTTTTTGTCAATGGAGAATCTGATAATATGGTAAAAGAAGTCATCCATTCTACCAAGAAGAAAGGAGAGGTAATGAGTGAATAGGATATTACAAGGTCGATGATTAAAGAATGGTAGACACTCCAGGTAGAAGGAGGAGCCTGAACTCTAGTCAGAAGGTAAAGCTTGGCATGGGGCATTTGGGAGGACTATAGAGAAGATGAATAGGGTGGAGGATGGAAGGAGAGTGTTCTTGGGGATGTGGCTAAATGGGAGGATAAGGCCAGAGCCTTCTAGCCTGTCTGGCTGTGAGATGGTTCCCAGTGACCTAATTTCTCTAGAGCTGGACGATATTTAATCTGAGTTCATACGTAAGCGGATATGGAGGAAGAAATTAAATTTGGTGTATAAAATTGTTTCTCAGAGCACATAAATTTCCTTCCTCTCTTCCTTCCTTCCTTCCTGCCTTCCTTCTTTCCTTCCTTCCTTCATCCTTTCATGACTTTTTGTGTGCCAATTATATGTCAGCATTAGGCTAAGCTTGAAAGATACAGAGATAAACAAGACGCATGCTTCAAATCCTCCTTTCCCCACCCCCTAACAAAGCTTACAGTCTGGTGATAAACCCAGACAAGGAAAGAACAATGGCTGGGCACAGGGATCAGAACTACAACACAGGAAGTTCAGAGGCTACAAGAGCAGAAAGGAGGGCTCCTTAATTTGGTCAGGGGTTTGGGCTGAATGGAATGGAAATAACAACAAAAAAAAAAAACCCTGATGTCCCAGGAAAAGCAGGAGAAAGTTATTTCAAGAGGGAGGGAACAGCCAGTCAAAGGGAGGTACGCATGAGAGAGTATGGTGCCTTCAAGGAATTGGAGGTATCCGTGTACCTAGAGCCCAGGGTATGTGGCAAACAGAGGCAGAAAAATAAAGTGCCAGATGCAAGTATGGCTTTGTCACATAAATAAATTAACAAATATGGTAACTAAGACTCATACTGTTTGTGTAGAAAATGAGAAGACTATATGTGAGGGAGAATGTTCAGAGCCTTGGTCCACTGAGGGGAGTCCTCGGCTAGAAGCATCAACTGTAGCTGGTAGCTTTTTAGAAATGTGAGATCTTAAAGCTACAGTAGACCTACAGGGGCTCAAGAAACATTGGTTAAGAACTCAGTCTCCTGGGTTTGAATCCTGGCTCTCTATCTGCTGGCTGTATGACTTTGATCCTCTCATCTTTCTTCTCTGGCATCAATATTGTCAGTGATAAAGTTGAGAAGGTCAACACACTATATTCTTGTAGAATTTTCAGCTCTAGAGTATATGTGTGTGCATGTGTGTGTGCGCAATTCCAGGGGATATTGGAGGGAGAGCCCATCATTTCCCAAACTACCTAACATGTGCCTACTCTCTGGATGACCCACTGTTTGGAATTATGCCCTCAAGCTTACAGCTAACAGAAAAAATCATCAGAAACCATGACCTTGAGCCTGAAGGCAGTTCCACTGGGAAACCAGAAGGTCAGACTCTCAAGCACTCTGCTAGCTGGGGCTTCATGGAGGGAGACAAGGAAGGGGATATCTTCTGTTCTCTTCTACAATAATCTTGCCTGCTTTTTAAGGAAAAAAAGAAAAAGGGGAAAAAAAGAATGTACAGGACCAGATCCAGAGGCATATCATTCCACAAGGGCTTTCCTGGATGTGAGATGAGGATAATCAAGTGTGTGTATGTGTTGGAAGTAAAGAGGTACTACTTAGGGTGACAGTGCCTTAAAGCCTAAATGTTTTAATTAAGAGAAAGAAGATTCAGCTGTCTGGTCAAATGGTACACTAGAGCTGCATTGCATCTTCCAAATAGCTTCCCCAATAGTCCTATGTAAAAGCAGCAAAAATGTGTCTAAACACACTCCCAACTAAAGGATAAGAGGGGATGATGGTTAGGAAGCCAAGTCCTTGCCCAGCCCTGCACAGTTAGCCTGGAGAAGCCCTCTCTTCCCTCCTGAACTGTTGCTCCATGGAGCAGTGGAGGAGAACTGGGACAGACCAAGCACGCCTTTGACCTGGCCACTGAGAGCCCTCAGCTCTGCACAAAGGCTCCCCGTGGGCATCGTGCAATGGGCTTTCCAAGCAAGATGGCCAGGCTCTCATAAATGAAGAAAGAAATGAAGTTCCAGAGAGACTACATCAATGTAAGTCACAGGGAAGAGCACAGGACTGGGAGCAAGAAGGCTTCATGTCTAACTTGCTTTGGGACCTTGCCAACTCTCTTCTCTCTAACTTCTATTTCCCCATCTGTTGACATTAATAACTTATTGAACAAAAACTATGAAGAAGATATTATATATGTACTAATCATTTACTATATATAAGACATTGTCTCCTAGGTTTAAATATCATGTGTATGGTGCTGACTCATACTTTTCTATCTCCAGCTAAAACTTCTTTCTTTGAATTTGACTTTTGGATATCAACGCCTGTTTTCTATCTCTACTTGATGTTTATTAATCATCTTGAACTTATATCCAAAACAGTACCCTTAATCCTCCTCACCTCAATCTTGACTCTCCTACAGCATCCCCCAACTCAATGAAAGAGAAGTCCATTCATCCTTGTTCAGACTGAATGATTTGGAATCAGCTTTGACCCCTCTCTGCTTCTCACCTTTCATATCTAATAACAAGTAGTGTCAGATATACCCACTAAATATGTCCAGAATTTGACCATCTTTTCCTCACCCCTGTGGGCCAAGCCAGCCAACTCTTACCTACATTAGAATTGACAGTGCCCTTGAATGCCAAGTCAATTTGCCATGTGCCAGCCAGAGTATTTCTGTTAAAATACAGGCCATAATCTCATTCCTTTGGCTCATAATCCTCCCGTGACACATCAGCTCAGAGTAAAATCCTATGTCCTTCTCATCCTGTGAAAGTTCCTGCAACTGCCCCCACCCAATCTTCTGCTTTTCAAATTTGCCTCCGACTCCTCTCTCTCACTTCCATCCAACCACACCATCCTTCCTATTGAACCAATGGCAGCATTTCTGAACTCCTGCTGTAGCCTGCTGGCCCTTGTCATTGCCTCTGCCTAGAAGGCTGCTCTCCCTCCCCAGACAGTAACATGGCTTCCACCATCTTAGCCTCAGGGTGCCCACTCAAATGTCCTCTTCTCCGAGAAGCCTTCCCTGACCACTGCATATACTCCCAGCTCCACCCCCACTTCCGGCTTAGCATCCCATAGGCTGTGTGCTCTCCCCCAGCACATGTCATCACCAGACAGGGCACATGTATTTTCCTGTTTGATTGCTGTAACATGGGTCCAACAGGACTTTCTGCAGGGGTGGTAGTGCTCTACATCTGAGTTGTCCAAGAGGTAGCCAGTAGTCACATGTAGCTTGAAATATGGCTAATGTGACTGGGAAAATGAATGCTTACTTTATTTAATCCTACTTAATTTAAATTTAAATAGCCACATGTGTCTAGTGGCTACCTTGTTAGACAGTGCAGATTTAATGTATCCTTAGAATATAAACTTAATTAGGCCAGAAATCATGTCTATTTTGTTCACTACTATATCCTCAATGCCCAAGAAAGTATCTGCCCTGTGGAATGAATGAGTAAATGAATTTACAAGGGGCTTTTCGTGTATGATCTCATTGAATCCTAACAACAGTCTTATGGGTTAGATGCTGTTTTCATTCTCTGGTTCTAAGAGAAAGGAAGTGTCTTTCTAAAGAACACCCAGCTAGTTTGTTCCCTATGGCCAATATCTCCCCACTTAAGAACGTGGGGATCTATCTAACGTACAACATAGTGAACAGTGAGAGTGCTGTTTTGTATACTTGGAAGTTGCTACAAGGGTAGATCTTCAATGTTATCACCACAAAAAGAATGGTATGGGAAGTGACAGGGGTGTCAGTGAGTCTGAATGTGGCAATCATTTCCCAGTATGTATGTCCATTAGATCATTGTGTTGTTCACTTTAAACTTATACAGTGTGGGGCGCCTGGGTGGCTCAGTCAGTTGAGCGTCCGTCTTTGGCTCAGGTCATGATCTCACGGTTTGTGGGTTCGAGCCCCATGTCAGGTTTGTGCTGACAGCTCAGAGCCTAGAGCCAGCTTCAGATTCTGTGTCTCCCTCTCTCTCTGCTCCTCCCCTGCTCATGCTCATGCTCTCTCAAAAATAAATAAAATGTAAAAAAAATTTTTTTTAACTTATACAATGTTATATGTCAATTATATTTCAGTAAAGCTGGAAAAAATGACAAAGAACATCCAGTTAGTCAGAGGTAGATAGGGTCTGAGCTTGGGATGCTGGATGATGTTCAGACATCTTGCTTTGAAATTGGACCAGATGCTCTCTGTGGTCCTTTCTCCTTCTGGGATTCTATGGTTTGATAGAAATTTCCCCCTTGCCAGGTGGTGGCAGCATATAGTTTAACGGCCGATGGAACTGATGGGCCTTCACGTAAAATCCCTTGCCAGTGGCTCAAGAGCCATGATTCCTCAGGTAGAAGGGGTGTAGACCACATTCTGGCCCATGTCCTCCCTCCCTCTGTCCCCAGCCTAACCCATGGCTCACCAGTGTCTGGGTCGCAGAGCTGCTCACAGGCATCTGTCGTCCTCTGTCCGCAGAGGTCTCTCACCCACGGGGAGGTGGCGTTGATCTGGTAATACAGGGACAGCTTGGCCGGGTTTAACCAGTCTGAGACATCCAGGTAGCTCCCTTCACTCACCACAAAGCTGCTCCCTGCGGGTGAACAGAGAGAAAGATAGCTACTTTCTCCCCGCTTTTAGGGTATCGATAGGATGCGTCTTGCTGCTGATGCTGCAGGCCGGGAACACAGGCAGGTTCATACAAGCCATCTCCCCACCCCAGGATCCCATTCTTACTTGACTACTGGCATTTATGGAGCATTTACAATGTGCTATCATGGTATTAGCAGCAAGTAGAGACAGACAAATCAGACACAGAGATAGTTCAGCCTAGTGGTTAGGAATTGGGCCCTGAGAATTCATAGAGAGACTTGGGTTCAAATCAAGAATCCACCCTTACCTGTCACTGAGTTTGAGAAAGGCACTCAACACCTATGGGCCTTAGTTACATACATAATTTGTAAATAGGAATATTAAGGGAATCCACCTCAGTGTTAGGAAAATGGAATCAATTAATGTAGACAAAATGCTATGCTTAGCCAGAGTCTTACTTGTCCTAGTAAAGAATCCTTAACCATTAAAATTTAAAAGAAAAAAAGTGCTAATGTCGCTGTCACTCAGGCACCTCCCCCCACTGAAAAGGGGTCATTAATGCCCACAGGGGCCAGGTGTGTGATATTAATGGGAAAGACTCGCTGAGTAGCTTCTTGGCCTCCTGGCCTAGATTTTGTTTTTTATTCTATTAGAGAGGGACAGGGAATAGAGAGAGTACAGAATAGAAAACCCAGATATAAGCCCACAATTAGAGAGGGAGGCAGAGGGAGAAAGAGAAATTCAAAGAAATCGGTAGTGCCTCTAAGAGAAAAAGCCACACTTGTGCAGTGGAAAAGGCCAGAATATTGGGGAACAATGGAGTTTGGGGAGAACTGGCAGTTCTGATTCTATCAGAATAAAGAAGCTGCAGTCCCACTCCAGCCAACTCTTGCCAAAATGGGTCTAAAAGCCAGTCATCCAAGAATGTCAGGTTTTCTTCAGGAGAGACCAAAAATTCAGATTTTAATTGTAATCGAGCAATTTGGCAATAATGACTTAAATTTCTTTCTTAAAAAACTTGTGCAGATCAGACAAAAGACCCCAGCTTTGTAATCTATGCTCTAAAATACTCCTTTTAACATAAATCTGCACAGAAATACATATATCTCTACACATGCATACAAACATACGTGAATGCAGACATACACATATGCATATATACACACATACATACATAAACACACGCCCACACGTATTCTTGGGGAGCAGGGACCAGAAATCTGTTCAGGGTGGCTGCATATTGGGTGTATGTGGTAAGTGTATGCCTATAGCAGTACAGCAAAAGTATCCCACATCAAGTAGGTAACATAAAGGAATAAAAGAGATTCAAAGTGGTAAGGAAGAAGTAAGAGGTTTACTATTTATAGATGACCTGATACTATATATAGAAAATCCTAAAGATTCTACCCCAAAACTACTAGAACTCATAAATGAATTCAGTAAAGTCACAGGGTACAAAACAAATGTACATAAATCTGTTCCATTGCTATACACTGATGAGGAAGCAGCAGAAAATGAAATTAAGGAAGCCATCCCATTTATAATTGCACTAAAACCAACAAAATATCTACAAGTAAACTTAACCAAACAGGTGAAATACCTGTGTACTGAAAACTATAAAACATTAATGAAAAAATTCAAGATAATGCAAAGAAATGGAAAAAAAGTCCATGCTCATGGGTTGTAAGAACAAATATTGTTAAAAGGTCTATTATACCACTCAAAGTAATACAGATTTAATGTAATCGCTATAAAATACCAAAGGCATTTTTCACAGAACAGGAAGAATCAACAGTAAAACTTGTATGGAGGGGTGCCTGGGTGGCTCAGTCAGTTAAGTGTCCGACTTCAGCTCAGGTCATGATCCCACGGTTTGTGGGTTTGAGCCCCACATCAGACTCTGTGCTGACAGCTCAGAGCCTGGAGCCTGCTTCGGATTCTGTGTCTCCCTCTCTCTCTGCACCTCCTCTGCTCATACTCTGTCTCTCTCTGTCTCAAAAATAAACAAACATTAAAAAAAACTTGTATGGAATCCCAAAAGACCCATGCCAAAGCAATCTTTGAAAAGAAAAACAAAACTCCAGATTTCAACTTATACTACAAAGCTTTAGTAATCAAAACCATATGGGACTGGCATAAAAATAGACACAAGAATCAATAGCACAGGACAGAAAGCCCAGATATAAACCCAAAATTATATAGTCAATTAATCTTTGACAAAGGAGGAAAGAATATACAATGGGAAAAAGACAGCTTCTTCAACAAATGGTACTGGAAAAACTGTAGAGCTACAAGCAGAAGCATGAAACTAGCCCACTACCTTACACCACACACAAAAATAAACTAAAAATGGAGTGAAGACCCACATATGAGACATGAAACCATAAAAATCTTAGAAGACAGCACAGATAGTAATTTCTCTAGAAAACCAACGTTTTTCTAGATATGCCTCATGAGACATGGGAAATAAAACAAACAAACAAAAGACCATTGGGACTACATCAAAACAAAAAGCTTCTGCACAATAAAGAAAATAATCAACAAAATTAAAGGGCAGCCTATGGAATAGGGAAAGACATGTACAAATAACATATCTGATAAAGGGTTAGTAATCAAAATATATAAAGAAATTATATAACTCAACACCAAAAAATGAATAATACACATTAAAAATGGGTAGAAGACATAAACAGACATTTTTTTTTCCAAAGAAGACATATAAATGGGCAACAGACACATGAAAAGAAGTTCAATATCTCTCATCATCAGGAAAATGAAAATCAAAACTACAATGAGTTTCACCTCATACCAGTAAGAATGGCTAAAAACATCAACACAAGAAACAAGTGTTGGAAAGGTTATGGAGAAAAGGGAACCCTCTTACACTGCTGGAATGCAAACTCATGCAGCCACTCTGGAAAACAGGATGGAATTTCCTCAAACAGTTAAAAATATTATTACCTTATGATTCAGCAATCATACTACTGGGTATTTACCCAAAGAATACAAAAACACTAATTCAAAGGGACACATGCACTCTGATATTTATTGAAACAATATTTGCCACAGTCTAACTATGGAAGCAGCCCAACTGTCCATCGACAGATGAATGGATAAAGATGTCATAGTAGGGGCGCCTGGGTGGCTCAGTTGGTTAAGCATCCAACTCTTGATTTCAGCTCACGTCATGATCTCATGGTTTGTGAGTCTGAGCCCCACATCAGGCTGCACGCTAACAGTGTGGAGCCTGCTTGGGATTCTCTCTATCCCACTCTCTGCCCCTGCCATGTGCTCGCTCGCTGTCTCTCTCTCTCTCTCTCTCACTAAAAATAAATAAGAATAAACTTTTTAAAAAGATGTGGTTTATAATATCCAATGGAATTTACTCAGGCATAAAAAATAATGGTATCTTGCCATTTGCAATGACACGGACGGAGGAGGAGAATATAATGCAAAGTGAAGTAAATCCGAGAAAGACAAATACCATATGACTTCACTCATCTGTGGAATTTAAGAAGCAAAAGAAATGAGCAAAGAAAGAGAGAAAAGAAACAAGAAACTCTCACAGAGAACAAACTGATGGTAACCAGATGGAAAGTGGTGGGGGATGGGTGACGTAAGAGATGGAGATGGAAAGTCCATGTAACATGATGAGCACAGGGACACGCATGGAAGTACTGAACCACTCACTACTTGTACAACTGAAACTAAGAGAATAGTGCATGTAAACTATACTCAAGTTAAAACTTTAAAAAAATTAATAAATGAAAAAAAGAAAACATAGAGAAAATTCTCCATTAAAAAATATAGCATGGGCCTAATATCATAGAGGGGAAGAAGAAACAAAAAATTCAAGTAGGACCAAGCTCCACAATGCTCGCCTTGCAGCACAGTTCTAGATTTATGGCAGATCTAGAGACCTCAGCAGCAGGAGGTCTTAAGTTATTTCACAATTAACACACCTCGGCTTCTTTCCCTGCATTTGCTTCTCTCTACCTCACGATCAACCAACAAAATCTTTCCATGTACACAATTTAAAATTTCCAAAGAGGGACCCAGTACTGGACATCATTTGGGTTTAATAGCAACCTCTCTGCCAGGTCACAAAAGACCTTGCTGGCTGACCAAAATGACTGGGCTCCCCTTGGCCCTGCTGCCCAACTATAGTCCAATGGACAATGGCCAGGGAGGCAGGATCACATCAACACCTACCTGAAGGCCCTGAGGGTCTAAGTCTCCCTGAGGGCGTGGCAGGCAGTGTTATCCTCTCTAACTCACACAGATGACATCATTTCTATCATCTTACAGAATGAGTTTCTCAGTAGAAGCAAAGTGGACAATGTGATTTTTGGTGAGGATGAAAGAGGATTCTATGAAAAAAGCATAAGGGATAGATAGCATCACGCTCAGAAGTAAGGAAATGACCACATTTGAAGTCGGCCTTAGAATCCTTGGCAGCTGAAATAAAAAAAAAAAAAGGAAAAGAAAGAAAAAGTCTGCTGGAATCCATATTTCAAATTTCTGGCAAGGAAAGGTATGCAAATCTATCTGCAAAGCCATATTTTCCCCTCTGGAACTAAGCCCGAGCAGAAACATGTCACATGGGTCCCTGTGCAAGGCACCGAACATCAGTATCAACCACAGATTTTTCTTTTAAAAAGCACAGTCATGCTGTTTAAATGGATAATTCTTGTATTTATTCTCACCGAAGACTGAGGGATGGATATTGAATTGTGTCCCAGGGCTGAGTTTGGCTAATCCTGCTACTTCAGGGAAACTACTCAGTGCAGCGATACTGAGAATAGAGGCAGCAAGACATGGATTCAGATCTCCACTCTGCTACTTACAAGTTCTGTAAACCTGGGCAAATCCTCCATCATCTCACATGAAAAATGTGGCTCCTAATTTCTCCTTCATAGGGTTGATATAAAGATTAAGTGAGACAATGCATGTATCTGAGGTCACGTTTATCAGAAATGAGACTCAAAGGCAAAGACTGACACACAGGAGGTTTACTGGGTGTTTGTTCTCTTGTAAGGAAATGAGCGAAATGGAAATGAGAATGAGCAGAGAGAGAAGTCAAACAGCCATGCCATTGCAGCAAAGACCTCAGGCGGATCCCAGGGGAAGTTCTGGGCCTGAGCTGGTCCTTCAGAGTTGCCCCAAATCAAGACACACATCCCTGCATTAACCAGTCATAGGCTGTGGGCTCTCCCTGGAAAGGGACATGCACGAAGATGAAGTGGTCCTTTTCCATGAAGGACATTTCTCCAAGAAAGGCTCAGAGCAAGTGGTCAGCCACCAACATTCCTGGAAGCTGGGCAAATAGTTCCTGTGTTCTAATGATAGATGTAGTCCTGGCATTACAACCTTCACTACACTATGTGACGTCCCTAGCATACTGTGAAATCTCAACTAGCAGGAGCAATTTTAGTTATTATTTGGATTTCTTGTAAACCTGGACACTCTGCATCCAATACTGGTTAACAGATCTCTCTTAAATATGAAAAGAATAGTCTCTTTGAAAGACAGTGACTCAAAAGCAGGTTATCTTCAACTTCTTTAAAAGGGTACTCTACCACGGCATACTGTTGGTTTAATGGCAGAAGGGTGTTACTATCCTTTGAATGCTCTCTCTGTCCCAGACCCTGGGATGAATGTGCTATGCATCCTGTTCACTTAATTCTTATAGCAACCTTACTTTCTCCCATTTGACAGAAGAACAACACAAGTTCAGAGAGAAACTACGTTAGCCGAAACTATAAGTAGTAAGTGGCCAAAGTAGAAAGAGACTCTAGGTATTTCAGCATCCAGAGCTGGGACATACCCATTATTCCAAGCTGTCATGAGAGCTGGGGTTTGGATTGCGTATCAGGCAGAGTTGCCCTCTTCCATGCTCTCATTTCTCCTCTGACAGTGCATGCATCGCATCCCCCTTTACAGTGTAGCCTAGAGTGCTGAAAGTCTTTTGCTTTTTCTGATTGATAGGGATTTCGTACAGGGAAGAATGCCTGGCACGTATTAGGAGTTTGGAGAAATGTCTGTTGAATGAATTAATGAAATCACAATTCCATGCTTGGCTGGAAGGAATTTCAACTAACTTCAGCACGGGATTGGAAAGCAGGAATGCCTCCACATTGATCCCAGAGGGGTTTTGTTTGTTTTCTGTTTTTATCCTGTGAGAGCCAGAATACAAGCTGAGCTCTTCAGTGTCTCCCTTACCCCAAATCAATCAAGGCTCCCAAGCTCTCATTTGCCCCATGGACTTGTGATGCAGATGATTAAAGGAGAGATGCTAGAGAGGTTCAGTGTAAAGGGGCAAGGACATGTGCCAGGGAGATGTCACACCAGATAGTGAAATGAGGTAACTGCACAAAATGTAATTGCCAAGACTTAATCCATGTGTTCCTTTAACTAACATTTATTAAGCCCCTCCTTGCATAAGAAATGGATACCAAGAATGATCAATGGACAGAATCCGTCATGAAAGTTATAGATTAGCAAGGGAGATGAAATGTGTGTACAGATGGATATGATAAAATCTAGAGTGTTAGGAGCGCTGCATGACTTTGAGTATAAATAGAAGGAAAAGAGGGTGTCGCAGAGGAATCATTGAAGAGTTGGCCTTTAAGCTTGATCTTGAAGGATATCAAGGAGAGCAAACCTGGCGAAAGCTGAGGTGGTATCTTCCCCCTGAGGCTCACCTTCAGATCTGGCTTGTGCTCCTCCTAATCTCATACATACAAGGCATTCTACTCAACTAACTA